>NC_085868.1:27182700-27365200 GCF_034702125.1 Engraulis encrasicolus
CAGACATGGTGGAATGATGCTTTAAAACAAAAACATATGGCCCTGCCGTGGCCAAACGGTGGGGCACTCGTCTGCCATGCGGCTGACCCGGGTTCGATTCCCGGCCCTTCCCCGTCTCTCTCTCCTCACTCGCTTCCTGTCACCACCTTCACTGTCCTATCATAAATAAAGTCAAAAAGACCACAAAAATTTTCAAAAAATAAATAAAACAAAAACATATAGCAAAATAATAGCAGATATTTCATTTAAGTGTCGTTATACCAAACCAGAACAGAGGGTTCAGCGTAAACTAATGCCGTCAGTGGCTGCTGGCACCTCTGACACCGACCTCATTCAGCAGGTCATGAAAACTCAATCACAAATCAATGCTGTTCTATTTTCAGGGAATGGTTTAGGTGACTGTGCACAATCAGTGTTGCCAGATTGGGCGGGTGCCCGGCCAATTGGGCTACTTGGGATGAGCGTCTGCGGGTAAAACGGGAAAAATTGGCCATTTGGCGTTTTTTCAGCCGTTTTGGACCCATAGAAGTCAATGTAATTTGTTGAATTTGGACGGAATTTAGCACATTTTGGTGGTTTTTGAGAATCTTTTGGGCGGGATTTGATCAGACACATCTGGCAACACTGTGCACAATGTGTGTGGGGTGCAGTTATAGCGGTTGGCAGAGTCAAAGCTCCGACTGACAAACCTCCTCCTGCTGTGATATTTATATAATCAAAACTGAGACATCCAAATGAGTTAGCATCTAAGAAGAACAAATGGTGAGGGAAGCCTTGTTGTCACAGAAACGGGCCTACACAAATACACAGCACCACCACCAACACGCAACAACACATATGACACAGACAGACAAACACACACACACACACACACATATTCAAGACAGACAAACAAATACAGAAACAGACACAGACATACACGCGCAGACACACACAGGCAGACACAAACGAAGACGCACACGCCCAAAGACACATACACAGACACATGCGCACACACACACATACACAGACACACAGACACACACTACACACATGTGCGCACACACACACCCACACACACACAAAAACGTGCAAATCTTTCAACTCTGTTGGTTTCCATGTGAATGGCCAGATGGAGAGAGCCGGTGGTGCAGTATCACTCTCCCCAGATCAGAGAGCGAGAGGAAATGTCACCCAAAATAACATCCTGTCTCTCCAGATGAGCTCCTCTCGCTGTCAAAACCCGCTGGCTGCTATCGGCACAGTACAGGGCCTCTCCTCTGAGACACTACGGGACCCTGAGATGGGGGCGGTGGGGGCGCCGACAGGGGAGGACAAAGCGGTCCCTCGTCCATGGGCCCAGGGAGAGACCAGGGGCCCAGAATTTTGATCCTCATTACATTGTACTGTATGTATTGGGTTTGGGGGAGGGCCCTTTTAAATGACTTTGCCCTGGGACCCAGCCAAATCTGTCAGTGGCCCAGGCAAGGGGTAAAGGGATATGGGAGAGATGGGGTGGGCACTGGGGGTTAGGGAGGAGGAGGAAGCTAATAAAGATTGGGAGAAATAAACTGACCGAGACGACGCAAAAAGTCGAGTGAGTATAAAGTGTATGGGCATGGAATGTTGCCGAATGATATAAACAGTACCTTGGGTCGGGGAGGAGTGAAAGTGTATATGAAAGTTTGGGGGGAAATTTTACTGAATACAGTTGTGATGAGAAAAAAGAAGATGGGGAGCCATTTAAGACAGAGAGGGAAAGGAAATGATTAACTGTGTATAGGCTGGGCATGAAACTGTGGCAGGAATGTCACAGAATAAAGTAGTGATGTGAACTGGGGAGGAGGAAGGGTGGATGAGTAGAAATATTAACCCATTTTAGCCTGATGCCGAGTATACGTTGTTTGACCTTTGGTGCCTGGAGCAAAACATACGCTGCATTCATGCTCTTGAGATTTGAGGTGTTCTTTTGGTATGGGTATGTTAAAGCCGAATGAACACATTCTAATGCAAGACGATGATCCAAGCTTTTAAATGCAACTTATTTCATGTTTTTATTTCTTTCAGAGGCTGAGATACAAGTATTTAGGTTTTAGTAATAGGCAGGGAGCACCTTTTCCCAAAAAGAGTTTAGGCATTCAGCCTAGATGAAACAGGAGGGACAGAAAAGAAAATGAGTAAATGTGTTTGGGCAGGGGTCTTAACTTGGTCATTTTGGTGGTAATTCAATGTATTTTACAGTGCTATGATTTGCCTCAAACAGTTCAAGAGGCACAGACTGCAAAGGACATGTGGAAGCAGATTTCGGAGGGAAACATTTGGGAAAAAATACTAACACACACCACCACTTCACTTCAGATTTCTTTGATCTCAAGTCAAGCAGTGAGCAGACTGCTTTACCTCTTTTAAACAGAGATGAGTAATTGAAACCTTTGTCGGAAAATATTCAGGAATATTTCGTACACTACAAAAGATGTTTAAATGATTCACTGAGATCAGCTGTGGAATTCAAACCACCTTGATATAAATGTCACCATCTAACAATCTAAGTGTGTCATCACAGATGCAGCCAACAGTCAAGTGTGTACCCAAGTAAATGGGCACTCAAAGGGCTTTACATGTATGCCTCACATTCATCCATTCACACTCACATTAATACACTGGTGGCAGTGGCTGCCACGCGCAGGGTACCACCCGAGAGCAATTTGGGGTTAAGTATCTTGGCTACGTACACATCAATGGGGTCAGGCGGAGCGGGCCTCGATCCTGCAACCACTTAGTTGCCGAACAGGCTCCTCTACCACCTGAGCCACCACCGTCCAGCCATCCACAGTTAGGGCCTCCGCAACATCGGCTCCGTCAAAGTGCGGAGCACTGCTCCGCCAAAGTTTGATTCCATTGTTTTCAATACAACCCCGCACACTGGCGCCGATGTCCGCGGACATTCGCAGCTGTCGACTAGCAATTAGAGATGAGTTCACATTTTGTCGGAGCCACCCATAGACTATCCATGCTATGTTCATGTGAAATTGGGTTTGGGGGTCGGAATTGTGTCGGAAGCGAAAGTGCTCCGCAGTGCTGGCGGAGCCAATGTGCAGAGGCCCCAAGAACCAGCACTCTGCTCCCTTGGCAGGCTTAGCACAAAGTTGTAATTCATCCTGGGACAGGAAGTTGGCAAGGAACGGTGGTTAGCGTAATCGCTCCACTCTGACAGCCAGTGTCTAATGCCGGACGGTGAAAACAAAGGAGGTGACATGTTATTGTTTCATCTGCACTGACCAGGAGGAGCTGAAGACAAATCTCTCGTAACAAGGAGCTACACAGAGAGGACCCCACTCAGACACAAACTATCAACATTATGTTGTGGTGTTACTTCAACACTTAGAGAGTTCATTTGAGTCCAAATGATGTCAAATCAACTCTCTAAGTGTTAAATGAGCACTACAGAATTTACTGTGTATGAACATTAGGAGCGGGCTAATAATAGAGATTAAGAAGGGCCTGCTGCCGTACATGATTAAAGTCACCTTCTCGGCCACACACACACACACACGTACACGCACGAACGCACGCACACACGCACCCACATCAGACAACAAACAAGCAGCCTCATCCCAGACCCTTCAATTAGTCTTGGCTGTTACTTTCAATCCAAATCTACCCATCCCTGCCCTCTCTCCCCTCCTCTCCATTCTCTCAGCAAACAACATTTTCTCTCATAGCACATCATCTCTCTTTCTATTACGCTTTTGCTCTCACTCTATTTCGTTCTTTCATTCATTCTCTCTGTCTATCTCGATTTCTCTCTCTCTCTCTCTCTCTCTGAGGACACATACTACAAACTCAGAGCTTATCTTTTCAAGGTCACACAGAAGGGCAAGTTAGCATAGCAGGCTAGTGAAAATTATTATTATTTAGTAGTAACAATTAGTTTATTTATTAGGTATATGTCAATAAACTGTATGGTCACTGGGAACTTGTTGGTTTGAAAGATGAGAAAATATGGTAATCATAATTCTGTAATTATAATTATAATATAGAGATAACTGGTAATCCCTGATACAGACATGTCTGCAGATGGAAGGTGAGCAAAATGTTATTATAAGCAACAGCTAATTGTAAGGCAACTAAAACAGCTGGAGACCAACCAAGTTGGAAAGTTGGACAGTTACATGGGTAAGCGGTTAGGGCATCAAATTTGTAGCCAAGTTGGGTGGGGGAATTAATCAACCAGTGCTCTCCCCCATCCTCCTCCATGACTGAGGTACCCTGAGCATGGAGAAGGGATGTTTCAATATCCACACTGACCACATAACACGTGTTTTGGGAACCTAATGTTCATTGTCAGCGTTAAACTCTTTCAACAATCAGTAAACCGTTTGATGATATAATACCTTTCCAAAGCACCACAAGCATACACGTGTTCCTTCAAACATGCACACACATTCTGGTACTTCTACTTTTTTGGCATTCTGGCACTTCCTACTTTTGAACGCTGAAACACTGTGTGTGTGTGTGTGTGTGTGTGTGTGTGTGTGTGTGTGTGTGTGTGTGTGTGTGTGTGTGTGTGTGTGTGTGTGTGTGTGTGTGTGTGTGTGTGTGTGTGTGTGTGCGTGCGTGCGTGCGTGTGTGCGTGCGTGTGTGCGTGAGAGAGACAGAGAGATAGAGATAGAGAAAGATAGAGAGAGAGAGAGAATGAACGAAGGAACAAAACAGAGTGAGAACAAGACCATAATAGAAAGACAGATGGTGTGCTCTGAGAGAAAATGTTGTTTGCATGACGTTCTGCATAAGCAAGTGAAGAGTGAAGAGTGTGAAGAGATACCTTTATTGTTAGTGTTTCCTGGAGGGGAGAGGAAAGAAAGACTGAAGACCGGTTCTTAAGTTCCTTTCATGGACCTTGTAGAGGAAGACCCTCACTCTCAACCACCCACTATTTTGCTTTCACACATATGCACACACAGACACACAGAGACAAACACACACACACACACACACACACACACACACACACACACACACACACACACACACACACACACACACACACACACACACACACACACACACACACACACACACACACACAGACAGACACACACACACACACACACACACACACACACACACACACACACACACACACACACACACACACACACACACACACACACACACAGACAGACAGACAGACAGACAGACAGACAGACAGACAGAGACACACACACACAGTCCCATGTGCGTGCAGTGCTTTGTAGTAAAAAATTTATATCGGCAAACAAACAACTCAGGTGGTAAGCACTGCAGATTTTATTGTTAACGGCCGGAGAATTTACTGCGTGGAGACAGGAAGTATTCCACCCAGCAAAGTCTAAAGTGGATACAATGACAGCCCCTATTTAACCATTTCCCTCCCCCACAGTCCATGTCGTCAGCTTCCTCTGTGCATGTGGGGTCCCGCATGGCCGGATGTCCACTGTCCATTGTCTTGTTGTCCAGCATATGCAATTTCCTATGTGTTGTTCAGCAGCCACATCAAGTAGATGCACATGTTTCCAATAATGTTGAGTGTCCAGTGACCCATTACAGAAAAGCTTACACACAAGAATATGTAAAATAAAATGAGAATATAATATAAGAATAGTAGAAGATTAAGAAAACTAAGATGAAAATAAAAATTCTCCACATTCTCCCCCCTTTGGGAGTTCATACTCACATTATAAAAGTAACTACTGAATACACTTTTGTCTGGTGATCAAGCATTTCTTCCTAAATGTGTTTAACCTAAACCAGACCACACACACAGCCTAATTGACACCCAGACGAACAACAGACCATTCATGGACAGACACCCAGAAACGCCAGCAGATGAGCGGGACACACCATGTCATATTGCTTGTGCCTGCCCCTTTTGATTTCTCTCCCCTGCCCCTTGGAGAGTGCTACTGTGGTTCAGCTGTGTCCAGCAACTAGCTGTCCGTTGCATGATTGACAGCCTGGTAGTCCGCATTCATCCACCAACATCCCAAATGTCCACCACAACTAGTCTATCATCCACTAAGCGCCAACTAAGATATATGATGCATTGTCATCATCACAGAGTATCCATCTGGTCTTCTTAAATTTAAACAGTACAGAGTGATACTCTCAGGTTGGAGCAAAAACCCAAACGGCTCAGTCAAAAAAACACTACCCGCCAATGAGCAGTGAAAAATACCTGACCAATTTGGACTAATTTGGGCAAAATTCTCCAACGGCCCAGCTAAAGCTGCAACCCGACTTTGTCTGCTGAGAGTAAACTCCAGTTACAAAACAATATGTGGATATGTATATAAACTAAATAACACATGGTCATGTGTAAAATAAAACACCCTAACTATAGGTATAAGTAATTACTAATGAGTAAAATAATAAGGTAAAACACTCATTCACAACTTTGTGTCATAAAAGAAAAGTCAATTATTTAACCAACAATACTATTTAGCAGTGCATGTATGATATCCGTATTTCTGAAATATTAAATTACCTCAGACTAAGAACCAGAATGAAAAACTAATTTCTTGAGAAACACTGCCTTCTTCAGCTTACCTCTTCACCAGTTGTTGTAGCATGTCCTTGTCTATGCATAGTCAAGTGATAAACATTGGTAAAATGGGACCATAACCTTTATCAAATTTTAAGTGACTGCTTCCGTTGCTTGCTGGTAATTGTCATAATGGTGACTATGGTGCCATTGTCACAGTTCTCCCTTGCTGAGGCCTAATGCCCCCGCTTGGATAATCTGCTAATTTACAACCCAGTCAATAGACAACAGAGGTCATCCAGAGATCGGTCAAGGCCTAGGCCCTTCCATCTAGCCGGAAACTGCACCCAACACATTCTGTGGTTCGAACTGAGGCTGGTCACATGATCACCAGATGGCCCCATGCCTAATTTCCTTGTCCTTCCTGGTAACTGGCCCCTGGTCTTCTCCTCTGGCCAGTTGATGAATGGGACATGTCCTCTTCACCCCCTTGTTGCTACTGTGTTCCTCCAGTCCTTAGTTTTAAGAAACACAGGCCTGGATTGTCCTGGATGTTTCCTGTCCTGGATTGTCCTGGGGTTTGTGGTGCTCTCAGAGTTCTGTGGAGACACAAAATAGAGAAAAACCCAGCAGTATCCATTCTTGGGAGAAACATTGTTCTATCTTTGATACCAATGTAAAACAATTTTGTCTTCTCATTAATCACATATTACTCTTTTAGACTTGGCAATTTGGTTTGATGCACAAGAGTGACAAGAGTGTCATCTTTATCTCAATTAGGCCATTTAATCTTTGTCCTTTTACAGTTGCATATTGGTATTACACTGTTATCAACAGCTCAAATTGAGTCAGTCATCTTCACAAGGTTGACAAATACATATATGTTAAAAACCAGTTTAAAATCATTGTTCAATTTAAACATTTGGGAGTGACTTTTGACTCCACACTGAGATGCATAAGAAGAGAACCTGCGTAACATTGCGAAAGTATTCACAATTTCCTAATTGTTGTTGATAAGACCAAGCTTAAGTCTTGCACAAACATCCTTAATTTTACCACTGTGCCATAATAGACATGTATAACTGCTCAGTTTTGATAACCTCATCCTTTATTCTGATATATGACCTCATGCACAAAATTATTCACGACATTACTTCACCATCTTTGAAAACCTTCAGCCAACCTTCTCTGAAACACATTGACAGAGCCACCAAGGGAAACTGTAGTTTTCTCAAGTTGGAGTACTCTCCCACTCATCTAAAACAATTTCTCACACAAGTGAACATCACTATAAGTGGTCATTATGGTTAATACGTGTATTTATTACTTTGCACATAGTCCCTGTCCAAGTAAACCAAATAAGCTAAAACTTGAATTATGCTTCATGTATCCCCCAGCATTTTCAGAATTTGCAACCTTGTATAATATTCTGGATGAAAAATTATTTTTCTCACGCTGAGGAAGGATAATACCTCAAACATCTGACTCGTATACATTTCTTCATCATTGTATTATAATCATTTCTCATTTGGATTCTTTGCATGTGTCGAAGTATACCAGAAACCTTTATAGATGTGCTTAGAGCTCACCAATGTTAACCATTTCTAGTTCAATGCTTGATATTTTTGTTTTTAATTCCCATTTTCTTTCGTCCCCTTTACTCCCCCTTTCACGGCTAATGCACCATGCAGCCGTGAAAGACTCCGTCAACTCTTGTTTGAACCCTGGCCTGTCCAGTGGCCTATGACTCTGGCTTGTGAACAAGCCCATTCACAACTGCTCTGGTTGTAGGAAGTACGATGTAGACACAAATAAGAAAACCTTTGTGTTGTCTAACTCTATCTACAGGGTGACAGGGTTCCTCCAGCTTTCTACACGCTCAATTCATGACCAATTTAAGACAATTTTAAAAACACATTATTGTTCATACAATTTGTGTGCACTCAAGTTGACACCAGTCATATGCGCCAAAGATTGTATATATCTTCTCAAAGACATTCTTGTAGTATTGCCTTGGGTAGCGCTGCTCATCATTTGAGGCTCAGACATCCAAGTGAGATTACGTTATTCTTTCCGAATTCATTAACTCAGTTTTTTGAAGACTCTGTAGGAACCCTGATTTCTTTAATTTTCTATCCCCATTTCTACAGTTGGAAGCCATATAGCCAGGGTATTCATAAGACATACTGGTGTTATATTAGACAACATCTTGTCAAGTCAGTGGGGAGGCTGTTTAGAGTTAGTCTGGGTTAAACAAGAATGGGGATGCAGAGTTAGGATAGGGATTTCAGACAAACAGTTTTCATGCAATAGGATTTGCACCATGCATTCTGGCTCCCAACTGTTGAAATGGCTAACATATATTTAGATTTTGGAAAAATCTTTCCTATTTCATATTGTCTCAAATTTCATTCTTTTACCTCATATCTTTTCACTCATTCATACAGAAACAAAGTCAGTCCAAGTCGTTTTCAGTCAGTCAACATTGATTCAAATCTCCTAAAACCAAACCCAAAACCGGCCATATCTTGGGTCACAGATTTAGCAGTGATTGCCGTAATACTTAATGTATCAAGGGTCCAGTATGCCAGAGTAGAGCATGTAATCCAATACATAACTCTGAAGTGACTAAGTTGCAACTGGTTTGAAACATACCCCTCTGGGCAAATACCCTTACACAACACCATTGTCTATTCACCATGACCATGTCGCCGATGATGTTACATGCCCTTTCTTCAGAATCACAATTTCTGTAATTTCACCAAATATCACCAGGTCACATGTACTAATCAATGCCAAATAATACATGTAGGGTTGTGCTTTTGCTGGTATCCCTAATTAAGGCTTCGACTATGTGTGCTTTTTAAAACTATATCAATGTGCTCTCAAATTCCCTAAATAAAATTACCATATATCTTCTAATTTGTAAATTTTTACTCACATCCTCTAAATGTAATGTTTCCAAAAAATGTAAATTATGCCAGGTTGTATTTAACTACAACTTATGTCACGTTACACCATCAATGCTTGCTTTCTGTTCACAAAAAGGCCTTGTGTGTATGCCTATAACCAACCACAGGGAAGTGGCTAGGCCGTCTGCATTGTAGCCTTAGGCTATGAAGTGGGTGTGCATCAATGAATAGCTGGACATGTTTGGTGGTCTTGCACAGTGACAATTAACACCCTTCATCTTCAGTGAATCTATGTAAATATGTGTGGTATTTCTAAACAGACACCTTTAGTGTCCTTTTAGCAGGGCTGTGCCAACAATTTCTTGACATGTGTCCCAATTCTCCACATGTCCAGCAATTATATGATTTGTTGTTGGATGATGTGTTAACATCCCTCATTTCACTTCCTCTCATTCCTCTAGTTCTGCTGCTTCCTCTCCTCCCCCTTCCTGCATTTCTACCTACCTCTCCCCCCCTCTGTCCTCTAGTCTGAGTTCTCTGCACAGTGACCGTGAGCTTGATGAATGTGAGAGGCTGCTGTAGTAGGGAAACTATGTGAGGTGCTGACTGGAAATGCTGTTGTGGGTACTGGGTCTCTGTCGACCCTGAACCATCATTGTTGGGAGAGTCATAAGTTACAGTAGTTGCTTGAGATGCCAACAAAGTTACTCTGATGCATGCAGGCACTTGATCTTTTCAGTTGTGGACTTCTATTAACTTTACAGTTGCGTGCAATATGTCCCAATCCTCTGCATCTCCAACACTGAAAAAGTATTATTATTAACCCCTTTTGCTTCTTCCTAATCTGCTCACACCATTAATCACAGCCCCTTGTGGATCAATCAATTGGATGATTAGTGGTTGCAAAACATATTGTGGAGTCTCCACATAGGATGGTGGTGGTATCCGACTACTACTGTGCATATGTGTAGTTTTTGTACGATCAGTCACCTTGTCAGTGTCAACATCACATGCCTTTGTTGCTTTTTGTTCCTGCCTCATTCTCCATTCTTTGTCATTCACTTTCTTCTCATTAACACAGTCTGCTCCATACTTTTCGTACATTTCTTGCACATATTCAGGGATATGTACACCCCTAGAAAGTACAGATTTATTTTTACTCCCCATCATGATGACATTCCAATGCTGTCCTTCCTTACTCAAATACTACTCCTTCACCACCAAACAACAGAAACAATAGCATTAATGCACAAACAACGAGTATCACAAATACAAACAAATAGCCTTCAAAGTCTCTTCAGTCCAACCTGCTTCAGCTTTCTTTACGTTCAGTTTTACTTTCCCAATGTTTAATACAGACGGGGAAAATCTGGTGAACCCAGATTCCACAATTAAATTACACCTGTTTAAACCTTTCAACCTCAACCAATACCCTACTTGCACAAACCATCAAAAAGAGACTATCGTAACGTTACGCCTTTTACAAACATATAGGGCCCAGTGGCCTTCACCACGGGTTGGTGACCTCTCACCAATGGACTGTCCTGGTGCCTTCACACCTGTGCCACACCCTGCTTGGTGCTTAGACACTTAGCGCTATAGGCACTTCCCAGACTTTTCTTGCCTGGATGTACCTGTAGACCCCAGTTCCTCGAACTGTGTCTGCCAGCTTAAACTGTAACCCTAAACAGCAGAGATATGTGGTTCCCCCCACTTTTAGTTAAATATTTTGACTTTAACTCAAATCTATTGTTATAATTTGCGTTTGCCAGAATGTCAATAAACTAGTCATAATATATTAATGAAAAGCTCTCTGTACTTTCATTGTAGTATAGTATTAAGTCACTAACGACTCTTGCAGAGTGTCATTGGTGAAACCGTGTCAATATGGGGCCACAAATACTCTCTGTGAAAAGTAGCTTCTTTGGGTTCACAGTTTTGAAATCTCAGCACCCCAACCAAATGCATCTATAAGCAGGCTTTCTGATTGAATTTGATTTCCGTTCTAATACACAAGGATCATTTTGAATGCATCCATTAGCTGTGTCCTTCCGCTTACAAACCACCGTGAACTTATGATGTCACCTGTTGTGTCTAGATTACAGCTGGTTTTAGAGCTCTTACATGTATCCTTGTGAAAGCTATACATGCATTTAGTGCACTACTGACCAGAGCATCGTGCCTCTGGTTCAATGTATTCCTCTGAAATAAAGTAACCTTAGGACAACTGTAGCTAGCCTGTCACTTTATAAGCTTTTGCTCTCTGATATGATTTCCTCAGCAGCACATCAGCCAAACTAGTATTTACAATTGTCATAAAACATGCAAACATTTCAGGAAGAATTTAACTCACCGCTGAGTTGCCTGTGGCCGCAGATACTGGGTGGAGTATCAGGGCACACAGGAGAAGTCCTCCAGTGGATGAGTCACAACGGGACTCCGCTTGGCCTGGTCAATTGAAGTCCAGCTGAATGTCCTCTCCTGCGTTACCTGAGATATCCATCCCACTTCTGACACCAAAATGTAGTAAAAAATTTATATCGGCAAACAAACAACTCAGGTGGTAAGCACTGCAGATTTTATTGTTAACGGCCGGAGAATTTACTGCGTGGAGACAGGAAGTATTCCACCCAGCAAAGTCTGACGTGAATACAAAGACAGCCAGTATTTAACCATTTCCCTCCCCCACAGTCCATGTCGTCAGCTTCCTCTGTGCATGTGGGGTCCCGCATGGCCGGATGTCCACTGTCCATTGTCTTGTTGTCCAGCATATGCAATTTCCTATGTGTTGTTCAGCAGCCACATCAAGTAGATGCACATGTTTCCAATAATGTTGAGTGTCCAGTGACCCATTACAGAAAAGCTTACACACAAGAATATGTAAAATAAAATGAGAATATAATATAAGAATAGTAGAAGATTAAGAAAACTAAGATGAAAATAAAAATTCTCCACATTTTCAAAAGGAGCAGGCCTAAGCAGGGGTGGTGTGGAATACCACACAGCCTCTGTGTTTGCTTCGGTAAGTGCCCAACACTGGCAGCCCTGACGGTTCAGTGTTTATCTGTGTCTGAGAGGGGCAACCTTATGGCCTGCTGGGCCGCCACGCACACACACAGACACACACAGACACACACAGACAGACACACACGCACACACAGACACACATACACACAGCAATGTCGACAGACAGCCAAGCCCCCCCCCCACACACACACACACAGGCCTCCTCCTTTAAAACTGTCACTCAACATGAATCGTCAGTTAACTGACATGCCCGGCCGGCCTGCCTGTCTGTCTGCTTGCCCTGCATGCTCTCTCGATGTTTGAGCAGCTCTGTCTGATGGCTCTGGCTGCAGGGAAGCTGTCAGGGATGCACAAGCGGCGGGTATGTTGTCCCGGGCCCCCGGGAGAGAGGAGGCCCAAAAAATGGGTCTCCAGTACATTGAATGCGCGGGGCACTAAATTAACGCCAGCCAACCGGCCAAATACTGGTGAAAATTCAGTTTGGCTGCGAGAAAAGAAAGCTTACTAGCCACTTTGACTGATAGTGAGCGTATGTTTATGTACAGTAGTATGTCTAACATCTACAAGCCAATTTGGCTAGTGATGTCAAAAGTTAATTTATAGCTGTGATTGAATATATTAAGAGGGGGCACCGTCATATGACATTGTCCCGGACCCAGTCAAAGTGCTGTCTGACGGCTCTGGCTGTGGCTCTGCCTCGGCTATCTAGTGCAGCGGCGTCCTCGCACGCTCCTAGACGTGAACTCAGCAGCCGTCGCGACAGCTCAACCTTTGACCTCTGAGTCTGACCCATGGCGGAGACTAAAACCAGATGTTTCGCTCGCTGTCTGGCTAGCTGGTTGCTCACACACATAGTACATGTCTGCCTGCCTGCCTGCCTGCCTGTGGACAGGGGCTCACACATACCCTCTATGTCAGGGGTGAGGCACTTTTTTCATTCGAGGAGCCACTTCAAATTTTATCAAGTCCTCCAAGGGCCGTGCTATGAACACAAACCAAGATTTCCCTATGCACTTTAGGCCTATATTGAAGGTGGCAACCTTTACAATAGACACCACCTTCACTATGTCCTCTGACAATATAACTGAATTGTATTGCAAATGTAATTTCTAAGGTTGCTTCACAAAACATGTAATATTTCATGCAAAACTGCATAACATTAAAATGATATCGGGGGCTGGATAAGAGGGCCTCATGAGCCGCTAATGGTCCCAGGTCAGTAGGTTCCCCACCCATGCTCGGTGTACATGCTTTTGCTCCTCACTGAGCGCAGTTACAGTTCACACACGGAGCATGCACGGGTTCTTGTCAGTATTCGATGTGAAATAAGTTTGGGAATACAGTATTCCATTTCTCAAAAGCGAAGCAGAGTTATGCAAGCCGAACGCTCCCGTAAAATGTGCCCATTCGGAATTAGGAAAAAAAAGTTTACGTGACTCGTGTGCAGAGTGAACACTGCCACCATTCCATTTAAATTCTGTGTGTGTGTGTGTGTGTGTGTGTGTGTGTGTGTGTGTGTGTGTGTGTGTGTGTGTGTGTGTGTGTGTGTGTGTGTGTGTGTGTGTGTGTGTGTGTGTGTGTGTAGGTGATTTTTGTCAATGTCTTATATGTATGTTTAGTTTAATTGGACATTGGAGACTGGTCAAACACAATTTCAAACTTCTGTGCAAACCCTGTTACATACATT
Source organism: Engraulis encrasicolus (assembly GCF_034702125.1). Lineage (NCBI taxonomy): Eukaryota > Metazoa > Chordata > Actinopteri > Clupeiformes > Engraulidae > Engraulis > Engraulis encrasicolus. The sequence continues at coordinate 27,196,829 of NC_085868.1, forward strand.
TTTGACAATAAAGTACACTTCACTTGACTTCTCTTACTGCCGCAGCGGTTTACTGGGCAGGCTTGCCGCTAAGATGAAGAGGTCAGGGGTCCGTTTTTTAAAACATGCCTGCGCAGCTGCAGCAGTGACAACCATTAAGCATAACGGGCGTGGAAGGTGGTGCACACTTAAGTGCTGTAAAAGCATCAAGTCCCATAACTCCTGTGCAAAACCGTTCTCAGTGTCTCAGTGTGTGTGTGTGATACATATATACGAGATGTTCCTTTTACTTTATGACAACGCTTTCGGTCATACTAAATATGGGAACATATTCTAGTCTAGTAGTCAGATCAACTAAGTGCACCCACCCACCTTCATTGGAATCACAGATATTTATGTTATTGTCTGCGCATATTTAGACATGGCTAACGCATCGCTAGAACATTACTTAAGTGTGACTCACCTTAGTTTTAAAAACGTAGCTTTAAAAACGTCTGACCCACACATAAGAACATCTGTGAGGACTGCGAGGACACTTTAGTTGTAATCAACTGGACTTCATTAGTTCTTTGGATGAGGAGCAAAGCATCAATATCCAAAAAGAAGTCATATTCCTTACAGCCAGAGGAGCATCTTGCCACCAGGCAAGGCAGGCAGCCGCTTGGGGCCCCCAAGCACCTAGAGAGTGAATAACAGCCCATACTGTACTACAGTAGTGGTGATTTTGGTTCAAATGTTCATTCTTTTGCATTTTCGCTTGGGGCCCCACCTGACCCTAGAATCGCTTCTGCTTACAGCTACTCTCTTTAGGGCACACCTATGAGCCTCTTGGCTCAGGTTAATGTTTGACTATACTGTAAGTAGGGTGACCCTGCGATTAATGAATAAAAAGAAAAGAAAGAGGAAAAAGAAGAAACAGAGTGCAATCTATTCCCTGTACATGTTTGATCACTTCAGAGACGCACCAACAATAAGGAAGAGCATGGTGTGTGGAAGATAACTTAATGTTTGACTATAGCCATACATAGGGCATTAGCCGAGCCGTGCATTAGCTGAGCTCTGCTTTGCCAGTATACATGTAGTGTACCTGGAGAGGGTTCTGGAGCGGGTAAGTGCTTTGCTGATGACCAACGACGGAGCAGACTGCCGGCGATGCATCATGGACTTCATCCTCTGAGAGAGAGAGAGAGAGAGAGAGAGAGAGAGAGAGAGAGAGAGAGAGAGAGAGAGAGAGAGAGAGAGAGAGAGAGAGAGAGAGAGAAAGATAATTAAAATTAGAATTCGAATTAGAACTAGAATAAGAATTAGAATTAGAATTAGAATTAGAATCTGACTTAAAAATCAGACTCCTCACCAAAAGCGTATCAAAAAAGAAATAGGATATAAGGTTAAAAGCCTTTATTAAGTGTGGCAAGTCATTATCAAAATGCCAACATGTTTCGACCAGAGATGTGGTCTTCATCAGGGCAAAGCGAAATTCTCACAAGTGTTCAGACTGTTCTTTACATCTAGAGCACAGGATAATGTATGTTGTCCATGCCTGTAGCGATAATACAGTATGTGTATATACGTAGATGTAAATGCATTTAACTTCCTGACAACGACAGGCATGTTTCTTGAGGACATCCGAGCCCTAATTCAAAATGCCAGGGGCCAAAGTGTACATGGAAACTCTGTGCAGCAGGTTCATGTTTAAAATGAGGTAAACCTTGGTGTGTCTTGGGGGCTTGACTAATGATGGGCCTGGGTACATTTGCACAGTGCTTGTGACGTGAATAATGTCGTGGAGATGTAATGTATACCGGGCTTTCTTTCTGAGCGGGGCGTCTCGGCTGCCTGAGGTGCATGTGTTTCTTATCTCCTGCGCTGTTACTGATGTACAGGGGAGCGGCCCTTTCCCAATCAATTACCTAGTCAGCGTATATACGGCCGATTGCACAACCTTCACATGCCAACAACATTTAAGGAAATTTAATTTTAACAGGCATGTGTTATGTAACATGTCTACATGCCCCGTCTCTCTCTCTCTCTCTCTCTCTCTCTCTCTCTCTCTCTCTCTCTCTCTCTCTCTCTCTCTGTTTTTGGTTGCTCACTTAACCAGGGCCTGACAAGACAAACTTAAAGTCTTTTTCAGGCTTAAAGAGTACCAAATCTGATATGCCGCATAGGTTTGACACACAGTCATCCTAAAGGAAGATAAATCTGCTTTCCGAACACTCTCTTAGACATTCTTTAGCCCTGATTCTATTACACTTTGGTACATAAAATCAAAGACCCATGCGGTTGTTGGAGCCGAGTTCTTCTAGTCGGTTATTTAGATGAAAAGACATTCCTTTCGCTGTCTATATATACGTACCAAGAACAAATATTTGACGGTGTCCCCCATGCCTTTATCAAGTGAACTAGCAGTGTAACCCATGCACTGTAAAAATGCCATGGTTCCTCATAGATCCTTATGTTGGATCATGGGGGTACGTACAAGTTCTCTTAAGAACCCTAAAGTTCTCTGAAGAATCTAAAAGTTCTGAGAAGAACTCGAAGGCCCGTTAGAGAAACTTTAGGGGTTCTTTAACCGTGATAGTTAAACATTCCTCAAAAAAGCTTTGGGTTCCTGGGTTCTGAGAGGAACTTTCAAGAACCTATTTGCCACATACAGATTCCTCTGAGATCTTGTAGATGAAGTTGAAAGTTGACGGTTCTTCTGGAAACTTAACAGTTTTACAACAATACACAGAAGTGGAAATGACAGATATGATGGACAGCAGATAACGACATTTGTACGTCTCCAAGAATGTGCTCAAAGGCATTGCAAAACCTTAAGTATTAACCGCAAATGTCTTTTGACCAATTAACCGGTAGTTATCCATTGCTCCCTGCTTATTTACGAGAAGGAAATTGAATAACGCTCCAAAGAGTTTAGACGTAAACAACTGGAAAAGCTCCATGAAGTCAAGTTGTTTACAATGTAACTCTTTGGACAGACTAGCATGGCCTGGATGAATGAGCATCGCCACAGGCATGCACAATATTCATATTTATCAATACTTATCAATATTTAGCATATTATCAAATAATCAATATGGTGGCGGGCAACTTGTCCGTTAAATCTGTGACGTGATGTGTCTAGTTCTCCAAATCAAGGAATTCCGTTTAATTCATTGAAACTCCTCACTGCCATTGGCACAGACAAAGTGACCCTGGCCTTGAGATACCTTCCTACCGGGCTACGGCTGAAACTAAATGCTTAAAACATGTAGCGGAGGGCCAATTTAATCAGCTTTACTCGATGAGGGTTTACCTCTGATATGAGACAAGGGGAGCTTTATCTCCGAGGGTTGATCATGTGAAGGAGCCATCTCCTGCGAGAGCTTCAAGGGAGATCTGGTTACTGCTTTGGAGCAGGACTGGTAATAAAGTCGAAAGCTTTAGCTTTTTTTTTTAAAGCGAATCCTTAATTGGGCAAATGTGCAGTGGCGTCTCCCCGCATCAAAAGAATAACTGACATGGGATAACTCAGGCCGGTCTCTGTGTCTGGAAGGTGTGTGTGTGTGTGTGTGTGTGTGTGTGTGTGTGTGTGTGTGTGTGTGTGTGTGTGTGTGTGTGTGTGTGTGTGTGTGTGTCTTTCGCTCTCTGTCTCTCGCTCTGTGCGCGCATGCGTGCGTACATGCATGCGTACATGTGTGCGTACATGCTTGCATACATGCGTGCCTGCGTGCGTCTCGGGAAGGGCATTGGCTGCATCCCATTCTGAGGGAAATGTTGTTGGACCAAGTTCATCTTTGACATGCAATTATGTAGGCCTGAGTTTCCCTCCCAGCAGGCGGAAGGGCCTGTGGCTTTCTTAGACAATGAGATATTTCACTCCTTCATTCTTCCATCACGAATTCCAGTCAGTCAAGTACTTCACACCACCACAACAGCAAAGCCATCAGAGGTGGCTCGGGAGAGAGAGAGAGAGAGAGAGAGAGAGAGAGAGAGAGAGAGAGAGAGAGAGAGAGAGAGAGAGAGAGAGAGAGAGAGAGAGAGAGAGAGAGAGAAGAGGTGATCTTCCATCGGCAGGAAGTGCTCTGCGTTCTTTGCAGCGGTTTCTGGAAACAAACAATTTCTCCCGAGTGGACACAGCCCCAAACCGGGTCAAAAAGAGAGAGGAGCTTCATTATCTCATGTAATGTAACTTACCACAAGTTTTAGAGTAAGGAGCCTCCACAATTCTATTTGTGTGTGTGTGTGTGTGTGTGTGTGTGTGTGTGTGTGTGTGTGTGTGTGTGTGTGTGTGTGTGTGTGTGTGTGTGTGTGTGTGTGTGTGTGTGTGTGTGTGTGTGTGTGTGTGTGTCAGGGCTTGACACTGGCACCTGACAACCGGCCAAATGCTGGTAAAACTTGGCTGTGGCTGGTAACAATTTCAATGTCACTGGCCAATTTGGCAGGTAGCTTATTCTTGCACTTTGCCCCTTGTGTGCCAATTGTTTGTATTTAACTTCAAGAAAAAGCAGTTACTCGGTTTCTGTTTGTTTGTTTAACTTCCATGTAGAAACCCATGCACTCATCTTCTTGCTTTAAGCACCTCATCTTCTGAGGTTAGAGGCACAGCGTCATGATATAAAAATACATTTTAAAAAATCAAATTTGTGGCTAGGAGAATAGCTGGATGGCTAGTGACTTGGGAAAACCACTAGTCAGTGGCTGGAATAATGTCAAGCCCTGGTGTGTGTGTCTGTGTGTGTGTGTGTGTGTGTGTGTGTGTGTGTGTGTGTGTGTGTGTGTGTGTGTGTGTGTGTGTGTGTGTGTGTGTGTTATATTCCATGGCAGAATTACTTTTCGCCCATTGAGGTATTTTAGTTCTGCCATCGAAATGGTCTCAGAACACCTCAATGGTCAAAACGTAGTTCTGCCATGGAATAAAACAAAGGATTTCAAGAGTGCAGGCTGCTCACTCTAAAACTTGAATCAGCCTTTGTCCTACACCTTAAAGGTGCACTGTGTACACAGTAAATTCTGCAGTGCTCATTTAACACTTAGAGAGTTGATTTGACAACATTTGGACTTAAACAAACTCTTTAAGTGTTGAATTAACACTGCAACATTTACTGTGTAAGATGGTGGCCAGAGTAGGTATTGCAACAACACTGTTCAGTGAAAGTGTGCTGTCTACTGATCTACTTGATCTTTTCATGAATATTTACTAATTAATTAATATTTTCTAGTATGACCAAAGTACAGTAAGTATTTCAGCTAAAAATACCTATTTCTGGAAATATAAAATGGTGGACAATGCAGAAGATCCCCCTTTTCATGTATGAAAAATGCAATTTTCCCAGTCATAATGAATACATAGAATTTGATGGTGGTGACAAGTATTCATGAAAAAAGGTAACGTCAGTGAATGGGCAGCAGGAATTCTGGAAATAAACTGCTAAAAATATTACACAGTGCACCTTTAACCTGGGATGCGCACAATCTTCCTCCTCAACTGAATATATAGGCTGACCTATATTGCATAAATCTCTACAGTTGATAAAATAAACTAGGCTACAGGCTACAGGCTCACGTTGGCTGAAAATCAGAACATCTTATTGAGTAGGCTAGAATTGGCATGTCTCCTGTATCAAGGAGATTAGGCTTTCCAAATATTTCTAAAAAAAAAAAAAAAAAATCCCAGGAAGACATTGGACTTGTGCAAAAAAGTCCATGAGCTTTGTCGTCATAAAGGGTTGTGCAAAAAGTGTATGACCTTTTCCGTTGGCTTGGTGCAGCTGCACTAGCTGTGACGGCAAAGCTTTATCGCGCCAAAAACTTTGACAGCCACCAACTAATTCCCTTCATGAGACTGTGTGGACCTGCGCGTAATAGCACACCGCCCGGCGTGCGGCGTCACTGACACGAAATTTCTAAGTGCCAGGCTTTTTCACTCCCTTGCAACTTGCCCAGAGATGTATGTGTTAACCAGAGTTACATCAACAAACAGTGTGAACGGAAGGCAAGCAAGCAATCACATACAAACTATTACAAACAGGATGATCCGACCACTGGTATTCAAGGCGGGGATGGATGCTCAAAATAACCTTCCTCTGCATAAACATGAAATTACGTTAAATACAGCGCAGTTCAGACAGACCTTAGCAATCAAGGGCGCCAGGCACTGCGGCCCTGACCGCGAACCATGAGGAGTTCTGTTGACCAGACTTTTCCTCCTGCCGATTATATTACGCTGTGTGCGCGTCGTTCTGAATGACATTGGATTGGCTGCAACGACGTAGGCTATTGAGTTTCCTATCGATATGCTTGGACAGAATAATGCAATACCACTGACAGCGCACGCCGGCATTATATTTTCGCGAAGGTAAAATCACATAATTGTCACCCACTTTGCCACGCATAGCCTTTGGCGTGTAGGCTATATAAATTCCAGTGCCTCTTCGCCTGTTCATCTTTTTACAGTAGCCAGATGCAACGTCTTTAGTGAACGGAAGCCCGCAACTTCTGCATATTCGCACAACATTAAATCTACAACAGATGTAGGCCTATATTACACAAACATGCGACTCATACAACTTTGCCACGAAATCAGCTCCATGACTATTTAGTTCATAAATAAAAACAGCAGGTGCTCATGTGTGTGTGCCTCAATCCCACGTGCACACGTTTGATACTCTTTCCGTTAGCGCACCCCACAAAGTGCCTTTGATGAAGTAGTCAAGGTAAACGCAAATTCCGAAATACCCAGCCTTGACGCAAGTAGCCTAAACATCATATGTTTGCCAAAATGTTACATTTATGATTATGCTGCAATTTAGGCTACCAGTGCACGGTAAACTAACATGAAATGTTTTGAGCAACTTCTCAGTTATTTGTAAACCATTATATTTTGGCTATGACCATGCTCTCAAATTGTTGTGTCCACATCGGAGAAAAAAACGTTAATCACATGCACTTATTTTTTTTATTTAAATGGTAAACGTTGCCAAACACAGCTTTACCTTTTTGTCCTGCTGAGGACATTTACTTTCTCCTGTCAGTGATGCGCGATGGTTTGGGTTGACACTGTCTTGCTGCTGCGGCGACATGCTTTCCATTCAGGCAGCTTGTTGAATAATCCACAACCAGAGAGGTTTAACGCGCGCTTGGCACGCTGGAAAAAAAGCACTTCAAACTTGTCTTGAGAAGTGCAGCGTTCTCATACAGAAAAGAAAATGCATGGTTCTCCTCGATAAGTACATCTTAGTCCACGCATAAGCCAGCCCGACAAGGTAAGAGGCAGAACGGGATCAGTGAATGGAGTCGATCAGTCTCCCTCTCCAGTTGCGCCTCAGATCGCCAGTCCCACTACACTGCCTGCCTGAGCTCTGAGCATCAGCTCTGGGTTACCCGTTGTCTCGGTAGGGAGGGAAAGCTACGCCCCTGGGTCCTAAAGATGCCAAGTAGGTCTCCTCTGCAGCGCTGCACTAAGTGCCCGCTCCTTCACACTTGCACAGAGATACAGTTACAGAGAAGCGAGCATGCAATAAAAAAAATCTAGCATTGACCAGTCCTACATAACACTAGCCAGAGGCACAGTCAAAAATAATAAATAAATAGCAGGGTATAGCCAGCCATACTGTTATGTAATTACATTACATTATTACATTGCATTTGACAGATGATTTAAACCAAAGCAACTAATCTAATGACATTTCACACCCATCTTCAGCTCTATTACTCTCCAAACGTATAGGCCTACACAATTGGCACCTTGCCTAAATCAATGCCTCACACTGCAAGAGGTGCAAGTGTTTGTGTAAGACAGCAGGGGGCAACATATAAGGCAGTGTTTCTCAAAGTGGGGCGGAAGCCACCCTCGGGGGGCGCGGAGGTATTGGAGGGTGGGCGCGTGAAGTCAGAAGGTTTTTCTGTTTTAATACTTTTCTGCTTTGCCATTAAGTCAACACATTCACTTTACAATCACAATATATTCATTAATTTATTCACTAATATTTAGAGAACATCATAGGCCATATATGTGTATATTAGGCTCTAATAAACTTCACGAAGGCCTATTTGTTTGTATTTTCGTAACCATTTTGCTCGAGGGGGGCGCAGACAGACACCCTTCTTCTGAAGGGGGGAATGGCAGGAAAAGTTTGAGAAACACTGATTTAAGGCATTTCTCGTCACACATTTTGACGAACATAACATTTACTATTGACTATTGCTATTGACTGATATGACTCTGAAAATGCTGCTATTTAGGCTACATCAGCCTACCGCTTCCAGAAAATAACTTGGATTAAGGCATGAAGAGAGTTCTGGGTCTGAGTATCAGAGAGTTCATGGGAAACACCGCCGTTTCTTATCCAATTTGGCCTGCTCTATGAAGACAAGCAATGCAAATCTTGCCCCTTCTCACACAGATTTAAACAGCTTTGTGTAGGGTTAAGGGACACTGCGCAGGCCCACTGCTCTCAGCAGAGTAGAGTAGGGCAGAGAGGGTGTAGTAGTGGATCATTCAGGGTGCGTAGCAAACAATATGATCAATGGTTCAGAACTATTTGGTTTTGACTCTGTGAACCAGTGTCACTCATCTCATCTCACTCATCTGTCGTAAGCATTGTTTAAGCATATAAATATGTAAACAATTAAAAAACACTTTTTTTCCTCCTAACGACTGCATGGTGAAGTGGGAGTAGAACAGTATGTGTGTGTGTGTGTGTGTGTGTGTGTGTGTGTGTGTGTGTGTGTGTGTGTGTGTGTGTGTGTGTGTGTGTGTGTGTGTGTGTGTGTGTGTGTGTGTGTTGGGGGGGGGGGGGGGTGTTGCAGGTGGAAAGCACAGAGGCATAATTTACCCCAATTCACACGTCCAAACCAGCCACAATTGCCCTCATTATCGCATGATATTGCAAACAAGTGCACACTGATCTACCTCATCTGCATAACAGTAGGTGTGCCAAAGCCAAATTGCACAACATCACCACAAGAACTGATGAACTGGCACTTCCCAAACAAGATCCTTATCTGTTAACGCAATTATTTTCCAACCAAAGGCAGTTTAGCTATGATTTGTGCTTTCGAGTCTTAAGGTCGCAGAGGAAAGGGGTGTAAAGAGGTATAAAGAGGTGGGAACCGTTCTGACAGTCACATTAAATGGTCAGTACTAGCAAGTTTTTACGAATTTACGACATATGAGATACAGGTGAGGGAGGTCAAGGGCCGAATAGGGTTTCAGCACCCCAACAACATGCACACATGTACAGACCATCACTGCACCACAAAAGGCTATTTTACTGATCTGGGCAGCCGTGGCCTAAGTGGTTAGAGAGTTGGTCTTTCAATCTAGGGGTTGCCGGTTCGAATCCCTCCTGACCTCTCCCTACATCTCCATCCATGGCTGAAGTGCCCTTGAGCAAGGCACCTAACCCCACATGACTCCAGGGCAACCAATACCCTGAAAAATAATAGTTGTAAGTCGCTTTGAATAAATGAGAGCGTCAGCTAAGTGCAATGTAATGCAATATATCTGTCTTGGGGAAGTAAACAACCATATCTGTCGTGATGAGCCAACATAAGGTGATAACTGTTTTGCCACCAAAATGGTTATGACTGTGTCTTAATCTGTTACTTACAGTTCTCTGTAATGTCACAGCAACATTGATGTGATGTAGTTGAGCAAATACTGAATAGCATTGCAGCAAGGCCCGTCTGCATCCAAAGGCACGGGTGTGTACGATCCGTACAACTTGGAAGAAAGAGCTGTGCAACAAACTACAAAGTTTGGTGGAAAGTGGGGCACATTATAAGTTGTGTTATGAAGCAGTAGAAAAGTAGCACAGTCATTTCGTAGGAAGAATAAGAAGCAAAATTGGGGGAAGGGAAGGGGCTGTTGGGAGGTAGTGTAATGAAGGAAAAGTTAAACTCGTTCGGGAAGATTCTCACAATTAAGGCGGCACAGTGCCTTAGGCAAGGACATAACAGTACGTCTTTATGATCAACTTGGGAGGACGATCTGTTGTGGAAAAAAGAGAAATGGTCCACGTGCCCCCACCCCCTCCCCATCGAATCCTAATTGCAGCAAGTCTCCAAAGAGTTTGACGATAACATCATCAAATTGCATAACCCAAAAATAATTTTATATCCAGTGTATTTATACAGACAATGTAATTGCTTGTATAAACATTCACAAGTATTTTTCCTACAACTTTCATAGTTCAAGTAAGTTTTGTTTTGTCAAGTCAGGTTCTGACTGAAGTTGACAAGGGAACTTTTGAAGGTTCTTTTTATGGGTCAAAGTGCAAGGCAAGGCCATGTTTGACATGCAAGGTGAGTGTGTGTGTGTGTGTGAGTGTGTGTGTGTGTGTGTGTGTGTGTGTGTGTGTGTGTGTGTGTGTGTGTGTGTGTGTGTGTGTGTGTGTGTGTGTGTGTGTGTGTGTGTGTGTGTGTGTGTGAATGGAAGGGGGCGGGGGGTAGCTTATGTAACCTACCCACTTACCTGTCAAGTTGACCCCATTCCCCAACAGCCCCCCCCACTCACCCCCCTACTTTGAACATGTGTTCTCCTACCCCTAAGTAAGTGCCTTCATTGTGCATTGGCGCGTATGATGAGAGTGGACGTGAAGGAAGGGGCAGCGTAGCCAAAAAAAACCCCATCTCCTGCTAGTCTGACTAACAGCAGCTCTGTAATATATAACACCAGGAGGTTTAGTCAATAAAGAGGCCATCAGACTGAGTTTGTCAGAGGGTGGCTATTACAACATCATGCACACAGCTGGACAGCCGTGGCCTAGTGGTTAGAGAGTTGGTTCTTTCAATCTAGAGATTGCAGGTTTGAATCCCCGCTTACCTCTCCCTACATCTCCATCCATGGCTGAAGTGCCCTTGAGCGCTGGTTCTCACTAGTCCGGTCAAGAGCAATGCAAGTACTTTCTGAGCTCCCAAAAAATGGGGAACTTCTCCCACTTTGTCGGGAAGCAAACAACCATTAGTAAACCATGGAAGGCGGGTCAATCATGCCAGGTGGGAAATGTTAATTGTTGTGCTCTTGGTCAGACCAAGTCTCAAAGAGATTTGAAAGTCGATGATAACCAGGCTTCTTGAGCAATGCACCTAACCCCACATTGCTCCAGGGCCTGTAACCAATGCCCTGAAAAAGAATAACTGTAAGTTGCTTTGAAATAAATGAAAGCGTCAGCCAAGTGCAATGTAATGTAACTGAAAAGGTTACTTGACAGTGAGCCTGGGTGACTGACTTTGTGTCTGTTTGCACATAATGCAAACTCACACAAGACCCCCAGACAAACAGGACTTCAATGTGCAGCTTGTTGTGGTATGTACTTTCAAGGGCGTTGTCGCAGTTTTGTTGATGTGCTTTTTAAACTCACATTGTTTACAAATGATTGAATGCAAGTCTGAGAAGACAATGTGCTATGGCCTCTGTACAATTATGTGTCATTTGGATTCCTTGGTAACTATGAGAGTGATGAAAACCAAACCCTACGATAAGCAGGTTGAGAAAGAAAACAGGCATTCACACCTGTGATGATCATTATTGACTCAATCAACGTTTACATGATGCTTTTAATTCCAAATTAATAATTCAGAATTAAATAGTTCCGTTGAGTTTACTTTGATCTTTCATTTAATTCCGAACTAAGAGGTGTTTTTGAGGTGTGACGTTTTCAAAGCGGAATTAAGCTTTATTCAGAATTAAAGTGAGTTAATTCAGAATTAAATGTCTCATGTAAACTTAGCCATTGACTCATTATTTTGAATTTAAGTCAGAGTCAGAGAGTCAGAGTTAATTAAAGTAGTAAAAAAAAAATGCCTTTTTCGTATACTACAGCGGATGAAGATGTGTTTTTGAGGTAGTGCCATGGAGAATGTGGCACAGCTGAAAATAAACTGGGCAGGCCACGGAGGTTTTTCTTCTTTTCTTTCTGCTCTAAGACGGTAGCCCAAGTAGACCAGACGTGCCTTCAAACACGGAAGGAAGGAAGGTCTATCCCGAGCAGGCAACAAAAAAACGACGGGGTAGACTTGACTCGAGGCAGGCTATAGCTGGCAGCAAAGTGGCTGACTGGCTAATAAAAAACATGGTTTGTTTAAAAAAAAAAAAAGAGTTGGGTGAATGTGGCGTCGACACACCCTCTGCACGCTACACCACGCACTATATGGTGAACGGTGTGATAGAAATAGCAGCGAGGGCCCAGAGTAACAGGCCAGGCAGGCCCTGAGGTTTTTCTCCCTCCTCCTTCTCATTCTCCTTTTCTCTCTCCTCCTCCCTTTCTCCCTCCTCCTTCTCCTTTTCTCCCTCCTTCTTCTCCTTCTCCTTGTCTCCCCCCTCCTTCTCCTCCTTCTTTTCTTCCTCCTCCTCCTCCTCCGAACTCTATAATTAGACAGATCAGTCACAACATGAAACCATCCAAAAAGCCGCTTCTCCTCTACATCCAGTCACCAGATCCCCCTATCATTAGCCTAGCGCAGGGGTTTTCAAAGTGGGGGCCAGGGACCCCTGGGGGGGCCGCGAGAGGATGCTAGGGGTGCCGCGGAAAGTTGGCAGAGAGTAATGAAATACATTTTTAAAGAAACTGAATAACTAATGTACACCAAAATAAACCAAAATTGAGGTACACAATATTCCCGTTTGTTAATTTTATATATCTAGTGGGGCAATGACTCACAGGCCTAGGACTGTGGTTGTGGAGGGTGCACAGGAAAAGTAGTGCGGCACGACCCATGTAAAGGGGGCCTTCTCTGGAATCTACCGGTGTATGGGGGGCCTTGTCATGGTAAAGTTTGGGAACCCCTGGATTAGCGGGCCTCATGCTACTAAGCTCCATGGGTGGAGGAGGAGAGGAGAGGACGGACGAGGCGACGGACACAGCTGAGATTTATAAAAATGTATCTAACCAAGACTTTCCAGTTTTGAAGACTTGGTACTGATGAGAGATGGGCAAGAAAATGTTATGTTGCTTCACAACCTAGTAGGGCATTATTAATAACAGGACGCAGGATTCCTCGAGGAATGTTGTTGTGCTCTGGATGTTGGAGAAGTCCAAAGCACAAGGGTAGTTGGCACACTGACATAAGGCATAGAGCTGTACAAAAAGGAGTTTTTTTTTAATCAGAAGAAGAGCAGATGTGTCAGCAGTCAAAGTTGAAGTTCCAAACCATTGAGTAGAATTGGGGTGGGGAACCTATGTCTCGGGGGGCCATTTACGGCCCTTGAGGGCGTCTTATCCGGCCCCCAATATAATGTCAATGTTATGCAGCTTCACATGAAATATGACATGTTTTGTAAAGAAATATTAGAAATTCCATTTGCCATACAATTAAGCTATAGTCAGGTGATCTAGAGATGGTGGGGTGTGTTGTAAAGGTGGACTGGCCACTTTCAATATAGGCCTAAAGTGCAGGGGAATAATCCTGATTTGTTTTAATAGTACGGCCCTTGGAGGAATTTGAAGTGGCCCTTCGAATGAAAAAGGTTCCCCACCCCTGGGGTAGAACATAAAACATATTCTTCTGCAATGTACAGAATGTGTCTGCATGGGAGTGTGGTCCCAAACCATAGGGCACGTTAAAAAGAGAGAGAGAGAGGGAGAGAGAGAGAGAGAGAGAGAGAGAGAGAGAGAGAGAGAGAGAGAGAGAGAGAGAGAGAGAGAGAGTAAAATACAGTTGTTCTGAATAAAACTGGACTGCACAATGGTTAAGGTCATGCGGACACCAACAAGAGTATCATTTGCACCTAAACCTCAGATATGAGCGCAAACCATGCAACTATTCCTCAAAAGCACATTAGGCTACCACTCCAAACAAAAAAGGGGGGAAGGGTGGGGGGGGGGGGGGGGGGGGGGGGGGGGGGGGGTACTCGACAGATGCAAAGTTCTTGGCTCTTTCAGTTACTGTGGAATTCTGAGTGAAACGCAGATTAATTCGCATTGTTAAGTTTGCACTTTTACACTAATCGAAGTGCATTTTTTTCCATAAAGATATTTTTCAGGAAACTTACGGCGTAGAAGTGTTGGTTGTCTTTGGGCTCCAGCATATACCTCTCTGTGTAGATGGAATCTGGAAGGGTTGGTTTAAAACAACAAAAAATAAGGCCACCTGATTAAGGCCTAAGCGAAAACGTTGGCCAAGTTAAAAAGTACTGCATGAAGCTCAACGACAATTGATTTTTTTTCATGAAGGTGACTATTGGAACTATAATTAGTATAATTAAGGAAAGTATTCGCTGCGCCATACCATAAAATCTCCATTCAGAGACAGGGGCGACTGCCATGCCACACTTGAACACTCCACTTCCTGCTCCAAGCACCATGGAGGTCACATAGCCACCGTAGGACTGCAGGAAGAACAGGTACATGTCACATTACTACTGCTGCTGCTGCTACACTATTACTACTACTACTGCTGCTGCTACTACTACTACTACTACTACTGCTGCTGCTGCTGTCAGTAGTACTACTACTACTACTGTTGCTGCTGCTACTGCTACTGCTACTACTAGCACTGGTACTACTACTACTACTACTGCTGCTACTTCTGCTGCTGCTGCTGCTGACACACACACACACACACACACACACACACACACACACACACACACACCACACACACACACACACACACACACACACACACACACACACACACACACACACACACACACACACACACACACACAGAGGGAGACTAAGAGGTTTCCAACACTGCCCAGACACGACGCTGTCAATAAGCTGAATCTGGTCTGCATCTTAAACTCGAGGGGAGAGGGAAAGAAAAGAAAAGAAAAGAAAGAGAAAAAGTGAACTAGACGGCAGCCTAGGCAGCGGTCATGTTAGAGGAGCTCTAGAGGTCGTAGAGGTCACGGGGGCCAGCAGTCAGTCTGCTGATGAATGAGACGTCAGTGTGGAATGCTAACAGGCCAGACGCCAGGCAGGCAGGCAGGCAGGCAGGCTGTGGTGAGGAGAAGACTGCCAGCGTGCCAAATCACCATTAAACTCTCATCACCATCAGCAGCCGTGGTGGCATAATGGTTGGGGCAGGCAGTCGTGGCGTAATGGTTACGGAGATGGGCTTTCAGATCAAGGCGTTGCAGGTTCGAATACCACTCTACCGCTCCCTGCTGCAATCCATGGCTGAGGTGCCCTTGAAGCAAGGCCTACCTAACCCCATACTGCTCTGTAAGCAATACCCTGTAAATAATTGCAAGTCGCTTTGGATAATAAAAGCAATGGTCCTGCTATGGCAGTCTGATTTCATAGGCAGATAGAACAGTATGTAAATACTATGTCTACATGTATAAATTGCTTGTGAGAACATACATACTCCAGCCAGTCAACAGGTAGCAGGCTGGGCCAGCCCAGTGTCCCAAATCCCTATTGAACTCACTAACTCATCATCATCATCATCATTGTAGTCATCGTCATCATCATCGTCATCCTGCTGCGACGGTCTGACCCCACAGGGATATGTACGAATCTTTAACTGGTTGTGAGAATTAAAGGCATTCTTTATCAGCAGGAGGCAGGGAAAAAGGCAGCAACCGTTGAACTCTCATCATCACCATCATCATAATCATCATCATCATCATCATTGTCCTGCTTCCACGGTCTGATTTCTAGTTCTGGGTAGGGAGAACTGCACATGTATATATAACGGGTTGTGGCCTACATAGTTAATCAGCAGCCTATTGAGGTGGGCAACAGACTGTGTGAGGAAAAGACCAAGAGTGTCAAATCACCATTGAACTCTCATCACCATCATCACCATCACCATCGGTGCTGGACCGGGACAAGAAAACAGGCCAGGTATTATTGTTTGGCTCCTTCTACATCTTGCCTGGTTAACACCAG
The DNA here is from genome assembly GCF_034702125.1 of Engraulis encrasicolus. Lineage (NCBI taxonomy): Eukaryota > Metazoa > Chordata > Actinopteri > Clupeiformes > Engraulidae > Engraulis > Engraulis encrasicolus. The sequence continues at coordinate 27,212,635 of NC_085868.1, forward strand.
ATTATCTCAAAAGTGAGACTGCCTCACTGTATATGCAGTTTCTCATAGGAAAGGTGTGGTTTGCGATTGCCCATGGTCGTGATGTATTTATTCAAACAAACTACAAGCTTTTGTTTGTCAAGTAGTATGCGTCATCACCTTTCCACCCCTCCCGGCTCTGATTAGTTCCCTCGCTCAGGATCGGCTTTTGGGAGAGGATCCATGAGAATCCAGCAGCATGGGGTTTCCTTGGCTACTCTAAATTGAATGGTCTCATAGAAAATACAAAAAACGGCCCTATCGTGGCTTTAACCGTAGGGCACTGCCTGGGCTGTTGTGGCAGCAACCTGGGTCCCAGGTCCTTTGCCGGACCTTCTCCATCTGTCTCTCCCCACTTGTTTCCTGTGAAATCTCTCACTGTCTTATCAAAAAACAAACAAATAAAAAGACAAAAAAGAAAGAAAAAACAAATAAACTATAAAAGCATCTACCCTTAACCTGATGGCTGTCGACCCACTGGAAAATGCCCTGTAGGCAAGATAACCAGACCATCATCATTATTGTCATCATCATTTCTAAGTAACAGTGCCTGGAAAATGACAGGTTTTTTTTCGTGTCCAAAATGTAGCAGTGAACTGTAGATCTGATGTGTCGTGATCTTGGGAGAAAACCTTAGATGAAATGTTGGCAGGCAACTTAAAAACACACCAGTAAAAAATATTTGTGCAATAAGTTCTTAGCTAACAAAAGATTTATCTAAGCGACACATTTTTAAGTTTCCTACAGTGAGCTCAGTGAACAATATCACGATAGAAGAAGGGGAAATGGGCAGTGAAACGAAAACAGAGAGAGCGTGTGAATGAATGAGGGGAAGCAGAGCTGGATTGACCCACAACACCCACAAAAATTATGCAAGCTTTTGTTTCCACAGCACACGGGGGCCTGCAGCAGCGATAAAAGTAAACGAATCACATCATTAGGTCCCTCAGACTAAAAATACACCCAGGACCAGGTGCTGTTCTGTCGATATGAGCTGCCTCATCGAGATGAGGTGTGCGTTCCAATATGCGACCTTGCGTCCTCCACTTGTGCTTGTGGCCTCGTACTAGGAAGTAGTACGCCATGATGACATCACTGACAGCAGCATTATATTTCAATATCTCGCAAAAGCTCAATTGTAAAGTAATTTTCTCATTTGCAAACTGGATGGTGAATGAAGAATAGTCCCCCCAAAAATTGTTGTGCTTTAGGCTGACAGAGGGGACACTTAATTATTTTCTCAATGGAGACGGGGAATCAGCAAAACGTGAGGCCACAAGCACAAGTGGAGGACGCAAGGTCGCATATTGGAATGCACTCGAGGTATCAGGATTTTTATGTTGCCTGAACGCAAAGCCTCTTCCAAACCTTTACCATTAGAGGCGCTATTGTAGTGCATTGTAATAGCTTAGTAGCTCTCCTCGACGGGAAGCTCATATTGACATAGCAGCCGCCTGCAGTGTTGCCAGATGTACGATAATTATCATATTTGTACCATAATTTTGTCCATTTTGACCTCTGTATGATGAAAAAACCATGATGTACGATAAGTTCAGAGTTCTCATTCAATTCATCTTCATGCCTTGAAACAACAATTTGGGCTTACTACTCCTTGTCTCTATGCAAGAGTCGCCTGAAGTAGGCCCAACGGCCAACAAGTTTTGAAGAATGGACTTTGTCGTTTAACTTCAAGAGCAACAGCATCGGAGTATACTGTCTAACAAAGAAGAGCGCTCAGCATCTCCCCCTTATAGCCTTACAACAATTTGGGTGTTGTACGATAATTTCCTCACAAAAAGCCCCCAAAAACGATAATTTTGAGGTTTTGATACAATAATTCATGGCAGCCTGGTTTCAGAGAGTTAGGCAAGACAACACAAGCCTATGAAAGTGTTCCTTTCCTTCCAAACCCTATTCCTAACAATAACCCCTAGAGGCGCTATTGTAGTGCATTGTAATGGCTTGGTAGCTCTCCTCGACAAGTAGCTCATATCAACACAACACACCAGCTGTCTGGGTGGGTGGCTAAAGTGATATGCTGGATCTAGGGTTGGGGATTATTTTTTGTTTTACTTTTCTATTCTCCCCTCCATCACCTGTTTCTGTCTCTGGCAATTTTCCTTTCTCTCTGTTACTGATTGCTCTTAGTGCTTTTCTCAAAACACCCCCCACCCTCCAAAAAAACATAAACACAGAACACACGCACACGCAAGAGATAGGGAGAGAGAGAGAGGGAGAGAGAGAGAGAGAGAGAGAGAGAGAGAGAGAGAGAGAGAGAGAGAGAGAGAGAGAGAGAGATAGAGAGAGAAAGAGAGAGAGACAGATAGAGACAGATAGAGACAGAGAGAGACACACAGAGAGAGACAGAGAGAGAGAGTGAGAGACAGAGAGAGACTCATGAACAGTGCAAACAAGGAGGGATTATGGCTATGCTTCTTTTCAGTAGAATGCATGAAACCTGCCCCCCTCCCCCCTTCCCTCGACCTCTTCTGCTCACTGCCCCCCCACCCCATTGGTCATGTTAGTTTGTCTCTAATGAGCGAGGCTGAAGGCTGCAACACAGGGGAAACACTCCAGTGGACAGTGTCTGAGTAATTGCCCTTCCTCTCTTCCACTTGGTCTCTCTTCTCATCCCCCACACACCCAAACACCTTTCTCTCTCTCTCTCTCTCTCTCTCTCCAGAGGCGATTCGAGGGTCAGGTGGGGCCCTAAGCGAAAATGCAAAATAATGAACATTTGAACCAAAATCGCCACTAATGTGGTAAAGTGTGGGCTGTTATTCACAATGTAGGGGCTTGGGGGCCCCAAGCGGCTGCCTGCCTTGCCTGGTGGCAAGATGCGCCTCTGTCTCTCTCTATCTCTGAAACACTCCAGCTTGAACTCTCTCTCTCTCTCTCTCTCTCTCTCTCTCTCTCTCTCTCTCTCTCTCTCTCTCTCTCTCTCTCTCTCTCTCTCTCTCTCTCTCTCTCTCTCTCTCTCTCTCTCCAGTCACCCACCTCTGCTTTTCTTTCTCTCTCTCTCGTCCTCCCCCCACCCCTCCTGGCTCAACCTCACCCCTTTTCACTTCTCTTGTCTGTCTTTTGTTGAGAGGCTGATGATGATGATGAGGATGAAGATGGGACCTAGCAGGCGAGTGATGGACCTCCCATGCTTTGAATTCTAGCAAGTAATGATAATGGAGGCAAAAGATTGAAAAAAGAGACATCTAAAAAGAGACACTCAGCTGTATTGAGTAAAACAGGACTGCTGCACAATGGTTACGGTCACGCCGGGACCAAGAAGCAATCAGTGTGGAAAAAGTGTTGTTTGAGGCAACAGCCCATTACGATATGGTTACAAGAAAGGCATTTAGTACAAGAGCAAGCAGTTTTGTTGAGGGGCTGTCCACTCTGTACTATACCAGACATACTGAGTAGACTGAGTATGCACAAGTCCTTTATTCATCCCAATGTCTGGCCACTCTGTACACGAATCATGCATATTACTTTACTTATGCATCCGGACTATTAACAGGTCCTTGATTAATTCTGGCCATTGTACAGTATATACTACAATGCATACTTGCATTGTAGCCTACTGACAATGCACAGATCCTTCTTTCATTTCAGTGTCTGGCCACTTTGTATACTACAAGTATTGGCAGAGGACGCGCTCAACTTCTTGGAAAACCGAAAAGCTTTTGGGTGCGAGATAAAAAGCGTCAACTTAAGGAAGAAGAAATCCGCACTCACAAACTGCGTCTCATTACCACGCACTGATGAAGGCTTGTTAGCCGAAACGCGTTTGCTTTTTGGACATGGTGGTAATATAAATAAATAATGAGACGCAGTTTGTGAGTGCGGATTTCTTCTTCCTTCACTTTGTATACTAGTCATGCATACTATGCATCCAGGCTACGCACAGGTCCTGGATTCATTCTGGCCATTTTGTATACTGTATATGCAAACTTGCATTCTAACCTCCTGACTTAGTCACTATGCACAGGTACTTAATTCCACTCTGTGTACTATGCAGTGCACAGATCCCTCATTCATTCAGATCTGTGTACTAACCATGTACACCAGCTGCACAGATCCTTGAAGCACGACATAAGCATCACATTTCCCATAGGGCCTATGTACTGTAGTCACCGATTTATTAATTTTGCTGGTTCGTGACCTCACCCTATTAAATACTTCTCCTCGGCCTATACTTGATCCCCCCCAGGCGTCTTGAGTCCCATAGCTCAGTTACAGTTACAAAGCACTGTGGAAAACAGAAAGGTGCATGAATCAATCTCTCCGATTTCTCTGTCACATACATGCACACATACACGCACACGTGCACGTCACACACACGCAGGTCATACGGGGACCTTGTGTATGAGCAAAGACAACACAATCTTTTGTGTGTGTGTCTGTATGACTGAAATGAAAACAGACTGACACGGCAGCTTGTCTATTGTGTGTGTGTGTGTGTGTGTGTGTGTGTGTGTGTGTGTGTGTGTGTGTGTGTGTGTGTGTGTGTGTGTGTGTGTGTGTGTGTGTGTGTGTGTGTGTGTGTGTGTGTGTGTGTGTGGCAGAAGGGGAGAGAAAGAGATCGGAGAAATTGATTCATGCATGCACATACTGTATGAATCACAAACTCTCCCTCTCCCTAGCCCTCTCCCTAGCCCTCTCTCTCTCTCTCTCCTAGTCCTCTCTCTCTCTCTCTCTCTCTCTCTCTCTCTCTCTCTCTCTCTCTCTCTCTCTTTCTCTCTCTCTCTCTCTCTCAGCAGCAGAGCCCAGCTGCATTCCTGACGTCAGCGGTTTAAGTGCCACATTGTAGCTCTTTCAGCTCTGTTGTCACTTCTTAGATGTCTATAAAAGAGCACAGATGTGATCATAAGGGAGAAGAAGTAAGTCATGCTAATTCAACAAATACCACAGAGTTGTGTTTTCTCCACTCAAAAAATTAAAAGGTCCCTGAATAACCTCCAGTGTGCAGGAAGAACCCCTCAAAGTTCTTGCAGGAACAATGTAGGTAAACTAGAAATGCACTCAGACAAAGCAGACCCCTGCCAAGCTCTTTGACAGAACATTTGTATGTTACACCTTCATTTTGTTCAAGTCTTTCTGCCTTGTTTTTGTGGAGTTAGGAATGTCAACATTCGCCCTATCCCAGAATGGTGAACAATGTTTTTTTTTTTTTTAATTCCTTGACCGGGATCGTGATCAAATTTGGCAATAGGCATGCAGCACAGTTTCAATGAGAAGCATAGTTGCAATAGCTACTCAGGACACAATTCTAGTGTAGGGGACTCTCAAGTGGGAAAATTAAGGTTCTTCATGGAGTTTTTTTTAAATAGTTTATGTAAATATAAATTATAACGCCTAGAAGGTTATGATGACATAATCAATCGTAGAATAGCTGTCATACCAATTGTCTTTCTCTTGGAATAGTCGTTAGGACCACTGCCACACACATGCACACACACCTCATTGGGACCACTGACCCTGGTTGGACTCTGGGTTCAGAAGTTAAACCCTCTTTCCCCCTCTTCTTCAAACTCCTCTCCCTCCCGTCTTCCACTTTTGTCTCCTTCTCTTGCCCCCTTTTTCTCACTCCTGTCTTTGAGCTATTCTCCAGCTCTTGCACGTTCTCTCTTGCTGTCTTGTCCTCCACCTTTTCTCCATCTCTTGCAAATCTCTCTCTCTCTCTCTCTCTCTCTCTCTCTACTGCCATCATCCACTTCCTTTCTGCCCATGAAGGCTGTTCCCCGCTGAAATAAACCAAGCGCAGGTAATTTAATTATGCATAACGAAGCAATGTTCCATGCTCTCCACTCCAGGCAGGACAAGCTAGTGTGCTTTCCGCTTTACAGTAGTATCCTGTGTTTTGTCAGTGGTTGGAGAACCACAATGGAGGTGAAAAAGTGTAAACAGTGGCCATTTCTCAATGTCAAGTGTATGAGCCTTGGAAGTGTGTGAGACTAATTAGTCACGCCGGGTGATTGGATACTCCGCAGAGTTCACCAAAGATTATCCAATTACTGGCCGTGATTACGAGGGCTGATACACTTGGAAGGGTGCACACTAGATTTTGAGAAATGGCCAGTGTTTTAATACTGAAACCTGGCCTTGCCATCCGCCAACCTCCGGTCAATTCACATTGGCCCTCATGCTATGTCTGGGTTGGGTCTTCTGGGAGATGACTCATCATTCAAAACTTTGGGCCTACTTCAGGCGACTCTTGCATAGACAAGGAGTAGTATGTATTTATGTATGAATGTTTTTTTTGTTGATATTTACCCAGTTTAAATTAAAGGGGTTTTAATTTAAAAAAAAAAAACATACTACTCCTCGTCTCTATGCAAAAATCACCTGAGTCTTTTAACTTCAAGAGCACCGGCATATTGAAGTTTACTATTCAACAAAGAAGGCCGCTCACCATCTCTCCCTCTAGTAGTCATGTCGCCAGACAACCAGAGGCGCATCTTGCCACCAGGCAAGGCAGGCAGCCACTTGGGGCCCCTAAGCCCCTATATAGCGAATAACAACCTATACTGTACTACAGTAGTGGTGATTTTGTTTCAAATGTTCATTCTTTTGCATTTTTGCTTGGGGCCCCATCTGACCCTAGAATTGCCTCTGCAGACAACATCATGATCAAACAGGGCACGGGGGAGGGGGAGGTGGGTGAACTGTGACGCAAAAGTCAGCAATGGACCTTGCTTCTCACCTGACGTCAGACACCCTCTATTTAATGCAATTGAACCAAGAAAAGTACAGTATAACATCCAGTGGCATAGACAAAAACGTACACCTGACTGTTTTCCATGAAAAACAGTGGTTGCTTTTCTTGCTTCGCTTCAAAACAGACCTGGTTTGACGTCATTGGAAAAAAAAGGCAAACTGGGAAAATAAGATACCTTTTTAATTTGCACTTTAATTTTTCCAAAGGAGTTTACTCCTCCCACCAGTAATTGTTTCTCAATCAGGCAGTTCAAGATCCTCTGTATGAAAGCAATTAGTTTGAGGGGATGGTAAGGGCAGGCTAAGGACACGGCAGCAGCAGTTTTACCCCTTTGGGGGCCCTAGGCAAAATATAGAAATGGGGCCCCTTTGAATTACTTTTGTTGGTTTTAACAATAGCAGGGCTAACGGTTGGGGGCCCACAGTGGGCCAATTTGGTGGGGCCCTAGGCAACTGCCTCGTCTGTTTGTTGGTAAAACCGGCTCTGAGACACTGTGTGGATATGAAATGAAATGAGAATGCAGACTGAATTCCAATCAGTCAGTCTGGCTTTCAGGCGCTGCTTGGGGTGAGGACGTGTACAGTAACCCCCATCAATGAATTTACTTCATTCACAGTCATGTACGTCATAAGCCTGACGTATTAGCCGTCTGATGCAACCTCCAAGGAGAGTTCATGAGGGAGGGGAGAGACAAAAAGGCTAATAAATAGTCGAGTTGTAAACAACCTCTGATGTGTTTTATCTGCATTTCCCAGTGAGCATTCCAACATCACTGTGGACATTGCATGCGTATGAGAGAGAGAGAGAGAGAGAGAGAGAGAGAGAGAGACAGAGCATTTCAGAGAGAGAGAGAGAGAGAGAGAGAGAGAGAGAGAGAGAGAGAGAGAGAGAGAGAGAGAGAGAGAGAGAGAGAGAGGTGGAGGTCATAGGCGGTAATGTGTGTTTGTGGTTGGGGTCTAGTAATGTTTGTGTTCACTAAGACAGCAACAGGTTAGCTCTTCGTGCCACTATGTTGTGTAATGGGAGACTACGAAGGCAAGGCAAGCCAAGTCAGCCCACTAGCCTATCCATCCAGTCATCACATCAGTCACACTTCACAAACCAAAACACGTGTTGGCAGCATATACAACAACATGCATAAACACGTCACACACATTTTCCTCTGTGGATATCAAGACAGACTTCTTTCAACACACATGTATTTATCCGGACAAATATGTATATAAATATTTAAATAAAATATAGAAAACAAAAATATATAAATATACTAAGGAGGGATATATAATGTGCTGTCATGAAATTATATTGAAAACGAACTGTGCCAGTGTATACGCTTATATCTGTCTATAGAGCGAACTCATATTCTATCTATCGATACGACAAATTCAAAAGCACTTTTACATTTGTAGTCAAAATGCCTTTATTTTAACTGGCATAAATGAGTGGTTTGCCGTTGGCTAATTGGTCCCACCTAAACACCTGAAAACACTCATGTCTTAATTCAGTTTGTCACACAAGACATTGCTCACTTCCTGATGAAGGCCTCATGCTGAAACGTGTCTAAGGTGCTGTTTCCACGTAGCAGGATATTTTTTTTAGCAGGGTATTTTTTTCTCCTGTTAGGTGTAAACGCAACATGTGAATAAAAATAAATCCTCCATTGTAACAAATGCGTTTCAGACCCCTAAACAGGATATTTTTTTCTCCTGCTTTTTATGCCTGGATTTTAAATATCTGCTACGTGGAAACGGAAGGCCAAAACCAATGCAAAGCCAATACAACCAGGAGAAAAAAATATCCACATATAAAAATATCCAGCTACGTGGAAACAGCACCTAAGTGTTTGAATCATGTTATGCCAGTTAACATAAAGGCATTTTAGCTACAAAGAAGATGAGTGCCTTGGTATTTTACACTTTTCAAATGAACTAAGCCTGTCACCAAACGCCATCTTTACAAAGTAGGCCCACTAGTAGTTCCAGGCAACACTCCAACTATTCTGAGGCTCTTTTACATATTCAATTGGGTGCAAATGTTTGATATAAAAATGATATACAGGAAAATGTAACAGGAAACATACAGGACAAGCTAACAGGACATAATGTTTGTAGAAATGTAGAACATATTGCTAAGAATGTGCAAAAGAATTGCCTTACATCCAAGTTTTCCCCATTATTTCGAGGCAGAAGTGTATAAGGGTGGTTGACGTGACGCCCTTGTTTTTTTTCGTAACATTGGTTAAAAAACTGTACTGTACAAAACTGTTATTTTTCCTTCAAAAACAAATGTCAATGAAAGAAGATGTGGTAAATTATGTTTCATATTAGTCTTAGATGAGAAGAAACATTTTTGTTAAGATTCATGTAAAGGTTTATATGTCAAATATCCTGCGGTGTGACTGTAACATTAAAGGGGTATGCCACTATTTTGGGGCTTAATACAGTTAAAACATCGTTGGCCAGGGTTTATAAAGGTGGTAAAGTGTGTTATTTTTCATGTAAGCGTTGTCTTGCTTTAAGACAAGTTAAAAGAGCGAGCATGTCGCTGAGCTAGTGAAAGTCAATGCATCCGTGTAGCATGCTGCATGCTACAGTGATCCATTGACTTTCACTAGCTTAGCTACATACTCCCTCTTTTAACTTGTCTGTATGTCAATGTTTGTGAAAGGGTAGCTGCAAGGCCAACTACAAGGGGCTTAAAGACTGGCTCCTCACCAGTCAGTGCCTCAGTTATTGGAGAGTGCTGTGGAAGTTTAAGGTGACTATTAACCTCTTAATATGTCTTCATATTGCAATGTTTCTGTCACGCAATGCTTAGGTTCATTTTATGGTGTCCTGTGGTGTGACTGCTTATAGAAGGAAAGAAAAGTTTTTTATAAATAAAAACACATATTAAGATTAAACACAATATCATTATCAAGTTCTGTGGTGTGACTTCATTTTCCTGCGGTGTGACATGCCTATGCAATGTGTTGATGCAGGACACATTTTCCCAAAAATGGCAAAAATTAGGCGAAATTCCACGGACCATTAAGTGCTTCACTTTTTTTCTATTTTCCCCCCCAAATTTTTCCATTATTTTTTTCAGGAATTGGAAAAACTTTTTTTGGCGTTATGCCCTTAAACGTCAACCACCCATAAAGTAAAAGTAGAAGTACTTTAACAGTGGGCACGATCGTGATGATTCTGATGAAGCAGTGCTGCTTTTGCTAGGCAGTGGGCACGCACACTTTGCCAGTTTGATGCATTCTGGTTAGAATTTTCTATCAGCATGGGCAATCCCAGAAAGAATGGGAAAAACGGGAATGGAACAACGGAGCGATACATAAGCCATAGGGTTGGAATTGCAATGAAAAACAGATTATAATGGCTATCTAGAATTGGCTGTATAAAGTGTCTCTGGTATAGTGGAATAACAGGTGTAAGAGCCATGTATTATAGTGTTATTCTTTAGGTACACACATCTCTGTTTAGAAGTAGAAACTGACATCCAAGTCAACAACTCCACGTGATGTACTTACGTTTAGAGGTACAGCATCCTGAAGACTCAGGGACCTGTGGGTCTTACTGGGATGCTCTGGAACCTTCATCTTCTCTCATGTACTAAGGCGTGATGATCAGACTGGTTGTTTGATAGCGCACCAGCTATCATCACCGGCCAATGTCGCCTCCTCAATGCCCTCTCCTGTTAAGTGGGAAGAGGTAGCTGATGCTTTAAAAACTCCCCAACACCTGCTTCCAGACGGTTCAGTCACATAATCAACAGTCCAACCTTGTGTTGGCAAGATGGAGGGCCCTGCTTTAAAAACTTGCAGTATAAATGAATAACTCCCAGATTCCCTATCCTTCCCAGCTCCTTCCCCTTCTTCGTCATCTTCTCCTAAATACTGGCATCCTGGTGTTGGTGAGACCTACACCAAGACAAACTGTTAAGTGAAAGCATCCACTCTGAGCCTGAATCCCATGAGCCGTGGGATTGCCCCTTGCTTTAACCCATTGATGCCTGATGTTGCATTGCGCAACATTGACCCTGCACACACAATTTCTGGTACTTCACACACAATTCTCGGAACATCTCACCCATTTCCCAACTCCCCTAACCAATGTCACTGAACACTAAACACAATTTCTTCTTTACACTCATATTTCAGTTTTAAAACACACTCTTTTCAAACCACTACACACAATTATCTGGATTACACACAATTTTCATGAAGGAAATCCCTGGTTGTCGCATTGAACACACGGTCATTCAAAATACTAAAATCAACCGCCATACTATGTTCATTTACTCATCACATGGGCAGACTCTGGTAGACATACTGGTTTACAATTTGAAATCATCACCCCATAAGGACACACATTGCATGTGATATTGATGAAAACATGAGTGGACGCAGAGAGAAAACACATTTGTTTAGTTTTTGAACTCCAAAATATGTTACACAGGAGATCACTTTCATGTGGTTACTCAATATTTTACAATAAATTAGTGCATTTTTTAAAATGTCAGAAAAATATGTAAAATATACACACATCTGTGTACTCCAAGTATAAAAGCAATATTTCAGTATTTTACTACAGAAAAATACCCTCTTTAGTAAGTAGAGCACTGAAGAAAATAAGTTTCTACTGTGTGTCAAGTTGAGTATAGAGTTTTACCTTGTGCATATTAGTGTTCAATGGTTCACATAAGAGTGTATTAACATGACTGCTTGTGTGTGTCATTTGAGAACAAAATGACCTTTTTAGAAGAGAGTACATTGTTTTGAGACAAGACGTGCATTTTTCAGAGGTAGTTAAGAGTTTTGCCCGTTGTGTGTGAGGTTTGGAGATTTGTGTGTAGAGTTTTGAGAATTCGAGAACTGATTCCGAAAATTGTGTGTAAGCAATCGAGAAAAACTGTAAAAAGGGCTCAGGCATTCAGCACCCTTTTTTGCAGGTGCCTTAGGCGTCAATGGGTTAAGAGGTCTGTGGGAGAGTGAGGGAGAATCCCCCTCAGGCGTTGGGCTCATCAGATAAGGCCTTATGGCATTATTTATCAACAACACCGTCTCGTGTCAAAGCCATAACACAACGACATGCAAGCATTACATGAACAAAGGCCCTTTGCATATAGCCTGCATACTGCTCCATTGTTGAAGGAAAATAGTGATATCCAACATATTTTTCAGTTTTATTAGGAGATTGAATGCATTTTGGTGAGGTTTAGTATTAAGTGAACATTTAAGACAGTTTCATCTGCAATCCTTTCTGCGTCCACTTTCATACAAAAACATGGATCTAAAATACTTGGTATCCGGAGGATAAGTCAATAAGAGCTACCCTCAACTTACAGATCATAATAAACAGGGACATGAAGGTGACAAAAACTGTGGTGAATTTAATTTAATTCTAATTATGCACTTTCCGATTCAGTCATTACAGAGTACAGTGCTGCTGATCAACGACTATACAAGACAAGTGAAGTGTGCACACTGCCCCCAAAACAAGTTTATGTTGGTGTTCTTTAGTCATTTATTGCTTCTAATGTTTTGCAATTCTTTTCCTGACAACTCCCCCCCCCCACACACACACACACTGTGAAAACCAGGATAGGTGACCAAGTCGATACATCAGTCTGATGTCACAACAAAATGGATAACAAGGAGAAGTGAAGAGGACAGCGGAGCAATAGAGAGAGTGAGAGAGGAACGCAAGATGTTTTTAAAATATATTTTTGGCTTTTACTCATTTATTTATTAGTCAGATAGGACAGTGAGACAGCGAGAGAGAGAGAGAGAGAGAGAGAGAGAGAGAGAGAGATGGGGAAGGATTGTGAAATGAATCAAACCCGGGTGTTGGTGCCATCTAAGATATTTTACACCCTACTCTTCCTGAATTCTCTCTCGGCTGCCTTAATGGTATCGAGCCTTAACCCATGGTGTCGCCGGAATGCAAGGTCTTTGACATCCACATGTACTGGTTATTCATTCGGACTATGTGACTGGGACAGTGACTGGAGGCAAAAATATGTGAGCTTTAGACTATAAATGTGCGACCTCCTCAATTAGCACAGACAGCTCCACAAAGATGAGGCAAATCATTTGCTTTGACTTTCTCTACCCCCTGTGAAGTGAAAGCGGTTCTGTGCCTTTGAGCTTGGTCACATGTGGGCCATGGGATGGAACTGAACCTTCTGACTCAAAACACACAGTGAGGCAGAACAAAAGGGTCAGCTGTCTCGGACCCGGAAGCTCAGAATTGGGTCCTCATTACACTGTATGTACTGGTTGGGGGGGCCTTTCAGATGAGTTTGTCCCGGGCCAGGTCAAAGTTGTCAGCGGCCCTACACACACACACACAAATGCTCGCACACCCACACACACAGTCTGGGTGGCCCTGGCTACACAAGCTGCACAATACTAACAAGCAAAGCAAGCTCATCCTCAAAAGAACTGTTATTTCTATTCTAATTTTCATGTGATTGTTTGAACTGCATTCGAGTACATCAACAACGACATGGTTGTTTAATGCTGGATAATAGTGTAAGATTGATCAAAATAAATATTTACACTTTTCTCCAAACACTGTGAATTTGTGAGAGTTACGTTTTAGTTTGGTTGGGAAGCTCTGTGGTTGTTTGATAAAAAGATAAAATAACACATTATGATACAGTTTCAGTTACATTGCAGCATATTTGTTTCAAGTAAATGGTCAACATCTAGAAATATTTTTTAATACCTACCCACGGGATAAACTCTGGAAAAAAACCCTGCTCGGAGAGACCTGTATGAACCACTGACGGATGTGCAACATGTATTCATTTGACCAGCCACAGTAACTATTAACAAGAGATAGCTATTTCAGATGAAAGAATGTAGGCCTAATGTGTGTTAAAGTGCACCGTGGAATGTCAGGATTTTGATACTTTGTGGTCACACATCACTCCCCAAAACGTTTTGAGTTTCGTTGATCACGTCAAACGTGAAATTGGCAAGACATCTGAACAGACTGGCTGCTTATTTTTCCTCTCCGAAAAGCTTTCACCCAACTTTCAACATTTTTTTTTAAATAAAAAAGATAGATTTGGGGCTTTTGTTATTCTGACAAGGTTGTCTTACAGATAGATAGACAGGAAGCGAGTGGGGCGAGAGAAGGGGAAGGACTGGGAAATAACCTTGGGCCAGAATCAAACCCGGGGTCCCAAATGTACTGTAAGGCTATGAAAATTAAGCACTAAGCCGTGATGCCCCTCTCAACTTTGAACGATTCACGTTCATAATATCTTCATTTACAAGATTTTCATCAGTGTCCACCATTATATACATATGCTGTGTTGTTATTAGTGTGGAATTGGTGTTACTAAGAGAGAAGCTCAGGCCCATACACATGTACAGTCTGACCCCTCCAAAAGTCTTGGAACAACAACAGAACTTGTGTGTCATCCTTAGTCATGGGTAAGCGGCTAGGGCCTCAGTCTTGTAGCACAAAAGTTGCCGGTTCGACTCCTGACCCGGCACGTTGGTGTGGGGAGTAATTAACCATTGCTCTCCCCCATCCTCCTCCATGACTGAACTAAAACCCAAAGGTTTTGAGTGGAGTGGACAACAAATACAAGAGAATTCGACTTGCTGTTCCCAGACTTTTGGAGGGGACTGCATACAGGCCTGTTCATCATCCCACAGGACCCTCTCTGCAAAGACACCCTCCTTACAGCCCCACCATCCTGACCCATTTGCACAGTCTAACAGCTTATTTTTAGACGTCTTATTGCCTACATCTGGGTGCATGATTGGGGAGATCCATTTAATACATTGGTTCAATTAATGGTTTAAAACTATATCGGAGTTATTGGATTGGCCATAACTGGTAACTGGTTTATCAGGCCGCTCTTATTTTAGCAGTCCATCCGCACTGTGTTTTGATAGCGGGTGGTGTCTCTACTGTTGTTGTCTGTGCTACAAGGCCCCATGTTGGATGCTGCCGAGGCATCATGCAATTCTGTACAGCTGTGGTTCCCAAGTTTTTGTGAACAAAATACGCTCCTTGATCTCATTAGAAAGAAGCCAACCAAAGCCCCCTAGACCTCATCAGAAGCCTGCCATTGCTGTCTGTATAAGTCGAGAACACAGACCGACAATATGTTTTAAGGCAAGGTGAAGGAAAGGTAGAGGTAGAAATGCACACAAACACAGAAACACAAACATGCCCACTCTGCAAAATAATATTTAAGGAGAAGAACAGCCTACCAAAAACCAAGCATGGTGTCAGATCCATAATATTGTGTTATTACTACTTTCATTGTTGCATCTGGTATTGGAGGCCTTGACCATATCAGGTATCCTGGCAGGTATCGCAGGTATCATCATTTAAAGCAAAACATTTAACCACAAAACCTCACTGGTATGGGTGAAAATGGAGAACACTGTTCTGAAATGACAGTGCAATTGTCAAATGCGATTCTTTCAGATGCAAGTCCAGCTGTTCAAAAGGTTGTACGAATTGCAGTAAAGCAAGAATGGGGGAAATACCACCAAAGAAGTGCAATCAGCTCATTGATGGACAAGAAACGTTTGTAGGCTGTCATTGCTGTCTAAGGGTGTGCAACCAGATATTAAGGAGGGGTGCTTATTATTGTTGCACAAGCACATACCCTTTTTCTTCTTCTTTGAAATTGCAAAATCTATTTTGAAGATCAAAAAGATCCTGATGGTATAAGTTGTGTATATGTCCATTTATTTCCGGAGATATTACACAAAATCAAATCAAATTAAGGGGTGCCAATATTGCTGGGCGGGGCTGTTTATTAGCCTATATGTCGTCTATTGTTTGCAGCTCTATCTTCCATGGTTCTTTGTTTTTGTCATTGATCTGCCTCTGCGTACAACAGGCACAAAACATGGGTTCTACATTTTTGTTTTCCCCTGACAGCGCTAACCTAGCTGCGCACAACTCAACCTCTGTTTGTTGGAAACAGCTGACAGTCAAAAAATTAGCTCACATGGTTGGCTGACAGTGTCTTGCTGCCCCTCCTCACAATATCATGTTGATAAACACGGTAAACCCATGTATACAAATGCATTTACCTCGCCGGTTCACAACCTGACGTAACGACTTGGCCTACAATCAGTGTTTTCTTTACAGTCATTACCGTCCAATGGCAAGGCCATTAGTAGGCCCCATTCATACATGATACTTCAAAGTGGACACACTGAAGAACAAAAACAAGGCTGTTCCATCACAATGGGTCTAGCCTGACCTGAGTCCACAGAGATAACCTCCCCACAACCTTCAAGCAACCTGTGGGGCTCACATGTGGGGTCGCAGAGGAGGGAGCAAGGAGTTGCTGAAAACAAAAATTCAGAATAGTGTAAGAATCTGCTTAGACGCAAAGACTTTTTAGGATAGTTTGTTGAAATTTGCTTGTTTTTTTGTTGTTGTTGGTTGTTCATGGAGTTCACTTCAACCACACCCATCCCCAACATTTCAAGGAATGCTTTGCCTTCTGGTGGGTAGATATCCTTACGGTCTGACCCAACGGTAACTAAAAAAAAGAGACCTTTATATAAATATTTATATAAACTTTTATATAATTATTTATTCAGTAAAAACAAAAAATGTCACATTGTGTTTTTAGCATCAATACCATGCGCATACTTTAGCACCTCCCAAGGGAGCTGTGTGTTTTTGTGTGCTTTCAGTGTCAACACTGTTTGTTTTGGTGTTAGGGCCAATAATACAGGCGTCTCATCAAGCACAATTGCTCTACCTGTCTGCCCTTAGACTTAGTGTCAGACAAAAGCCAATTCTAAGTAGCTGTTAGAAATAGTCTTTATTCCAGAGAGCCAGAGGGAATGTAGGGGTGAATTAAAATAAATTGGGCAACTTTTTTTTGCATACAAGTGAATGGAAAAAAGTGGCCCAATTTACCTGAATTCATCCTATTATAATGTATCATAAAACCGCAATTTTGGCCCTACCGTGGAACTAACGGTGGGACACTCATCTACTATGCGTCTGACCTGGGTTCGCTTCCGGCTCGGGTCCTTTGCCGACCCTTCCCTATCTCTCTCTCCCCACTCGCTGTCATTGCCTCACTGTCCTATCGAAACAAAGGCAAAAAATCCAAAAATAGAAAATAAAAAACAGCAATTTTGTGTATAAAAAGTTTCATAGAGGGTTTGTCACAAAATTGTCAAAGCAAATTACGTGACGTGCTGTTTGGCTCAAAAAGACCAATGTTGCATACAATAAAAAGTTACATAGATGCAGAATAGTCAGCCACAATGTTGCCAATGCAAATCATATGCTGATGGAAATTTGGCTCACAATCTGCCCAGGATGCACGAGGACATAAAAAAAACAGTTTAGAGCACATGCAATGTAAAAATATTGTCAGTGTGAGGGCGACTGACGTCAGTGAGTGGAGCGATATTTTTTAACAACTTGGCTTGTACCACTACCAGAGGGCGGGGTCCCCTATTTTTTCGGCCGGGCGGCAGAAAATTTGTGACATTTTAGGGAACATGTAATCAAACACAGCTGCGACATATCTCCTGCCTCCCTCCAAAAAAAAGACGAGGCACAACTTTCGTGGAATGTAAACAGTGAGGATCCTACACCAACTCCCATGGCCGCTGAAAGCTTTGACCAGACCCAGGAGAAAATAATCAGAAAGGGCCCCGTTCTCAATACATACAACGTACTGGGGTCCCAATTCTGGCCTCGTCTTTTCCCTGGGCAACTGACCCCTTTACACACCCCTGTCTGCGGGACAGCCATCCCCTGACCCAACCCCCCCACCACCACTCCACTCCACTCCACACCACTCCAACCAGAGAGACAAACGGCGAGAAGGTATTACGTTATCACACGTTATCACAGATTTTCTGAGAAATGTTGGGCTGTATTGGTTGGGGCTTATGTGACCTAAATTCAGAGAATGCATAAATATTTACAGTGTAACGCGTGAGCTCTTGCCATGATGGTGAAGGCCGAGTCTCATCCTAAGGAGATGCTCTTGGCGTCCACGGCCAAGGCACGTGTCGTCTCTCCTATTTTAAGATTTCTTTTGTTTTAAGGGCGACTTTACTGTGATAGGACAGTGGGAGAGTTGGACAGGAAATGATGTGGAGAGAGATATGGAGTAGTATGGAGATGAGCCAGGCCGCATTCGAACCTGGGCCACCATGGGAAACTTGCCCATTCAACTTGCAACTTGCCCAATACAATGCGCCACCGCACCACCATCTCTCTCTCCATCTATCTCTCTCTTTAAAAAAACAAGCAAAAAAAATTATCTTAAAATCACGATTCAAAAATGCCAATTACTGGAGCCCGGTGTTGTAGACTCTGTTCTTTAAATCTAGTCCAGCTCCCAGAACTTGCAAGTGGAAGTGTATTTTTTTCCCCTTCAGGTCTTTTTTCCCCTGTTCCTCTGGGAGCATGACAAGACACAGAAAAAAGTATCAGAACTTGGGACAGAGAATGACGATGTGTCCTGGTGACTGTGTCTACTGTCTATACCCAGCAGCGTCCTCCCCTCTTGTACTTTGGAGAAACTTCTTCTTTCTGTCTCCTCACACAGAATTCCACTGAGGCCATATCTCTGCACACTTCAGCTGAGCTGACCACCCCCGGCCCCCACACTGACGCACCCCCAATCTCTCTCTCTCCCTCTCCCTCTGCCCCCATTCCACTCTCACTCTCCTGCATGACCATCCAAATATTTTTTTCCCTTCTGCACTTCTAATCTTACTTGAGAAACAGACACCCCCTCTGGGCCAAACGGTGTATCATGGTTTTGCTAAATACCACGTGCATAGTCTTACCTTTTTGTGTCAGTTCATAGCATGTCGTCTGCTCTTTGAAATGGTAGCCTACATATGATTAAAGGTGACGAGGGTGCCTAGCCCTGACACTTTGCCCCCCAGGCGTAATGGAGAAGGATGGGGCTATTGTTGCCCCCTCCACCCATCAAAACCCTCCTCACTACCACCATTCCATGGACTTGACTTGGTGGTTGCAGACAGGGCCGCTGACAGCTTTCGTTGGGCCCGGGACAAAGACCTGTGAATGGGCCCCCCCTCCTCCATCCTTTTTAAAGGGACACGGTTTGAGATTTTTAGTTGTTTATTTCCAGAATTCAGGCTGCCCATTCACTGTTACCTTTTTCATGAATACTTACCACCACCATCAAATTCTAAGTATTCATTATGACTGGAAAAATTGCACTTTTCATACATGAAAAGGGGGATCTTCTCCATGGTCCGCCATTTTGAATTTCCAGAAATAGCCATTTTTTAGCTGCAAAAATGACTGTACTTGGACCATGCTAGAAAGATGATTTTATTACTTAGTAAACTTGAATGTAAAGATCAAATTTGGCAATAATCAGCCCAGTTTCAAAGAGCAGCATAGCTGCAGTACATTTTTTGACCATTTCCTGCACAGTGTCCCTTTAAAGGACAAGAAAGGCAAAATATCTAGAAATCAATTATTTAATGCAAATACGGTGCATTCTCCCTCCCTCAAATCAACTTATTTTGAAATAAAATTGAACATTTCCTAACTTCACAAGGACCCAGTTCTCTGGGCCCCCCTCATTCCTGGGCCTGTGACAAGAGACCCATTTGTCCCCCCTTGTCGGTGGGCCTGGTTGCAGACGAGCGTAGTGCCACAGCTAGAGCACAATGCTGGGACTTCTAACGAGAACAAGAAGGAATTCCAATTATGCTCCTTTGCTGTGGTGTTGTCTGGGCGTGACAGGCCGTTTTCTGACTGTGTGTGTGTGTGTGTGTGTGTGTGTGTGTGTGTGTGTGTGTGTGTGTGTGTGTGTGTGTGTGTGTGTGTGTGTGTGTGTGTGTGTGTGTGTAAGGGGGGGTTACAAATCATGTGACTATAGTGGTGTCTGATCTCATTTAAAGCAGCAAAATAGAATACAAAACACATTTATATCCAAGGTGACGGGACAAAATACACACAACACACTTGACTGGTCTAACAAAGCGCTGCCAACTTTTATTGCCTTCATCCACAACAGACCAATAAATATGCATGATGCACAGAACTGGAAAGACTTTATATATTCATTCCACAACAAACCAAGCAGGCATCGTATACATTGTTTACATTTATTTATGTACAAGCTTTATTTACTTTTTACATTGCCACCATAACTTTTTTTAAATTTTATGTTAGTTTTCCATGTTTTGACATTGGCACTGTGCTTTGAAACTGGTGTCTCACAACTTTTTGTCAATGGATTGGCTTCCCAGCAATTACTTGTGCTACGAGACGGTGACATAAAACGTTACACATCTCCATAAAGTTTTTATGTTAGTTTTCTATGTTTTGACATTGCCACTGTACTATGAAACTGATGTCACATAACTTTGCCTTTGCCTTGTGTCACAGGGAGATGCTTGGCAGCCACTGCTCTGCTATGAGGTCATGGCATAAAGCATTACACTGCTCCATCTAGTGGCCAATGTTGTAAAATGCTGGATCCCTTCAGATGCGGCAGGGGTGGGAAACCTTTTTCATTCGAGGGGCAACTTCCAATTTTAATAAGTCCTCCAAAGGGCCGTACCATGAACACAAACCAGGATTTCCCCCTGTACTTTAGGCCTATATAGAAGGCCTCACCTTCACTAGGTCCCCTGAAAATATAACTTAATTGTATTGCAAATGTAATTTCTAACTTTTCTTTACAAGCATGTCATATTTCATGTGAAACTACACAACATAAAAAATCTATTGGGGGCTGGATATGACACCCTCAAACGGCCCTTGAGACATAGGTTCCCCAACCCTGATCTAACATATCAAATGGCTTACCTTACCACACTTACCTGTTATTTTCCTTGTGTGTTTGAGGTGTATTTGTGGGAAGCGTGCTACCACTGATCACCGCCGTTACCTTTAGAAGTAGTAGGACGTTCGAGCAGCATGACACACATGATTGGTGACCTGCAGGGAGACAAAAAAACAAAACAGGGAGACTTTAAAGACTCAAGCCATGAAGACACTGGCCATCATTTTAGACAGCAACCCATAGTCATCCTCATAACATTATCCACTGCAGCTAGAAGTAAAAAAAAAGATTAAGACAGCAAAACCATGATGTAAATAAATAACTCTTAAAGTAAACATAACAATCGTCAGTTAAAATGACAATGAAGGTCAAGGTTGGAGCACAAAGTAACCTGAAATGATGGAGAAAACCGAAGTCATCAGTTTTTATCCATCTACATGGAAAGAGACAAGCTCAACGTCAGTATGTTGCATATGGCATTCCCTTCATGGGATGCAAAAAAAGGCATGAAAACAATTTCACATAATTCAACTGCAGTGAATGGAATAATGGAATGGAATAACCTCTTTGGGGTGCCCATATTTATGCACATGCCCATTTTCGTTTAAATCCACATTCAAATTGTTTCTGTTACACCTATTAAAATTATTCCACTGCTGAAATGTTTCTCTTTCCCTTCAGTTTAACATATGTTAAAATGAAGTTGCTATTTTAAAAGCTCCACGAGCGATAAACCAATGTAATGATTTTCCAAAAGGGTGCCCAAACTTTCTCATGACACATTATTGAACATGAACAGTGGACCACATGTTTGACTCTAGGATGCAAAAAATCTAGTATGCAAGTTCCATTGAGGTCTCAGATTCTCTTCTCTGATGGGAAGACATTATGGACAATTATGTCGGGGGCAGCTGTGGTCTAGTGGCAAAGAAGATGGACTTAAGTTCAGAGTGTTGCAGGTTCAAGAAAACCCTTCGACTCCCTCTCACACTCAATGGCTAAGGTGCCCTTGAGCAACCATACACTGCTCCAGGGACTGTAACCAATACCCTGTACTTAAAAAAATAACTGCACGTCGCTGTGGATAAAAAGCAGCAGCTAAGTGTAATGTAATGTTGCTGTTGTTCAACAGGTTAAGCAGCGTACCAACCTTCGCACCAGGAATTCAATACCCTCAAAGCACAAATAAAACAATACTATGCTCCTAGCAAGACGTTTGACAAATGACTTCACATATACTGTAAGGTACAAAAAAGCACCCATCATTTGTCAACCCCGGGGCAAGGTTAACCCATTGATGCCTAAAGCACCTGCAAAAAACGCCTGCTGAATGCCGAAGCCCTTGTTGGTAAAGTTGCCCTCAACCTACAAAAACCTAAATATCTCAGCCTCTGATGCACATAAAAACATGAAATAAGTTTCATTTCCAACCCAAAGAACCCCATCTTGCATTAGAATGTGTTCAATCAGCTGTAACATACCCACATTTTATTAAAAAAGCTAAAAACTGAAGAGCCTGAATGCAGCGTATATGTGTCTCCAGGCACCAAAAGTCAAACAACATACACAAGCCATCAGGTTAAAATGGGTTAATAAGCACATCACGCATTTCCGCTATTATTGAATTGCGCAAGTCCCCTCACAATAGCTAAAACACAGTAGTGCATGAGCCGTGATATAAATACTTGAGTATTTCAACAATCATTACTAACAACAGTGACTTACTGTAAATGCCAATAGCAATGTATTAATGTAATGTACAAGCAATGCATCTGTGTAGAACCACTGAGCATCAAAGAAGCAGTTTATTTCAGAGTAGGCCAAAGATCAAAGGCCAAAAGGATCAAGGGGCGTTGATCAAAAGCCTTTGTACCTGCATACAATCAGACAGCTCTAGCAAACCAAGATCACTGATTTAGATGCTGGACGTTCATTTTCATTCATTGAAGGATATGTTTCTCAAACAAAAGGAGAGAACACACAGTAGAGATTTTGTTGACCCCACTTATTTGAAAGTGAAATTCTATGCAGTCTCACAGACACAAGTAAATAGGATATCAAACACTGTATTCATAGTTGATTGTATGAAAATGTGTGTTTGATGTTTGATTGTTAGTTAGTTAGTTAGAAACTTTATTGTCCTCATGGGGATTTTTTTTTTTGCTAGCAGGTAAGGTTAACACCATGCAGGTTGTATTGCCTATGATTGGCCTTGTGTTTGAATGCATCCGAGTGTGTGCTGTACGCTCAATTTAGGTAACTCTACTACTGTACTCAACTACCAAATAGCAGAGAATCATGTCCACAGAACTGTGATGATCCTTCTGCAACTGACCTTAAATTTGATATTTCACACCACATCATCCTACTCAACAGTCAATTTCTTCTAAGAAGGAGCGGGCGGCCCTGTGTGCAATGCATGGGCCAACATGTTTGCCCTCCCACATTCAGGAAACAGCAAACTGTGGAGGCAGAGAGAGCCATGCCAATAGCATCAGCACAATGGAGCACGAACAGAGGTCGAACAGAGGTCGAACACGGGACTTACACTAAACACTAGTGAAGTGAGACAAAGGGCCTGTATATGCGGACCCTGCAGTGAATCATACACATACGGTAATATATGACGTGTACCAGAGCTTCATGTTCCGTAGTTGATACTAAGCACAGGTCACTATCTTCTATTTATCACTTCTCATTAAAGTTAAACTATGTAATTAGTCGTTTGTTTTCAAAATGTATGTGGCTGATTCACAAATTTGCTCTTCTATGAATATTTACACAGTAATTAAACAATATATACACTGACTGTACTTGTCTGATGACAGTACAGTAGGTTTTGCAGCCAAAGATGTTTATGACTGTAAATTAAAAATGGCAGGCATGGAGAGGATCCACCTATTCATGAATGAAATATGTACATTTGTAAGTCATTGAATGAATGAATGAATGAATGAATGATTAGTCGCCACCACGGAAAAAATTGTCTCTCGTGGAGACTGTTTTACGGCGTCTGTTTTACGCCATCTTTCCTATGGGCTAGCGCAGTGTTTCTCAACAGGGGTGCTGGGGCACCCTGCGGTGCCGCGGGCCTCCCTCAGGGGTGCCGCAGAAACGTGGCTGATAAATAAATTATGTAATATGATACATATTTGTTTAAATTGATAAGTTAATGCTAGTCAGTGGAATCTTTCATCTGCCATTTACGCACAATAAAGTAAATATAGGTCACCCCAGTCAGCTGCAACTTTGAACGTAGGTCGTGTGACATCTCCAAATGTGTTACTTTTCTAAGCTTTTGTGGTATGTTAGGGCTGGTTGGTTTGGGGTGCCTTGATATTTTTCATGAATTGAAAGGGTGCCTCGCCTAAAAAAAAGTTGAGAAACACTGGGTTAGCGGGACTGCAACTTCTTGCATGCAAATCTTGTGTTGTATACAGACAGAGCAGCTGTATTAATAAAAACGAAAGTGAGGATTTGTCTGCAATGCACTTGTTCTGCAGGGCGTCTGTCCGAAATGGCTTGCGTACTGTACTGACTTGCATGTTCTGTTGTATACAGAGCAGCTGGATTAATATGTTTTAAACTAAAGAAAGAAAAATGAGGGTCGTCTGCCTATGCGTCTGTTCTGCTGTGTCTTTCCAAGTGGCTGGTGTACTGTACGGTCTTCATGTACTGTAATCGCAGCCGCTAGGACAAAGTCATCTCTAAGGGCACCCCCTTCAACACATATAATGTACTGAGGACCCAATTCTGGGACACCCCTCTCTCCTGGGCCTGTGAAAACGGACCCCTTTGTTTCCCCAAATGTCTGCTTCCCTGCATGCTCGTCTTGCATTGTATACAGAACTGCTGGATTAGTGTTGGCCATCTGTGGCCTAGCTGCGTGTTAGCATTCCATGCCAATGACCAAGCAAGCACTCAGTGTGTGCATTCCAATATGCAACCTTGCGTTCTCCACTTGTGCTTGTGGCCTTACCCCGCCTCCTGGCACCTCCTCCATGTAGAAAACAATAAAGTTTCCCCGCAGCAGCCTAGCCAAAACAAATTTTGGGGGACTATTCTTCATTCCCCATCCAGTTTGCAAATTAGTAAATGACTTTACATTGAGCTTTTGCCAGATATCCTAGGTGAAAAAGTGGTTCAATTTAGTACAATAAAAGCACGACTGAAGTGTACTTAGCATGTTAAAAGCGCACTCACACTTTTTGTGCTAAGAAAAAGTATGTTTACAATATGCTTATTTAAAGTGTACTTAAAATTAGATGTAATTAAGTTGCTTTCAAAGAAAGTACACTTTGCGAACCATACATAAAGTGCACTTAGAAGATGTTTGGCTAAAGTGTATTTAGAGGAATATACTAATAGTGTTCTAATAGTGAACTTACTAAAAGTGTATATTTTAATAACATATTGCAATTGCACTTTTTTTAAGTGCACTTTGATTATACTTCACCCAAGTGACTTCGAAGTGTGATTTTCTATAGTGCGCTTTAAAGTAAATCACTTTAACATATTGGAAGTATACTTTTTCTAAGTGCACAATGATTGTGCTTCATCCAAATATATTCAAAGTGTGCTTACACAAAGTGCATTTACCCATCATGCATCATCATGCATGTACCATCATGCAATGCACTTCTTGGAGCTAAATTTCACAAACAGAAAGCCATTTACCTCTAAGGAATATCTTTGGTTTGCATGAAAATATTACTCATTGTTATATTCTGCATTTATTGTAGGAGTTTTAACATTTTAAAGTGGTACACAAAAAATGGCCATGTTCCCACCGTCATTATGATGGTCACGTATATGTTCTGGTATATATAGACTCACGCTTCCCATGATATCATGGTGAAAGGTAAGTTGGAACTAGTTGTTCAAACAAAGAATCAAGGGTCACCATTTGTGATTAATTCAAATGATCAACTGCAGGAAGGTTGAACAAGAATGAAGTAAAGTGAAATGTGTATCTGAAATCTCTGTAACAATGCAATGATTGTAAATGTCAGTCGTGTTAGGCATGCATACTGTATCACTACTGTAACATGTGGCTGTGTGTAACGTACAAGCTCTGAGAACCAGCATGGATTGTTGTATTACATTTATATTATTCGTTGTACTTGGGAGTGTACTGTAAATATACTTCAAGCATACCTGTTATATATTTACAATACTTAATATGATATACTTTTTACATACTTAAAATGTTCCAATGTAGTCCAAAGAAGCATGAAGTTAATATACTTTTATTGTACTTCTAGTAACAATAAAATGTTATAGAAGTGTACTCAAGCACACTATTAATGCCATACGAATGCATGAAAAGCGTGTTTGGAGCATACTTTCAAAAGTATGCTTGTAGTGCACTTAAAGTTGTCCAAAAGCGGTGCCAATTTAGCATCCTCAGTGTGCTGCAAGTATGCTGAAGGACTGCTTTAGTAGTGCTTCAGCGCACTAATAGTGCAATGAAGCGCACTTTAAATCGCCGAAAATAGTACACTTTGTACTAAGTACGGTCAAAAAAAGTACACTTTAAGTATATGGGTTTTTCACCTGGGATTGAAATATAATGCTGGTGTCAGTGATGTCATCATGACATATTACTTCCTGGTACGAGGCCACAAGCACAAG
The DNA here is from genome assembly GCF_034702125.1 of Engraulis encrasicolus. Lineage (NCBI taxonomy): Eukaryota > Metazoa > Chordata > Actinopteri > Clupeiformes > Engraulidae > Engraulis > Engraulis encrasicolus. The sequence continues at coordinate 27,238,799 of NC_085868.1, forward strand.
TGGAGGACGCAAGGTCGCATATTGGAACGCACTCAGTGTCCGTGGCTTAGCTGGGAGGCGGAGGACGACTGCACTGACGAATGCACAGTACAGTTTCAATAAATCCTGCTATCCCCAGGCCTGTCACAACCAGGCAAGCAAACTAGACAAGTGCCTTGGGCCCCGAGATGAAAAGGGGGCTCCCCCTTGTGAATAACTGGTTATGTACTTGTATTTAAATTGCAGAAAGGACAATTTTGAGTGCGGCGTACCACCTCTCTAAATCAAATAACCGAAAAGTGCAATCATACTGCCATGAAAATCTCTCAAGGGGGGGCTGCTCTCCAATGGTTTGAAGAGGGAAAAAGCCCCCCCAAATACCTTGAAATGGCCCTGGGTATCCCCACACTACTATGGAAGTACAGACTTCGTACTGTGTGTGTGTGTGTGTGTGTGTGTGTGTGTGTGTGTGTGTGTGTGTGTGTGTGTGTGTGTGTGTGTGTGTGTGTGTGTGTGTGTGTGTGTGTGTGTTTTAAAAGAGGTTTAGGTGGATAACAATACTGTATGACTCTATAGGGTGTCGTTTCGTTTCAGAAGGGATTATATGCTTCGTATTTCCTAAATGTTTCCAACAGTAAGACATTTCTTAGTCTAAGAATTCCTCTCAGAAAAAAGACAGTGAGATAGGAGACAAAAAGAAATAGAGTAGGAAATGGACAACAAATACCTTGAAATGGCCCTGGGTATCCCCACACTACTATGGAAGTACAGACTTCACTCCTGTGTAAAAAAGTAAGCTTTGCCAGAGGGGTAAACTGTCAGCCTGACTTTAATTTTTACGTGTCACAGGAAAAATGTCTGTTGACATTTGAGTAAATACTGTATATAGGGTTTCTAGTATATTCCTTAAGTTGCAGACGCATTCAAAACAAGCAAGTGACTGTAAATCCTGCCTCGTCATACTAAGGTATTCTCAACATTTCCTCGAAGGAATCTTAAAGGGGGAAACAAAACATTCACTTTCGGGCGCTATTGGGGTCTGCCCCCTTGCACGACTCAGGCATAAATATAATGTTGTTGTGTGCAGCATGCAATTGTGTGCTGTGGAGTGTCACAATGACAATGGGAGTTGGAGTTTCCCAGTCGGGCAATTACCACCATGGCATTCACTAAAAAGTGGCTTTCCTTAAATAGTTTCTAAAGCAGCAAGGAGTGGAATTTTCACACTGATAACCGACGCAACAAATGATTCACTGCATCACAGTGATAAAATTGATATAGGGGTTTCCCACGTGTGCAGAACGTTGTCGGTGATGAGACGATACTCTATGCACTCAACGCTCTTTGCTGCTGTGTGGACTACACCTTTTGGAACCAACACACTCTCCAGGACTGGAGTTACTGGCACACACACCCACCTTTTCTTGTATTTGGTCATACAATAGTCTTACGATATTTGTTGGTCTTTTATGACTTTATTTGTGATAGTACAGTGCGAGAGAGACAGGAAACGAGTGGGGAGAGAGAGACAGGGAAGGATCTGCAAAGGACCCGGGCCGGAATCGAACCCGGCTTGCCAGCGTAGCAGCCCAGTGCCCCACCACTAGGGCAATAATGGTCTAACCCATACCATCACCACCAATTACATGCTACTGTCATGTACATCATGAACGTGTCAGATATGTTTATGTTTTAGTTTGGCAAATTATTTAAGAATGAGAATGTGTGTGTGTGTGAGAGAGAGCGTGCGTGCGTGCGTGCGTGCGTGCGTGCGTGCGTGAGTGAGTGCGTGAGTGCGTGAGTGCGTGAGTGCGTGAGTGCGTGAGTGCGTGAGTGCGTGAGTGCGTGAGTGCGTGAGTGAGTGCGTGAGTGCGTGAGTGAGTGAGTGAGTGAGTGAGTGAGTGAGTGAGTGAGTGAGTGAGTGAGTGAGTGAGTGAGTGAGTGAGTGAGTGAGCGAGCGAGCGAGAGATTCTTACACTACAGTACCTACTACTGTAAGTACATATAGTACTGGGTGGTACTGAGAATAATTGTTTCCAACAGAACTAACTTGGACTACTACTATGACTTAAAAAAAAAGTTTGTAAGAGTGCCTCTTCCAAACTCAAGAGATCTACAAAGGACGGCAGACGACACAAGCAAAAGACAATGAGAAAATGGTGAAGGACATGACGTGTGAGACTCTATGGCCTGGAAACGAAATGTGACCTTGACCTAAGCAAATACAAGTTGAGGAAACTGCTCATTTCAAATAAGTTGTGTATGCACTGTGTGGAGTGGTGTAATCACAACATCAGACGAATCACTTTCATTCTGGACAAAGTCACAAGTGAAGATGGGCAAGAACCACGTTAGAGCGCTTACTTTGAACAAAGAGCCGGGCTGTGGATAAATATAGGCTACTTGATGGAAATCTTCTCATTTGTTCAGGTTACAGTGGTCCTGATATTTAGCCAACTGGACTTACACTTCTAACTTCCAGACATGTCTCAGGTCTGTGTAACCATTTTTACATCCGAGAAAAAAAAGTTCCCAAGGTACAACAGGAAGCCTCTGAGAAATTCTGGACACACTGTTGTCATCACATACAAGAATGTTCCCAACCCAAGGTCATTTCCAAAGAATTTCTCTCTCTACGTCAGTTCACCAAGAAAAAAAAAGACTAGGATAAGAAAAAATGCAAATAGAAACATGTATGCTTTCCGTGTGTGTGTGTGTGTGTTTGTGATTGTGTGTGTGTTTGTGATTGTGTGTGTGTGTGTGCGTGTGTGAGTGAGTGAGTGAGTTTTAAAAGAGGTTTAGGTGGATAACATACTGCACGACAAGGATATTATCTGTAGGTTGTTATTTCAGAAGGGATTATTTACAAACTTCTGTATTTCCTAAATGTTTCAAACACAAAGACATTTCCTAGTCTAAGAATTACTCTCAACATCATTTTACAGAGACAAAGAAAAAGACAGTGAGATGGGAAACAAAAAGAAATAGAATAGGAAATAGACAACAAATAGAAGCATGTGTGCCTGAGGACTTGGAAGGCAGTCTTGTCACAGTGTCAACTCTAGGTTAAACTGGTATCCTGACACTATAATGTTACACAAGTATTTACTGGGGTAAAGTGTTACTACTTTGCACTGGAAGAAGTAAATGCTACCACCCCTTTAATGACCATATATAGTGGTCTTGTGACGTGAGGGAAGAAGAAGAAAAAGGAGTAGAAAAAGAAGGGATCTTTCTAACATCATAACATTAATAAAAAAAATCTTGCAACAAACATGGTTCAAGAACATCAAACATGTAATAATAACCGTTTATTTCGGATGCTGAAATATATTTACTTTACATCTGCCTTACTAGCCACTTGAAGGTTCATAACTGCTCAAAAGAAAGTTGAAAGTCTGTAAACATGGCCAACCGCTAAAGCTCAGTCACACACACACACCTGAAATGTACCTTCAAGAGGGAGTCTTTCTTGATGCACAGGCATAACTTACAACTTATAGTTTACTTCCAAGTCTATTAATTTGATGTGAAGATAAAGGTAGCTGTTATGATGTATGTCATTCTTCAGACAAATGCTTTAAGTATGTCTGTGTAACCTTGCGTAAAAAAAGATGAAGTTAATTGAAAACATGCGCGCACGCAAACACACACACACCTCCGATGCATTGCACTTACCTGCACCACGTATAAACCACATCAGCTTTACTTGACATTCACTCATGTGACGTTTTGACCAATAGATGCAATTCTCTACAATGCTGAAGTCGCGCAAGTTGGTAATGCAAATTCTTGTGCTGTTGTACTTTGTTGCATAGGCATAGGACAAGCGGTCATCCATTGAACGTCAAGGTCTAAGTGACTTGCAATTGTTAAAAAAACAATGTTAACGCTTTATTTGACGTCGGTGTCATAAGCATGTCATTACAGTGTCATAATAGTGTCATGACAGTCATAGATAAGTCATAAACATTATGTCCATGTCATAAATATGTTATAACTGTTGGCCTTAAAGTGATACTGTCCCATTTTTTGAAATAAGCTCATATTACTCCTCCTCTTGAGTTAAATTATTGAGTTTTACCTTTCTCCTGTACTTAATGCCGTTCTCTGAGTATGACAGTGCAAATTTTACCCCCAAGCTAGCATTTAACATTGAGTTCTATGAGACCAGCTAGCAGCCAGCTGGTCTCATAGGACTCAATGTTAACTGCTAGCATGGAGGTAAAATTTGCACTGCCATACTCGGAGAACGTTGAACATACAGGAGAAAGGTAACACTCAATAATTTAAGTCAATGGGAGGTGTAATATGAGCTTATTTCCAAAAATGGGACAGTATCACTTTAAGTGACATTCGGTTATGGCACAATTTTGACACAATTTTGCTATAACCGAACGTCACATAAGGCCAACAGTCATAAAATGTTTATGACATGGACATAATGTTTATGACACGTCTTATGCACACTATTATGACACTGTGATGACATGCTTATGACACTGGCGTCAAGTAAAGTGTTACCAAAACAACAACAAAAAAAAACCACCATGTATGTTGTCATTTTACGCGACATACTAAATTGATTGTGTACATATGGAGCCCATGGAAGGCAGTCAATTCATCATCACCACTGAGGTGGAGAGGCTGATATTATACAAGATGAATCTTAGTAAGGCTGTAACGATACTGTATCGAACCAAGAAATCGTGATACTCAGAGTCACAATACTGTATCGCGATGTAGGAAGGCAGTATCGTGATATGCCCTATCAAAGTTTTGCTATCATTCAGTCCAGAAAATACCCATATGATTCAATGTGATAATGCTACAGGCAATGAAAAAATCCCATATAGCCACTACAGGTGTAGGTGTACATATCCACATAAAACACTGTTTCCACCGTGTATGTGTGTTCACATAAAAACGCACATAAAAAATGTTTTCACTGATTAATTGATCATGTTCAGTGTGTGTGCAAGTGTGTCTCTACATCAGCCATAAGCCACCGTGTTTTCATTGTTCATGAATTTCATTCCATATTTCTCACACTTGACGTCAAAAGCACAAAATCTTCATTTGCATACTTGAGGCACATTCCAAAAAGGTGGTGAGTAAAGAGTAACGAACACGTTAACCTTGAGTGAGCTGCAAACTTCCTAATAGAAAAGTCATGCTACTTTACCCTTCCATCAAAACAAAGCCACAGGCCTCTTCTATTACTTGAGTTAAGGTAAGACAACCCCGTTTTGTGGAATCCACCCACGGTTCAACACAAAACACATTCACACATACATCACCAGCCCAAGTTTGTTTCCAGACAAAGGTCAAAAGTTGCTTTGCAAATATACGGTGGACAAGTAGCAGAAAGTCAACCTTTTCTCCAACCGATGCCAAAGTTAGATTGAAACTCCATCCGATGCGTTTGTTAGCTTTATTGAAATCAAGGGTGTCGATTTTTTTTTTGACAGATACCAAACTGGAGCTGAATCTTCATCCAACTTGTGTGGTCTCGAGCATTTCTAGGATCAACGTGAGTGGAAAAATAGTATGGATAGCTCAACAAGTTCATTTGGAAACGATATTCCAGTGATCACCATGAAAAGAAAATGACAAGAATGTTGTCAAATAAAGGTTGGGTTTTCATACAGCTTCCCACAACTATGAAAATCATGACAGCTCTGAAGTGTCTCTTCCAGCTATGAATGCTGTGATGTCTGAAATCAAGATTTTTACACACACGCGCCTGCACACACATGCACACATACTGTACACACACCTTTAATTATTATGGTAATGTATTGGCCTTCAAAGGTTCCAGAGCAGTGGTTCTCAACCTTTTTTGAACAAACGCCCCTTGACCCTCGCATAAGCCTCCCAACGCCCCCTGGCCTCAACATATTCCTGCCAATGCCCCCTTAGTATTGAAAAATAAAATGGATTAATGCCCCCCAATAGTGACTAAGGCCCCCACTCAGTTGTGTCCTTCTCAAAATGTATGCTGCCCATGCACAAGTTTGATCTACTCTATACAGGTACTGGGCATATAATTAGAATATCATGGAAAAGTTTATTTATTTCCATAATTCCATGAATGGCCCACATTTTCACTATTTCAATCATTCAATTGTTTATCTTTACATATTTTGGCCTTCTAACTAAAAAAAAAACATGAATTGAGGAAATCACATTAGAATACAGTAATAAAAATCACTATTTTCTTCAGGAAAAAATAAAGACAGAAATTCAGATCACATCAAACCAGTTGAAATTGGTACTTTCTACATAACATGTCAATGTTCAATACTTGGTTAGGACTGTCTTTGTCTTAATCACTACAATGCCACTGCACAATCTCTGCCATTGACTTCAATGTTAAACGCATCATGGCAGTGATTAAGACAAAGACAGTCCTAACCAAGTATTGAACATTGACATGCTATGCAATAAGTACCAAATTTCAACTGATTTGATGTGAGCAGATAAGAGAAGATAATGGTGATTTTATTACAATATTCCAATAATTTGAATTCCTCAATTCATGTTTTTTTGGAGCTGGAAGGCCAAAATATGTAAAAAAAATAAACAATTGAATGAAATAGTTCAAAATGTGGCCCCTGCATCTGCAAGCGATGGAAGTTAAACATTATTTATGGAAATGGAAATAAATCAACTTTTCCATGATATTCTAATTATATGGCCAGTACCTGTGTATAAATATTTACTACTCAATACACTTATATTTACCATTTAACATCATAATATCTATTTAGAAATTGATGGTGGTGCTTAACATTCATGAAAGAGACAACCTTTATGAATGGGCAGGATAAATTCTGGAGAAAAAAAAACAAAGCCACAAATACACAAAATGTTAGGACTTTTCTTGATCTTGCATCTGAAAAACACAAGGCAAATTTCATTGAAAGTTAATTTGCACGCACGCACGCACATGTGAACCGCTGTAAGGCTGACTGCTGTATTCAAGCGTGTGCTTTATTTTAACTGTGATGTACAATACTGTGTATTAGGTCTTTGTGTATGTTTTGCATTTGTGTATTTATGATTTTTTGTATTTTTGTATTCGTGTTTTTATGTAAGCTGACAGACACCTTCATTTCCTTCGGGATAATACAAGTACTCTAGTCTACATGTATAACCAGAAAAGTATGTAAATAAAAACAATGTGCATCACTCTAATAGTGTGGTGTTTACAAGTGTTGACATATGTGCTTTCCCTTTCAAAACAAAGAAATTAAGAACAAAAGAGAACATTCATTTCAATGTGCTCATTTCAAACATATATCAGGTTGCTGAGAAGTTACAACAGTCATGACAGTTATTGCAAATAGCGCACCAAGCAGACATTTCAAAATGGGTTTATTGTGCATATCACTTAACGGAACAAGATGCATTTATGTTCAACCCTAATCAAGCATGCAACGGTAAACACAATAAGCCAAACTTAGGTAGGCAAAAAAGGAAATCACAGTGTAGATGTTCATGGAATAAAAAGTAAGAAAAAAATATGTCATACCTCAGACTACAAACATTGCTTCATGACAGCAAGATGTGTTCACAGTTGTTTCTAATGATTACATAGGATTTTTTTAAAATGGCCAGATCTGCAAAGGTGGTTCATGCTGAATATCATGTTGCGGTAAGTATTAGGCACACAAAGCTGCAAAAGATGACAGCACATTACGAGCCAAGCCTGAACTAAAGCAGTTGGACAGTAACACTACAGTAACCATTATGAAAAACAGGACTACAATCCATCCCACCAACATGTGTACATCGGAGTATTTACAGGAATTAAGAAAATAAATGAGGAGAAAAGGACGGAACAAAAAAAGAATCTATGACCAATCATTGCTCAATTCAAAACCTACGGCGCTTGTTGTTGGGCCCATCGAAGTTCCCGCCGACTGGGCTTCCACGGCCAAAAGCACCCGGGCCCACACCCATCAACCCCGGCCCTCCAACGCCACCACCCATCACTCCAGGCCCCCCAACGCCACCACCTATGCCCCCTGGCCCTCCAACACTACCCATCAATCCTGGCCCCCCAACACCACCCATGGGCCCAGGTCCCCCCACGCCACCCATGGGCCCTGGCCCCCCAACACCACCCATGGGCCCAGGTCCTCCCACGCCACCCATGGGCCCAGGACCGCCACCCAAGCCTTGCTGCTGCTGCTGCTGCTGCTGTTGTTGCTGTTGCTGTTGCTGCTGCTGTTGCTGCTGAGGAGAGTCCACCCCCGAGCGCCCACCCATGGGGGGCACCATCTGAGAAGGACCAGTCTGGGGGTACCGATCATTGCGCTACAGTTACAGAGCCAACCAAAAGTACGATGTCGTTCCAATTTTGGAGTTATTATGGTTAAGACAAGACACAAGGGAATTCCGAACCGTGTTTGAGTCCATTTTGTTTGAGAATAGAAAGATGGTTCCACGCGTTGACAGTCAGGTATAGCGGAGTCACCAACAGAAATGATCAAGGGAGGAAGAGATGAAATCAATCCATTAGTTACGATAATAGAAAACTATTCTGGACTCAAAATGGAGAAGGGCACTATGGTCTAAGGGACTACTATGGCAGTGATATCAAATAGTATAAAGGATTATAGGGAGGAGCTTGGCCTGGATCATTGACGGGATTATAAAATTGTTTGTCCTGATAATACATGGGTTTTCAAAATTATCAAACAGCCGGCTGCGCACGTACACAAGAACACCAAAACGGTACGTGGCTAGGTGTTTAAAGGGGTCATCCGGTATAAAATAGCTTAAATGGCGTTAAAAACTTGATGCTGAAGGCAAAGTCTGAGCACATACCTAAACTCCATTCGTGCCTTGCATTGAGAAATCCAGTGCTAGTTAGCCGATGCTAACATTGGGCTTTTGCTGTGATTCACCAGGGCATGAAGTAGCCATCGTTATAAATCTCTACTTTCCACCCATTTACGACGCTCAAAGCTGCCCAAAACTGCATTCTGTGGAGTCGCAGGTGTGTTGAAATGTAAAACGAGGCATAGAGAACTTTGGCAGCCAATGCCATTTGGTAAACAATGACATTCTTACAGGCTGCGCAACAGCCGGATACAGCCTGTGGTTGGAGTACAGCAACGACGGAAACCGCTACAACATCTCCAGCCGTCTAAAAAACAGGTTCTAACCACGCACTACTCTGGTCCAATGGGACTTCCAATGTTAAACACCTCACCACGTAGCATTTTAGGATTATTGTCTATGCACGCAGCTGGCTGTTTGATGGCACTGAAAACCCATGTCTAGAAAATCTTACATGCTTCCACAGCACTGATAATGAAATGAATGTAATTCAATCTAATTGCACTCCCAGCATCCAAAGAGGGGTAAATTACCAAGGCTGCATGTGAGAAGAAAAAAAACTTGGTTTATCTGAAACTGAGAATGACTACATCCTTTTAACAGGAACTTGCTTCTAATTGCCCCAAAATATATCTTGGAGTTGTGACTGTGAAAAAGACTCCATAGGGACCATATAATGTGTGAGGATTTACCACTGCATCCGCGTAGGTATGGAATGTCTTTTGATAACCTCTTTTTTTAAGTCAAACCTATATTTTTGAAAAAGGTTTAGATTTAAAGCGGTGCAACGTTCTATGCACAATGCAACATTGATAAATAACCCCTTATAAGTGGAAATGTGGTAGGGACTTCTAAAAATGCTACATTTCTTGTTTCTCCAATTCCTGGGTTGCAGTGACGCATCACAGGAGCGCGCAAATTTGATATGGTGGTCGACCTGGGATTGGCACCATTGAAACCCATTCAAAAATACATTTTTTTCGAACAGCCGCAGAACATTTTGAGTTTGAGTCAGCTTTTCATAAGTGAAAACTGCATGTTCCTAGCTTCTATCAATCCGAAGGTAGCCCACTTTAAGCTAGGCTTACTTTGGCTGAAAACATCGTTTTGTTTCCCTGGAAAATGAGACGAAGCCAGAGGAATCTCTGACGAAGCCGTTTATGTTACGCATGTGCTTTTTGTGTTTTTTGGACGCATTTTGAATCTTGACATTGTAATGGACAGTCTGTGATTTTCATAATGTGTTTTTACGTGACATGGAAGTAAATGTGTTAACAGTAATGGGGCACCTAAGTCTCCACCTCTTCCGGGTGGCTCATGGGGCTGTGAAAGGCAAAACTTTGACTGGGCTGTAATGGCCTGATCAAAGCTATTTCCCGATCCACCTCGCATTCCCGCGTTGATCACACATGTTCCTCACATATGTACCACAGAATTAATGGTGTATAACCAATGGTGTGCTTGTAGACTTCACTTAGGAAGTGATTCATGAGTTGTGTGAGTGCAAAAACATGCAATTATTTGGACAACACAACAGAAGTTGCATGTTCGAAGTGCAGCCACTTCAGCCGACGTGCAGCGGTAGGGTTGGCTGTGTCTCGGTTCACATCAAATACGAAGGCGCACGTTGTAGTCTCTAACACAGTTTTGCACAAAAGCTAAAATAACCTTTCTTGCGTGCCGAAAATGAGTGGTCTTACGGCGCAAATCCAAACCTTTAAAATTCACTGCCATCATATGTGAAATCTGGAGCACATGCCGAACGGGATGAGGATTTAGCTTGACTCGCTTCATTTACTCCCATTCAAAATTTTAAGAGCTACAGCCCCACGCATCGGAAGTAGAAGGGCGTGACTTAGGTGCCCCATGCCGTCTGGGATTTGCTAAAGTAGGCTAGGCTAGTCCGCTAGCTTTCACTGCTTCGTCTCTGTTTACTAAGCCTCGCTAAAGTAGGCTACCTTCGGATTGGTAGAAGCTAGGAACATACAATTTTCACTTTTGGAAAGCTGAGATAGTGTGTCTTTAGATCTAACAAGAAAATTATTGTGGTTGTTAAAAAAAATGTATTTTCAATGGGTCTCAATGGCTCCAATCCCAGGTTGAGCACCAGCAGCGGTAGATCAAAGAGATTTCAAGCGTGTGACGTCAACTGAAACCCAGGAACTGCAGAAACTGCATCCAAACACGCAAATGTGCACGCACCCATGCACACAAACAAACACGCACGTTAAGAGGGTTCTTCTTTAGGTACATTTCATGCTTTGAGCTTCAAGATTGGTAACAAAGGCTAGTTTCATACTACACTAGTGTATGTGTATATTTGCACAAGATTGAGAATTTAAAACATGTAGACTTGACAACAGTTATAGGATTTTTTTGTCACTCACACACATACTGTACACACCTCCTCTCCACAGACAAACTCTCAAACGTCTCCCAGGTGCACACGCACACACATACATGCAGGTGCACAAACACACATAAACGCAGGAGCGCACACACGCAGGCACACACACCCAAACGCAGGAGCGCACACAGACACACACACATATATATATGCGCACAGGTGCACACACAGGCACGCACACAAATACACGCAGGCGCGCGCACACACACATACGTACACGCACACATACACACAGGCGCACATGCATACACACAGACCCCTCCCCCCACCAAAACACCCGTCACCATAAAAGTTCAACAAAAAGTTTACTTTTTCAAATGCTCGTGAAAAATCTAGAGCGCTGACTGTTGAAATTGGTTGCCTTCGATTGATTGGTTTCAACTTGTCAGGTTCACTTTTTATATAATAAATGTATATGCATGGTGAGCTACTGTAGACATTTTGTTACAAAAGAAAGAAAAAAGGTAACTGAATGATGTCCAATCATCATGGTGGATAATATGACTACCTGCGAACTAAAGATTGGATATCAACACCACTAATGTTCACACACAGATTTTGTGTTTGCGCGATAACTCTTTGAATGGGTCGACAAATTTGCTCCGAATCATCTGGACGAACTGATTGAATTTTGGAGGTCTTCAATACGGCCGACTCTATATGTGGCCAACTTCCAATGTGGTTGTTTTTTGTTTGTGCAATAACTTTGTGACGGGAGGTTAGCCTTGCACCTGTGTGCCAACACTCTACTGTGCTACTCTGCCTGGTGTAGCCAGTTCTATTGACTATAGTGGAAGCTAGTTGTTCCAGCAGATAACGACGAAACACATCCAGTGTATTAAAGAAACTTAACTAAGAAATAAAGAAAAAAAAAACAAAGACTTCGGGTAGAAACCCAAGCCATCCAATCACCTTTGTAAAAGTTCAGCTCGTTTTTAAACTTTGGCACACGGTATTCATTTCAACACACACATGAGCGCACTCACACACACACCCATGCATGCATGGAACAAACAAACACACACAGACGCACACACACACACACACACACACACACACACACACACACGCACGCACGCACGCACGCACGCACGCACGCACGCACGCACGCACGCACGCACGCACAGAACCCCCCCACACACACGCATACAACTCAAAACGACACGCACACATGCGCACACGCACACACACACTGGCACACACGCGCACTCGCACACACACACTGACACACACGCACGCAGGCACTCACCTCAAACCCTCACAACCACACCCACACACGAAACACACACCCACACTGCATATAAAATAAAAGTTAAACAGTACGAGTATATGAGTACACAAATACGTTACCATGACTCCATTATCAGGCATCAATGGCGTCCCCTCGTTGCCCATGGCGTTTCCCATGGCTCCGCCCCGGCCAGGGCCGGCCAGCCCCATACCCATCATTTGAGAAGGAGCCTGGTTGCCCCCGCCGACAGCTGATGAGTTATACGCATCTATACGCAAGATAATGCATGAAGGGGGGGTTGATACGGACTACTGCACCACAGCCACCAGCTCAAGAGTACATCAGTAGCAGCAAGAAGGTATCAGTAATACACAGAGACCACATGAGAAATGCATCACAAGAGGAGATTTCCTCACATAACTGGAAAGGCTGAGTGAGAGAGCGTGCGATGTGGCGAGTGTTTGAATGTAGTGAATTCTATTTGGCAGGACAAAGATCCTTTTCTTTAACCACCCAATGTATTTGGTAGTATTTGAGACTGCACAGAACCATTTTCGGTAGCTTTTGGGAGAGCACACGATATGAGGAGAAAGGAAAGAGAAAGAGGAGAGAATGCTGCCCATGATGATAACCTCATTCACACATCTGGTAATTTTCATATAAATATAACCAAGAAGTACAGAGGATTCAGAAGAGGACTCAAAAGATATACCCGATTACCACAGTAGTTTTGAGAACCGGTTTCTCACCGTACCTTTTGCACACACACACACACACACAAAAGTTTTTTTTACAAAACATTTTCAAAAGGTAAAAAAAAAAAGTTTGCAAGCCCCCACCCCGACATGTTCAGGTAAAATGTAATTTCTGTATAGAGCACATGTTCATGTCAGCTTGTGGCATTTCCATGACAAAGGAATAGGTTTCTACTGGTGTTTGCCACAGATGCCAGGCAGAAGGGGAATATGGACAGAAGGGCTTCTGAGGTAGGTAGACAAACCCAGGGACATAGGTTACGGGAAGACTCGCTCACACACGCACTCTCGCACGCACTCACTCACGCACGCACTCAAGCACACACGCACAAGCACTCGTACAAGTGCGTGTGAGCGTATGAGCGCGTGTACGCGGCACGCAGTCACGGAACACACACACGCACACATTTGTGTAATATTAAATACAGAAAGACCAATATCAGGTTCCGGTGACAGTTACAACGGACACACACACAGCGATAGTTGCAACGGACACACACACAGCGATAGTTGCAACGGACACACACCTGCACACCCCCACACACACAAACATGGTTGACTACAAGTGTGTCAATGTTACCAACCCTATAATAGACCATATGCATTTGATAATCCCAACATGTTTTCAGGTGGCTTGTGCAGTCCCAAATACATCCTTAGTCATACAGAAATACCACATATCGTTGGGGCAGCCATGGCCAAGTGGTTAAGGAGATGGGCTTTAGATCAGAGTGTTGCCGGTTCAAATCCAGCCTTTCCAAACCCTACCTCACTCCATGGCTGAGGTGCCGTTGAGGCAAGGCACTGTGAGTCGTTTTGGATAAAAGCGTCATCTAAGTGTAATGTGGTGTCGTGTAGTGTAGTGTAATGTAGTGTAATAAAACATACAGTACATACGCGGCACATCTCACCCAGTCTTCCCCTTAATCCCATGAGAACATCTTGGTGACCCTACCTCCCATATTAATGCCTCCACGAGGACCCATTTCATTCATTCTCATATCCTGTTCCCTCTGGAAGTGAAACATGAAAAAGAGGTGTGCAAACGGTAAGGGTTGAAGGTAAACATAAAGACGAAGTAGCATAACAGACTAGACAGGTATCATGATTGTACATCAAAGTGTAGTTTGCTCCACATCAATGAAATTATCCAGGGGGGTTTTTCCCCTCAGGGCATCCGACCCCGATATGTCACTTTTGATCAACATGCGCCTTATCCATATGTTAAACAAAGGTGATACTGATAAAACAAGACAATTTTCTTAGCCATTTGCAATATAATCCATGCTGTGTTTTAAAAGAAAATGTTATTTTTCAAGAAATTATAAAAACAAGAAGACTATGAAAAAATAAGGATAAAAGTAAAACATACATATTGTGACTGTGAATTCTACTAAAACTACTAACCTACTAACAAACCAACTCTCTACCTTTAACAATATTTAACACCACATTTTTACTTATTATTTTCCAGAGTTCCTTTAAACTATTTGTGAATTCTCAATTTCTCTGGATAAAGGGCTTTACAGTTTACAGATTTTCAAATCTTAAAAAAAGAACATTTTGGCCATACACTTTTGTATATAATGGGGTGTTTCAATTTAACATTTTAATCAGTCTAGAGTGCCTAGTATGGTCATTTTTTTTTCTTTTTTGGTGTAGTTGCTAATTACTAAAACTACAATCTACTACAGATAATTGTGTTTTAAAGCCACTAGCAGCAAATGTCCAATTGTCAAATAAAGGAAGGCGCATTCTACTAGTAATACTACCTAAGATAAAGGGTTCCGTTTTTTAAGTAAGAACAAGTAGTTTTGTGTGAATTTAATCTCACACAGTGCAATAAACCTGTTATTGCAGGTTTTGCATGTGTGATATGTCAAACTGTGTTGTAAATCAACTAAATATTTTGACTGATCTGATTAACTAAGTATTAACGACAACGACAGTTGCATTCGCAAGCATTTAATGCTAAGGTAAATAAATGTCAATTTAGTTGTTACGGTCAGGTTGCCAGACCTGGAGCCTCATGTACTAAGAAGTGTGTGGATCCTACTAAAAAGCGGTTTAAAAGGAGGTGAAAATCCTGAAAGTAGCTCAAGGACAAAAAATCTGGATGTACAAATAAGTGCGTAACCAGGTTTTGCCATGAAACCTTTCTTTTTCTGTAGAAAAAGAAAGCGGTGATTTCATTTTTGAAATTCTGTATTCATGGGGCTTTTTTTTTGCTGGAAGCCCAAAATATGCAAGAATAAACATTGGTCAATGGGTTAAGACCAGCAGCAGTGTCTATGAGTACAATTTAACTTTGACAGTGCTGAATTAATCTTTTTTAGATCTGGTCTTTATGTCTTAATGCATTAAGCACATTTAACCACTTTTAATAAGTCAACAAACTACAAGCTGCCGATTGTTATTATTAACACCATGTAAATGAAAATATTTTGACTAAGTACATTTCAAATTGACCAATCAAAGATACTGCTGCTTTAAAAATGAAATAAGGCATTCAAAACCACAGTGCGCTTTCAGTGCTTGCTAAGTGATCAGACAACCACCCATCACCACCACAATTAACAGAAATACAGATATCGCCCACATCCCGTTAACACTAGCCCCATTATAGTGTCATGGATGCACACTTTCAAACACACAGCCATCCATCTCATTCACCACACCACACACACACAAACAGGACTGACAGTCAAACGCCACACAAACACATCAACAAGTACATTTTTTTCAAGACATTTAAAAATGACCACAGCATGCTTGTATTTCACTGTTAACTGCTTGCTTGAATGCACCGAAGTAAAAACAATACTGTCAAAGCACATCAATGTTGCAAATACAAGTTCAAAGATGATTAACAAGTTAACTTGTATAGCAACTATGGGACATAAATGAATAAATAGAAAGTTGCAACACTAATCGTGGTTTTAGTGACTTACCTGGTCAAAAAGAACAAGCCAAAATTAATTCAAAACTCAAGCTCTCTCTCACTCACTCATCCTTACACACAGCTTGCAAACCTATATTCTAAAGGCCTATATACTGTACGTCGACAGTACACTATGTAACACTATGCATGCTTTCACTGACACAAATTGTTTGCACATACAGTACACACATACAGACGCAGGTCATATAATTAGAATATCGTGAAAAAGTTGATCAATTTCCATAATTCCGTCAACAATGTTAAACTTTCATAGATTATAGATTCGTGGCCCACATTTCAAACTATTCCAATCTTTTGTTTGTTTATTCTTACATATTTTGGGCTTCCAGCTCCAAAAAACAAGAATTAGGTATCTCAAAATTTGAATATTTTCTGAAATCACCTTTTTCTTTTTCTTCAAAAAAGAAAGAAATTTGCATGACATCAAATCAGTTGAAATTCTGTGCTTTCTAAATAACATGTCAATGTTAAATATTTGATTACAAATGTATTTTACTTAATCACTGCCATGATGCGTTTAACAGTGAAGTCAATGGCAGGGCATTGCATGGGAGTTATGGAAGCCCAGATATCCTTGATATCCTATTTCTAACCAAATATTTAACATTGACATATTATTTTAAAAGTACAGAATTTCAACTGATTTGATGTGACCCGAATGTCTTTCTTTTTTCTGAAGAAATTAATGATTTCAGAAAATATTCTAATTTTGTGAGATACCTGATTCCGTGTTTTTGGGAGCTGGTAGCCCAAAATATGTAAGAATAAAGAAACAAAAGATTCAAATAGTTTGAAATGTGGGACATTAATCTATAATCTATGAAAGTTTAACATTATTGATGGAATTATGGAAATAAACTTTTTCACAATATTCTAATTATATGACCTGCACCTGTATGTACACTCATCTCTCTCGATCTTTCTCGCACGCGCACACACTCACACTCGCACACACTCACACTCACGCGCACACACAAAGAAAGAGGCATTTATTTACTCAATGTGAAAAGTTCATAAACACCGCTCACTGGATACTGTTCTTTTTTTTTTGTCTTTATTTTTTGTAGCAAACACGTTTCACCCAGTGTGTCTTCAAGTGCGTCTTCAGGTTCGCTCTTTAGAGACGCACTAGGCAAAACGTGTTGTTCACTACACAAAAATAAAGAGAAAAAAGAACAGTATCCAGTTTGAATTGTTTATGAACTTTTCACATTGATCACCTTTTCCTGCCTTACACCTGCACCTGGACAGCTGAAGGATTTTACACAAGGACTTTCTTGCACTTTAGGCATTTATTTACCTTTTAAGAAGGATTTTGAATACTAAGTGTGAACCAATAGTGAACAGTTTTATTGACTGCTATAGACTTAATAAAGACATTAAAACTAGCCAGTAAAACAGATTTACCAAGGCATTGAACATTGGTATATTAACTGGTATAATATGCTGACTACAGCATGTGGACTGCACTTTTCCAGTTGGACTCAAACATTGTGTTTGTTCCTTATATCCTTATAGGAGTCTACCATATATATTATATTCCTTTCCTGCGCTGATATGACCTTACCGGAGCTTTGACTACACTCAGAATGGAATGGAAAAGGCAATTTTGCAAAAAATAATTTCATCTCAAAATATGTAAAGCTGCCTTCTGTAAGTTTTCCTTTTGACATTGTGTAAAGCCTCGATTCTGGGATTTTGGAAATTGTACATGAATTATCAGAACATCGAAGTTGAAGACTGCTTAATCTGCAGTTGCTAAATGCACATAATTCACAAGTTTAGCTAAAAATAAGTATAAGTATTCAACTTCCTTTCCCGTTCTCCAAAGTCATGTGCTTAGGCAGCTACCCAAACCCCCGATCGGTTTGGTTAAGCTAACCAAGGGAGCGCTTAGATTTAATAAACAAGACTACAGGCTTTGTCTGGAGCTAGAGAACTCAGCTTTTTCCGTAATGGGCCATTTCACATACTACTTTCGGAATCCCATGCCAGTTCAAGGTAATATGTCTAACTGTAATGTGACTAACTGATTAATCAAGTGCACTATGGGTCATTTCATGTGAAATCAGACACTTTGGAACCCAACCGACACGGATTTCAATCATACTTGCTGTGCCTGTGAAGTAGCAAGGTAGCACCCCAGAACTGCATTTGCGTGAATCTGACACCAACATTAAGGGAGAAACAGACTAGTAAAGATTTACATATGAGGTTGGACACTTTGCATTCAGCCTCGATTATATCAGTCAGTGTAAGTGACACAAATATGTCCGTGGTGTTATTTGAAAGTGTAAGAATGTAAGATCACGTCGGGGTCACCAAGTTGTAAGAATGTAGGTGTTCGGCAAGGTGGATGGAAGTTGACGCAGAGACAGAGTTTGGTCAAATGTTCAAGAGTTTACTGAGTTACCCAAAGCAAATACAATACAAGACAGTATTTGGAGAAGGCGCGTTCTGGCTCTCCGATTGTCTGCAAGCTGGTTTTAAGGAAAATGTCCCCCTACTTCTAATTGGTTATTCCTAAGTGTCCTCTTGTTTATGATTGGTTCTCTTTAACCTGTCCTTCAGCCCTATCTTGTGGTCACCTAACCTTACTTCACAGTTTTGCGAAATATGATCTGGAAGTGTGGTCAGGATGTATTGTGGTTATTCAGGCCCAGACATCTGCTGGTACCAAACTGTGTTTAGGGAACTTACAACATGATGTCTGGTATCGGTCTAAGATGATCTATTAGTTGCTCAACTGTTCTGTATTTTATCTGTACCCTGCAGTGCCCTCTGCATAACCTTCTGTATTTTAGCTGTATCCTGCAGTTCCTTCTGCATGACCTTGTTTGACCTTTTTCTGTTAGTGTATGCCCTATGCCAAAGCTTACATGTTACCTGACTATATTTCTATTATATTTCTATTATTCCTACAAAAGCTCTTTTCTGGCTCTACAAATTACACAAGCAGCATGGAACACAACAACCCTCAGAATATGAATTATCATAAATTGAAAAATTAAAAATTGAATATCAAAAAAACTTGTATTTTAAAATGGCCAGTTCCTTGTCTAAACATAGCCTGCAATGTCATGAACAACACCTGAAATGCTGGTGTTTGGTTCTTTATTCATTTCAGAGACAATGGGACTAAAAAATATGGCATCATACAAATCACCTAGTAATAATATGGTGATACCATAGTAATATCACATGACAGCATGTCTATCGGAATATGTGAAGGATGGAGATGGTCCATGAGGATGCAGGAAGTTCAGTTTCACCTCTCCAGTGCTCTGCATACATTCCTCAACACATGCTAGCCACTAGTTGCCATCATATACAGCTACAACATACCCTTTGATGCTTGAACATTTTTAAAAAATCCTTTACTGAGCTTATTCTTTCAACCCTGCCTTCTCTGAATGCTTAAAATGGTCTAGCTTCCACTGTGTCCATTGACAATGGGCAGAAGCCGTGTAGTTTTTGAGTACCTGGAATAGGGACCGACGAGGGTGCAGGGCCCACCGGGAAAATGCCTGTTATGCCAGATGGCCAGTCCAGCCCTGTCCCTGACACTACTCTATTACTACTTCATTACAACTCATTTCAACTTTTATGTCCCATTATCTCTGAAATGAATAAAGAACCAAACACCCCATTTTCAGGTGTTGTTTATGACCTTACAGCAGTGGTCTCCAATTAACTTTTCCCAAGGGCCAAATAATGTAGAGCAAGCAAGGCCGCGGGCCAGATAATTGTCATCCAAACTTCACATAAATGTGAGTAAACAAAAGACAAAATGTATCTGGCCTGCTAAATACATAAAAAATAGGAAAGGAGAGAATTATCCTCATTTTAACCAGAAGAGAGGAGAGTGCTTCGATACCGCACAATTGCGAATGGTCTGATGACCGAGGTAAACGCAATGATGAATAACGGCTTCTCTAGATGTCTAGGAGACAACAGATTGCACTTCACCATTTTCCCTCATTGTCAATGTCTGTCATGAGACTGTTATTATAAGATTTAACTGTTTGTGAAAGGAGAGATAACTGACGTTTTTGTGATTGAAAATCGCGCATGGCCACAAATAGACGCATTTATGGTTTCATTTTTAAGGACCTCGTGGCGGGCCAGAAATTTGCTGCCCGCGGGCCGCAGTTGGCCCACGGGCCGTTGTTTGGAGACCAGTGCCTTACAGGCTATGTTAGACAAGAAACCTGTCATTTTAAAATGTAAGTTTTTTTGATATTCAATTTTACATTTTTCAATGTATCATAATTCATATTCTGCATGTACATCTGTTGGAAAACTTTGTAAACAAACTAAAAAAGCTATCGGTACTTAATTGAGAGATTCTGCAGAACTCATTACAGTGCGGTCAGAAGATGAGGTTCTGGCATGTTGGCACACTAGTCTGTTGCATGTAAATAGGTGTGTATTTTTGTCTGTCCGCATAAGGACATTCATAAGAATAAAGGTGTGTGTTTATGTATGGGCAAGGTTAAAATGAAAGTAGCAGTACACTACAGGCTAAATTCACTGAACTATTTCTAAAGTGCAGTAATTGACCAACTATCCTATCAAAGGTACCAAAATAAATATTCAATTGTGCTGATGACAGTGACACACTCCAAGACAGCGTGGCACTTAATATCACCGTCAGTTAAAAAAATACTTAAATCGAATATGAGCAATCAGTCATGAGTTTTCTATTGGCAAGACTTCTGACTGACAAACGTTTTACGGCAGGGACACATGAAAACACAATGAGTGAAGCGAGGTGAGACGAAACTTGGTCTTCCATTCAGACAGCTCAACAGTTAACAGTTTGCAGCAGTGAATCCAATAGCTTGAAATGTGTATTGATAAGCCACTGATGGGGACCAAGGAAGCTCGTCTCAACTTTTTCTACGCATGCCTCATAAGAATGAATGGCGAATTTCGCAAATTTGTTTTCACGTGTCCCCGCCATTAGGGAAGATATCAGTGCCTGTTCCAGCGAGTCTCAGGTGGTATTGTGGGGTTTCTTCACTTGGCACCAGCAGTAGGAAAGAGGTAATCATATGATTATAAATACAACAGCATCAAACACACAACACTGCATGCAAAAATCATGACATCAGAACTACAATACTACAAATACACATGTTAAGAATACAAGCAGTGTTCAAGTTAGGCCATGGCCTGACATCTCACCATTTAGAATAGGAAGAAAATAAGTATTTTAATTATGCTACTTAAAAAAACTGTTTGAGTACTACTCAGTCAACCTCTGCAAGTACTTTTTCATCACACACAGTTAACACTCTTCTTCTACTTTGGATAGAAATACTTTTCGATGCAGCATTGAGAACTACCACTTCTTGACTAACCTCAAAACAACCATGCGTAGACGGATGAGGTTCATACTTAAGGGGTTCTCAAACACAAAGAGTCACAAGAAGAAAAAGTGCTGAAATAGATTGAGCAAGTACGGGATACAAGAAGAGCAAGAGAGGGAGGAAGAGAGGAGGAAGGAGGTGGAAGACTTGTTCTACCCACATATTTGAAAATAGAAGCAATAATCTACCGTCACGTTCTTTACCATCACTATCGCCATAGACAGTCAAACCATATACCATTTCTGGTGCAAAAACCTGTGTATGGCACAGTATTTAAGTACACTTCATAGATGAGAGCAGAAATGTTGAGAAAAAATGGAATAAATACTTAACGGAAAAGCCAACCCTGTTTCCCAACTTAACTCAAATCTGAGACAAGTTCATATGTTCCTCTGGCTTTTGCGCAAGCCGGCAATCAGTCTTGAGTGTGTCGCTACTTTGTTAGCCTTTAGCTCACGGAACATGAAACTGAGCACCAAAAACGGCCGAAGTTAGTAGCGACCAAGCTCTTCCACATTTTCCCTAGTTGTGCTTGTGTGACTAGTTATACAATCCAAAAGTATTCACACAAAATGAAACATGGACATTTTTAATGCAGAAAGAAAGAGTACTATAACAAAATAATTTTCTTCTACTCAATGGCTTTCTGAGCTAACTATATGCTAACAAAGAAGCTCTCTACTCCAGGCTGATTGCAGGCATGCACAAGGACCAAAAAGGTATGCAAGAACTCTTCTCTGGTCAAAGAAGAACATTGTTAAGTATGGCAACACAGTTGACTGTTCTTTTCAAATTTGAAATAATATGCCATTATCCCTTTGAAGGGCTAAACGGCACGGCGATGTCTTATGTGGCATTCACATGCTATGGGAATTATGATGGTGATTTAAGGTAAATTGGGCCACTTTTTTTGCATATAAGTGAATGGAAAAAAGTGGCCCAATTTACCTGAATTCACCCCTAAATACTAAACACTGGTATGAAAAGCACACATTAACAGCCCACCATGTGGTATTTTTTCACTGGACACACGAGCCCACCAAATATGAATCACAAAATGGTTAGACGCATGTTTGGCAGTTTCAAACATGCTCACTAACAACATCGACAGAATTAACTTTGGCACTGTTGTGGTTTATGTCACTACGACAAAGAAAGGACTTTGAATACAACACCCTTGCAATTTCCAATTTCCAAGTAGAAGGTATCATCTTTCCCATGACACGTGAATGAGCCATTACTGCAGTGGTTCCCAAACTGGGGCTCAGGGAGGTATTGTAGGGGGTTTGCTTTCATATACTATAGGGCTGCACGATATCAGAAAAAAATGCAATACTCGATAACAGCATGCAATACCTCGATAACAATATTTTAAATTCTGATATTAAAAAATATAGCAGAGTGTTTTTCTTGTCACTAATTTGTTGGTCTGTGTGGGGGCGTAGCTTTAGTCATGGTGGGCTTCTTGCGCATTTGTTGACATTCAGCAAGTGATTGGACTGCACAGAAATGTTTTTACTTTACGATTATTAAGTCATTTTTGTGATACGCATATCGCCACTCTTGATATCGTGATTGTGATACATTTTTAATATATAGTGCAGCCTTAATATACTATAAACCATTCTTTCCCAAACTATGGTTCGCGTACCCTAGGGGTACGCAAGGTGATGACAGGGGGTACGCGAGAAATTTTGAATTTTGAAAACAAAACAAAAAATGCAGGGGAAAAAAAAAATCAATAGCCTTTAATATTCGAATCAGGAATGGGCAGTGATGTTTTGGGTATTTCATGGGTATTGTTTCAGTAGCCTACACATATTAATTTATTTTTCCATCGGGGTTAATTGCAAAATCAGCTGTTGAGGAGAGTCGTGTGCGTGGCACATCTCTGTGCTCCCCGAGGAGGAGACGAGTCGCTGCGGGAATCTCCTCCAGTCTGCATAGTGCAGCATCATAACAAAGCATCATCATACTACTTTCTGGAGTTGATGCGGATGGAGCTGAAATGCTCCAAGGGGTACGTGATGTGAAAAAGTTTGGGAAGTTCTGCTATAAACTGATTAGTAGCAAGCAATATTAAGGATCAAGAAATGTTTTCCGTTTGAAAAATGGAGGTGAGGGGTTTGCTAAAATATTCTTGGGGCCGAAAGGGGGCTGGAGCAGAAAAACCTTTGGGAACCACTGTCTCACAGGACATCTCTGAAATCTGAGTGTGAATCGTTCTCGATTATGACGCAACATTTATTAATTCTGTACACATTAAGTCGATACCACACTCAAATGGTATTGGAAACGTACGCACGCACGCACACACGATTGTGCTACTTGAAGGCAAAACACCTTAGTGAACAAGTTAATTCCAGTAAACAGCCCAACCCATACTTGTGGCAATCTTTTCTTAAACAAAATGTGTTACTTTATGAAAGAGCTACAGTATGAAAGAGCTACAGTTTGACCCATTGAATTGAGGATACGCCAGAAACACATATATAGCTGTAAAACCAGACATTCAGATTCACATACACATGTAGACCCTACCGTAAACATACACACACTCTTTCTATTTCTCGTTCACACACACACACACACACACACACACACACACACACACAGACAAATATATCTCCACGGTTTAGGAGGACACACCCATTCAGGTTAATCAAACAAACAAACGAAAAAAGCTGTTCACCCATAACCATCATGTTAGCCATGTTCCATTGTATCAAGTTGAGATTTTCACCCTCTTATGCAGATTTGATCACAGACGCGTCATCGCAAGGGACCTAAAGCTACTGCACAAAGATTAAATATGGGTCATTCCATGTCAATTCACACGCCTTCCCCACATGACCCTCTCCGATTTAGCCGATATCTCACATACAGGTACCTTTTCATGTCAATTGAAAGAATACCAAGTATTAGCACCCTACGTCTAACGGTTGCGGAGATGAAGCCCTCCAAAGTTGGGGTGCCATGCCCACTTTTCAAGCCTGTGAATTGCATACAACATTTACAAGCAGATTTTGACACCTCTGGTTTTAGTTTAAAGGAAGATACAGGCCTAAAAATCAACATGGCCCCTCAATATGACCCTGTCTACCAGATGATGTACTTACAAATAGCATGCCTTGATTATTTTTTGGCTATATTAACCCTTAAAAACTTAAGAGTCTTGCCATTTTGGGGTTCCAGATCTTGGAAACTATGTATGCTTTGGGAGTTATAATTGATTTTCCTTCATATTTGGGAACTGTACAGTGTATTCCAAAAAAAGTAGGGCACTCAGCCTTTTAATGATCGAATAGGAGGGACTCAAAAACAGCTTTTGGACAAAATGACCTTACGGTACCCTCTACTTCAGGCCTCAAATTAACCATGTGGGCACTTGATGACTGGAACGCCCTTTTAACCCCATGTACAGTAGCACTGTATCAAACATTCAAGCTTGGAAAAACGTTGTTTTTCAAAGTTCTTCATATTAATCTTGGCCTTCAAAATATATGTTTTTGTCTATGTCTTATCACAGCGTCTGTTTTGTCTGCTGCCATCTGCTGGTCAAAAAACGTAACAACAGCGTAATGTAAGAATAATATTTTAATAATTTACCAATGAAGTAGCCGAGAAATCTAGACGCCCCTAGGGGTTAAGCTCGCTAGGCTACCAGTAAAGCACTTTAATTCTACAGTATATTGCTATAAATTAATTATGATTTTAACGAGCATTATGCAGAATGCTCAATCATGATTACATTTCTACCAGGACACCCCCACCCCCATGTCTGGTAGAAATGTAGTGCAGGGTGAGGCCATCTTGGGACTGGCATCATGATTGAGCATTAATCAGTCACACTTAGGAAATTATTTAAACTAGAAATATTCATCATGCTTGTTAAAATCATAACTATATAGCAATATACTGTATAATAATTACAGTGCTTTATTGGTTAATTATGTTTTTCACATTACGCTGTTGTTACTTTTTTAGACCAGCAGATGGCAGTAGACAAAACAGACACTGTGATACGATATAGAGAAAAACACATATACTTTGAAGGCCAAGATTAATATGAAGAACTTTGAAAAACAACGTTTTTCCAAGCTTGAATGTTTGATACAGTGCTACTGTACATGGGGTTAAAAGGGCGTTCCAGTCATCAAGTGCCCCACATGGTTTAATTTGAGGCCTGAAGTAGAGGGTACCGTAAGGTCATTTTTGTCCCAAAGCTGTTTTTGAGTCCCTCCTATTTTATCCTTTTAAAGTCTGAGCGCCCTACTTTTTTTGGAATACACTGTACAGTTCCCAAATATGATGGAAAATCAATTATAACTCCCAAAGCATGCATAGTTTCCAAGATCTGGAACCCCAAAGTGGCAAGACTCTTCAACACACGTTTCACTAATTCAGTTTTTAAGGCTTAATATAGCCAAAAATAATCAAGGCATGCCATTTGTAAGTACATCATCTGGTAGACAGGGTCATATTGAGGGGCCATGGTAATTTTTAGGCCTGTATCTTCCTTCAAACTAAAACCAGAGGTGTCAAAATCTGCTTGTACATTTTGTATGCAATTCACAGGCTTGAAAAGTGGGCATGGCACTCCAACTTTGGAGGGCTTCATCTCTGCAACTGTTGGACGCATGGTGCTAATACTTGGTATTCTTTCGATTTACATCAAAAGGTACCTGTATGTGAGATATCGGGTAAATCGGCGAGGGTCACCTGGGGAGATTCTAGGGAATCATGTGAATTGACATGGAATGACCCATATGGAAGTGATCGCATGACATCACAAAAGGAAAGCAAATGCAACCAAGGATAGGAATTGCAGTGGTTGAATGATACAAATACAAAACAGATATAATTAGCAGCTGTATGTTATGAATGTTGAATGCCTCGGCCAATACAAGGCTACCTGATATAGATCTGAGTCATGGGCAAATGGACAACATGCTCTAAAAACAAAAGTCCTTGAATGGACAGCTACATAACCAAATCACTGGAGCTACACAACCTGTTGTTGCCATGGAGATAATTCAGGATTTTTGAGCAAGACCAACTATGATGAGGAGTTGAAGTGTACAGTTTTGGGAATGTCAAGCAATTGAATTGTTTTGCCAATTAGGCACTGTAACTTGACAAAACAATAACATGGCTAGAATAGGCTACATTCTTTGGCACTGTATAGAAATCTTTCTGTTACATACTGGCTTTGTTGATGTTAAAAGGTAATTGCTTTTACATATTTTCCATTGTGTGGCATCACATGCATATAGACCCGTTCAGAGTCAACGTGCTCATGAATGCGTGTGCATCGCCGACTCAAACACACCAGCGATATTGGAAGGATATTACGAGAGACTCCACTTTTCTGGGTGGTACTGCACCCTAGGGGGAGTGCAGACTCCATTCAGAAAGAACGGGCTGCTGCGCTCAGAGCCGTATCTCGACGGCGGCCACTAGGGGCCACTGCAGGCATGGGTAAAATCGGGAGTGGTGATTCTGTATTTAATACTGGGTGACAGTGCAGACACTAAAGAGAGAAAAACTGCCCTTCTGAAGCGTGTACGTTGATTAAAAATAGAGATTCCGAAAAGAACACTTGTTATGCTATTTTGAGAGGGAAGAGGCTGTTGCAGAAGCATAGGAGATGTTTGTCGTTACAAGACATTAAACTACTGACTGGACTGAGGACATCGCCAGGAATACCCGTGTCCGTGGTGCCCACTGCATATCTGAGCATCCGTTATCTTATTTCGGAAAAAACACCTGTCGAGTCTCTGTACAAGTGAACGGAGCATGGACGATTTTGAGGCAGCGGTGCGCACGCAGCCAAATTACGTCATACCTGTTTACAAACTCTAAAGGGGTCTATAGATACTGGATAAATAAGGACATGCTGTTAAAGTAGCGCTGGTCAATCTATTGTACATATAATAGGAGAGGGGAGTAAAGTGCGTAGGATGCAGCTTGGGAATGACACTGATGGAGATGTCAAAAGTAAAAGTAAAAAAAGAGAGAAAGAAACCTTTTCCTTCCGTTTCCTTCCAACACAGGTAACTTATCTGAGTAACTAGTAGACCTGTGTACTCGTCTTACGATCAGCTAACTCTGTTCTGGTTGGATCAAATTTGTGGTGGGTTCTTGTTAGTTTTTTAGTGTTTTTCAGTAACAACACATCTACCTCTTTAGGTACAATGGACTGATTGGGATAACAGCCATGTAATATAATGTGCTAGTGTTATATTGAACCATGAATTTACTTCTACTTTTGACACCTCTGCAGCCTGGTGATGGACAGGAGTACAGTATATGAAGGGATAGAAGTTAGAAGTAGAAGTGCAGTTTTGTTTGGTGAAGTTGGGGTGGATTGTGTAGTGGCTGTGGAAGAAGGTATGGAATATAGGGTGGGTGGGTTTGTGTGTGTGTGTGTGGGGGGGGTCTTTTGCCTGTGCGTGCGTGAGTGCATGTGTGCGTGAGTGCGTGCGTGCGTGCGTGCGTGCGTGCAAGAACACAGGGTTAAGTGGCACAAGGTAAGACTTCAGTCTGTAAGGGGAAAAAGCACTAGCATGCTTGGGACAGGTGGGACAGGAGAGAGGAGTGTTGGTGTTGGCTGTGTAAGGGGGGGGTGAGTAGTGCGGATTGGAGTCTAGAGGACATTGCCATTGGTGTGACTTCACCGCGCTAACTTGAAGCATGTGATGTTTAAGGCCTGTTTACGTCTCCAAAGTAGTTCAAATGACCATAAACTGTCGTAATGACAATCGGATCAAGAGGAGCCCTTGCATGAGAGACACTGAACACAGTATAAGCATGATGAGCTCCTCCCAATTCATTTCAAATTTTAGTCACAATTCTGGTAATGAGTTCAGTTTTTAAAAGCCTTGAGATTAACACTAAATTGTGAGAATAAAACTTCTGAAACAACGCTTAATGGCAAATTAAATATGTCGGGAAATTCTCAGGTGCACCGGTATTTATGACTGTGCAGTTGATGGATTCTGATTTATGCAGCATATTAAAATATGTGTAGCTTTCACTTTTTAATGGTACAAAAAACAAGTAACAGGTCACTGGTATATAGATTCAAGTGACAGACACTGCTACTAAGGCTACGTGCCATGTGCCTAAATCAAAAGCAAATATGCACTATTATAGAACGAAAAGTGGGCCGGAAGCAATGAATGACATCCTCAATTACTGAAAGCTCAGCGTGTCATTCAAAGGCTTACAATGCATACGCACAGAGATCACCCTATCAAGACTTACTAGAGAACATTCCACATACCCTAGTCACATACCTCGGATCATTCTATAAGACATGTCCTTTCCAAATCTATGAAGGACACATTTTATGTACCCCATCCCACATCTACCAAAAAAAGCCATTCTATCCACATCTACCAAATACATATCAGGCTTCTACCAAAGACCATTATACTAGCATTATCCCACTTTACCTAAGAGCCTTCTACTGTATTAGCCCTATCCCAATCTATCAAAAGTTATGACCCATCTCAAATCAACCAAAAGACCATTCTATATGACCCAATCTACCAAAGATAATTCTACAAACGTATTAGCCCTATCCACAGCTACCAAAGATCATTTTTCATGTCCCATCATAATCTCTGAATTGGCTCTCCAAAACATTTTAGCATATATTTCTCCACACTATGTTACCTCATCATTACATCTCTTAATCAATCAGAGATCTGTACATAGACATGCCTGCTGCTCAAATGGCTGTGGAAATCGTTTCACTGCCGGTGAAAGACAAACCCGAAAGCGAAAGAGGGCGGGACCAAAGAGGCTGCGTGGTCCTGCTCATCTACCATTGTGACTCGTAGTAGTACCCCTAGTTACGGTTGCTATGGTTTCTGCACGTGCAGTCATCATCATCAGGAATATTGAGGCTTCAACCCTTTCAGATGGGAATGACAAGTTTACGAAAGGTTGAATTCTGCGTTTTTGGTTACTCACGTTGTCCATGAAGTTGGGCTTGAAGCCACCGTCCTGCTGGCGCCGCATGTCATCCTGCTGTCTGCGCATGTCGTCCTGTCTCCGCATCTCATCAGGGTGCCTCTGCATCATCTCCTCCTCCCGCCGACGCCTCTCCTCCTCGTGTCTGCACACACACAAAAACATGCACAGTGGGCACTTCAATATTGTGCATTCAAAATCACAATGTGATTGCTCATAGGAAGTGAATGATAAGGGACATCTGCAACAAAAAAAAAGTATTAAAACAGACCGATGAAAATGGTGGTGGTGGTAGCGTTCAACAGCTGAACCAGTTTGCTACGTTTTGGTCCAGCTTTGTATGTGAAACGCTGTGCAACGTTTCATGTGTCTTTAGCAAAGCCAATATTTTGGTTTGTATGTGTAGCGGTGTGCTGTGCATGCTTATGTATGTGTGCGTGTAGCGGTGCACTGTGCTTGCTATCTATGTGTGTAGCTGTACACAGTGTGTATAGCATTGTGCTGTGCATGTGTGCGTGTAACTGTGCATGCTTGTGTATGTCTGCGTGTAGCTGTACCTCATTTCCATCTGCTTGCGTTTCTGCAGTTCCTGGTTCCTTAGCTCCTCCAGGCGACGCAGCTCTTCCTGACGTCTCATTAGATCTAAGGGTCAAAGGTCGAGATAGAGCATTAAAGGAGAAATCCTGCTGTGCTGTGCACAGCCTGCTGATGTTGTGCAAATTTTAACAAGCTATGAATTAGGGCTGTCCGCAAATAATCGATTAATCGGTCGACCAAAAAAATTACTAGTCAACCAAATCCCATTGGTCGATTGGTCGCAGCGGAGAAAAAAAAGCAGTGTTTCATCAGGGCTTCCAGGACTCTTAACTTGAAGGGCGTGACAAAGGAAGACGTATTGGTGATTAGTTTGACAAGGATATAAGGCATCAACTTATTTTGGCCATGTCTGGAAGGAGCTCTAAAACATGGGATAATTTTTGAAAAGGATTAAGATTACTGCTGGTCAGCCAATGGTCACTAACGTTGCGGGCGAGCAGAACCACGCAAATTCAAACTATTCGAATATCACAGGGCGATTTGTCGACGTAAATGACAGTCACTTGTCAATCAACAAAATCCTTGGTCAGCCCTACTATGAACTCAATGTTTTTTCTTTTTTGCGTGACTTTTTTGAACTAGGAATGACCAACCACATTTGCAGCAAAAACATTGAGAAACTGAAGCTGACTGAAACTGAAAGCAAAGATCTTAAAGGGACAGTTTGGTCAATTTCAACATGCAGTTGTAATGCTCACACTACCCTGGACTTTTCAGTGCCTGAGATTTTATTTTCTTCTTCTTCAGCCGTTTCCGAGATCCTGGTCATTGTAATGGGGGCAGCTCTTTGTTTACATTTCAAAAAAACATTTTTATTTATTCCCAAAAACATCCAAAAGATTATAAAACATCAGCAGACAACTAGCAAACAGCAGTACCTTTTGGGAAAATATTTGGAGTTGGCCTATGTTTCATTTTTTAAAAATGTAAACAAACGCTGCCCCCATTAGAATTGCTCATATCTCGGAAAGGGCTGAGCCAAAAAATGTGGCATCATCGGGTACTGACAAGTCAAGGGTAGCGTGAGCAATACAACTGCATGTTGAAATTGACCGAACTGTCCCTTTAAAATGATCACAATGGCAAAGTCAGACCACCTATAAAGTCAATTGCAGGCAACAATAGACCTACATTGTGAGCTTTTCAACCCTTCATTCCGTTCAAAAAGGTGAAGTAATACTTTTCATATACTGGCGGCCCAAGCCACTTCTCGTGGGCAACTTTTAAGTCCTTTTTACATGTCATTATAAGGAAAGTGCCTTGGTCAAGAAAAGCCCTGCTTTCCATCCTTTCCAACGCAACAACACCTTGCTCCAAAGAGCACCCAGTTGAAAAGTTTCTGCTTTATACTTTTTTCTGTGAAGGGACTGAGTACGCCTCCGACTTGAAACAAATGTGAGTGTTCTCCTTTCTGTCTCTGGGACCCACCTTGCCTCATCATCATGAGTTGGTGTTCGTGCTTGGCTGCCTCCATCTCAGTCTCCATTTTCTCGCGCGCTTCCCGGATGTTGCGGTCCACCTGGTCCCTCTGCTGCTTCTCCATCTCGTCCAACGCCTTCCAGCGCGACGAGTACTCGAACTCAAAGGTGCCTGGCGCAGCAAAGCGAGGAATCTGCTCCCTCTCCCTGCAGAGACAGGACCCAGGGATTGAAGGAGGGTGTTTGAGTGACTGACCATCAATAGGGTTGTGGGTGTTTGCTCTGACGTCTGTCATCCCAATGGGGTGAATAAGTCACAGACCATGGGGCCTTAAGCCATTTTGACCTAAGCCCTTTTTGGGAAAAGGTGTCCTCTCCCTATCAAAACCTAAATATCTCAGCCTCCGAAGTAGAGACCGACCGATCGATCGGCCGGCCGATTAAATCGGCCGATTTTTGCTATTTTGTAATTAATCGGCATCGGCCGATTTTCTCATTTGGTTGCGCCGATTTTAAGGTCGAGGTCACGTGCTTAAAATTAATGAAAAACGAACGAAATAACAATCGAGTGGCTCCCCCAGCTGTGATCCTGTCCCCTAGTTCACTTCAGGGAGCCGTTCAAAAGAACCGACTCGTTCGTGAACGTCACACCTCTCTGTCAGGCACACCTGTCTATCAGGCACATCAGCGGGCAGCTACTCGGAGCCCCAATACTGGTGGTAACCAGTGTGAAGTTTAGCTCTAAAAATACAATAGTAAGTTAAAATCTGAGCGAAATGTTAACAAAAAAGGATGCATTTCTGACATGTGATTGACTTTCACCCCATGTCTATTTGTTTTCAACGGCAACGGAGTTGAAATCAAAGTTGCTTGTGGTGTGTGACCACGATGCCTGACCTAAGGACTATCCCTGAAATTGAGACGCATGGATTTTATCTATTAAATCGCCATTGCAACTTTCTGGAGTTGTTGGGAGTCTTTTGAATATATACTTGAATCTGTGATTATGTTAATCCCAATATTGTAGATGAACTAGTTTGCAAAATGTGTCACTGTTGAGTTCATGACAGGCTGGGATGCTAAGATATTTTTCAAGTTTCAGTCGGGGCCGAGGTAGTTTGGGTACTATTTTATCACCTTGTTAATAAAACAAAATGTAATCGGCGCTTTGGTAGTAATCATATTATGTCATTCATTGTTATATTATCACCGTCCGTCACCAAATAACAGGAGCCAGTTACGGCAACAGTCAACAGTCAACAGCTGTTTATAAACACTCCAAACTGAATAGCGGTTAGCGTTAGCGATTGCTTAGCACTTTTATTTGTGACTTTAACCCACAGTTGGAATAGTATCATGCTGTAATGTAAGCACATTTCGCAAAAGTGACATTATTTTTTGATAGCTTTGTGAATCCATCCTGTAAAATTGCCTCTTTGAAGGCTGTAGCAAGTTAGCTAAACATGCTAGGTTACGAGACAACTAGCTCATTTATACGGAGGGAGACACATGCTGTGTTCCATTATTCACCCTCTGTACTGTGTACCTTGTTTGAGTGCAGTGAAGTACCCTTTCCACCCTCCGCAATTCACGAGGCGAGTACATTCCGATTCCCGTTCTGTCTGATACACTTAACGGAAATGACGGTTGGTCGCGTGACATCCGAGTTTACCAACCGCCAATATGCAATTCAACACGGAAGGCACTGTTCCTTATGCTGACACTTTTTAAAGTTACCCCTGCCTCTAATACACATGGCGATTGTCTTTGGAATCAAAACTATGCTGTTATCACAGAGATTCAACCGTTTGACAGATCTGACACTCAACTACGTCACAAACATGGCGGCCGTTGAGTGCGAAAAGTGTACAGTAACACCACACTTCGAAAAATGGCCGTTTTGGGGGCGTTATCCGGGTAATTTACAGTACACTTTACCCTCGCGATTAGAAATGGAACGCCCTGCGTACCCAAACACAGTGCGGAAAGGGCGTTAAGTACGGGTAATGGAACACAGCAACAGAGAGGAGAGCTGCCTTTGTTTACATCGCTGCCTGCGTGAATGTGAGATAGAGGCACTTGATCTGATTGGATCAGCACGAGTTTCACATTGACCCATTAAGTGCCGGGGAACAGCAAGTAGTGGTGGCTATAATAAGAATTAAATACAAATTAAACAGCTTATAAACATGCATTGAATGATTGTAGGCAACAATAAAATAACAAGATAATAATAAATAACAATTAATAATAAGCTTAATTATTAACCATGTACATGTGGATAATTCATACACTGACACAATAATATTTATGCAATTTGTGTTTTTTCTTACATTGCCTCTTGAAAATATTGGAAATAAATCATGGGCCACCAGACAGCTTTTGCCTCCCTTGTGTATTTGTTACATTGAACCGGTCATCACACAATAGGCTGTCACCGCTAATGTGCGGCCCGGCCCCTTGTTTATTTTCCTGTATTCTGCCCTCACTACATACATAATACATAATATTTCTACTAGGCCTATATATATGAATATTAAGTGTGTAAATAGAACATGTTACTTTTAATTAATAAAATACACATGTTATGGATAAATAAATGAAAAAGAATATTGTTTATATACCGGTATATTTTTAGCATGCCAATTAAGGATAATATGATAGCATATCGGCCCCAAAAATCGTCCCCAAAAAATCGGCTGGTCACATCGGCCATCGGCTGACTCTGACCTCTAAATATCGGCATCGGCATCGGCCATAGAAAAACCCATATCGGTCGACCTCTACTCCGAAGCACATAAAAACATGATCTAAGTTGCATTTAAAAGCTAGAACCTTCGTTTAGCACTAGAACGTGTTCATTCAGCTCTAACGTACCCACATCTTTAATAAAACAGCTAAAATCAAGAACCTGAATGCAGCGTACCGCAAATCCTCTATTATTGGCCGGGGCCTGTATTTACTCAAGTGCATCTTGGACCAGGCCATAATTGGAAGGAGGCCAGAATTAGAGACAGGCCAATATTCCTATTTAAGCAAAACAGACTACCAGTGGAATGAATAAAACCATGTGTCTACCGTATTTTGAACCAGTAAAATACTTGGTTCATTTATTGAAAAAGTAGGCTACAGTTACCATACCAGTTACGGTATTTTGCGAATGACTAGGAGACCATCGTCGGTCCATTTTTTTTACTCACGAGGCGTGTCCCTTCCTCCCTTCCTCCTGTTTGTCTTTAATCCCATTCTCGCCTTGAGTTTATGGACACGAGATGCGGCAACAACATTGACATTGACGGTCGTATTCCAATATCTGCGGCTGTTTCACTCCCTATTTTACCCCCAGACTTCGCAAGGCAAACTGTTTCTTGCTGCAGCCAAATGTCGGGGAAATATAGCCCACAATGTCTGTCTCCGGTCCGTGGCCTGAAGCAATCTCTATGTGTGAAGCGCACGTTACTGAAATATGAAGGTTAAGCGAAGTAGCCATATTATTGTCTAATACTGTAGCGTGCCTATTTTTCCTCCACTGGCAACGCATAGTAAAAGTTTAACCGCCAAATGCATTTATGACGAGGGCTCTCACAACTTTGCAACCAAGGCAAAATCTCTTTCTGAATGGTCGCGCTCCCTCTGCCTCTGGCTGTATTCTGGGCTCGTGTTGTTGCTATAGGTTACCCACACGTCTGCAGGAAAGCTAGAGAGAGAGAAGCTGCGAAGCGGTCGCTCAGTTGATATTAACACACTGCTCACATGTAATAACTAGTCTTTGGCGTGTGCACCGTTTGTTTTATAGTAGCAAATGAGTCCTTTTTCGGAGTGAGGAACAATGTCTAATGTTAACCAGCTAAATGATTACAGTTGTGGATTTTGAGAACAACGTGAGATATCCGGTAAACGGAAAACAAATCATTGATTCTATTTTTAGACCCGGCCTGTACAAGAGACCGGCCCCAATTTACCTCCGCCGACCGCGAGACCGGCCAATATTAGAATCCCGGCCAGTAATGGAATACAGGCCACAATTAGAGGATTTACGGTATATGTCGCTCCAGGACACAATGGGTTAACTCGCAAAAATGTTGAAGAGGGGTGAAGGGGGTGAGGCAAGCTAAATCCTGATTCCATTCACAGATATTCACAGATTAAAAATTTAGATTGGTGTCGTAAAACCACTCATTTTCGACAGGCAAGAAACGTTATTTGAATTTTTGTGCGAGACTAGGTAATAAACGTGCACCTCACATATTTGACATGAACCGAGGCTGAAGGCGAGTAGCCAGCCCTATTCTGCAAGGCAAAAGTGGCTGTAGTACGACAAACATGCAAATTCTATTGTGTAGTCCAAACAATTACATACTAAGTTACATACACGCACACAAATCACAAATCGCCTGACAAGTGTAGCCAACATGCACCTGATTGGTTATCATTAACTCTGAGGTACAACTTATGTCTGATCTAGGGGGGAAAGGTGGATTGGAAAATAGGTTTGATCAGTCCTTTAGAGCCCAGTCAATCTTTTAGAGACTTAGGCACCCAATAAGTCTGGCTTTTTGCTGTGGCGGTCAGATGCCCAATTCGTTATCCCAGTAGGTCAGATTTGTGTCTGGGAAAGGCAATCCCACTCCCCTTCGTTACAGAAAGGTTTATTCTAGGGCTGTAATGATACACTCCACTCACGATTCGATTTGTATCATGAATTTTGACCTACGGCTTGATACACCCTACAATTTTGTTTTAAAAAGTTTCAAAATAATAATTATAATGATTTGAAGCTTGGAAGATCCATCACATCATATTGTGGGTGTTAATTCTGGACTAAAGGGTAACAGAACTTTGAAAGGGCATATCACGAAAATGTCTTCTTGCACCGCGATACAGTATCGTGATTCTGCGCATCACATTTCTCGATTCGATACAATATCGTTACAGCCTTAATAACTTTATAGTGCATGAACCTGATGTGTCATGTCTGAGTCAGAGGACCTATGGATGGAAGCACTCTTGGAGAAAAAAGGGCAGAGGACACTATGGTACTACGGCTATGGTACTTTCCCATAGTTTCTGATCTCCATGGCCTGTATATTACCACCATGCACCGTCATGTTGACAGACATGTGATGAGAGAGAGAGAGAGAGAGAGAGAGGGAGGGAGAGAGAGAGAGAGAGAGAGAGAGAGAGAAAGAGGGAGAGAGAGAGAGAGTGTAAGTGTGACAGATATGGGATAAGGGATGAGAGAGAGAGAGTGTGTGTGTGTAAGTTTGACAGATATTGGAATATCTGTAAATAAAGTCCTGAAAACATACTTGTGAAAATGGGCTGATTTCTGCAGCAGCTTCTCGGGAAGGCCATCTTCTTCATCATACTGTTCGGTCATCTCCACAACCACTGGGCGAGGTGACCTGAGCACATCACAAAATAAACAACACATATAATATACAGCACATACATGTCTGCTGCTGTTGAGGGAGTCTTCTTTGCCTGCAGACCCCTAATCAGTCTTAAAAAAGAATGCAATTTAAACCGTGTTGTAAATGACTAGATTGCTGTGAAACAAGTCAAGGGTACTTAATTGTCAAAAATCTATACATAGGGTTAGCACAGAAGTTTGAAATTGCGTTTGACCAGTTTCTAATGTGCAGTTTAACTAAAACATAAAGTATAAGTAAGATATTGACAATAATCTCTCACTCACACACAAATGAGGTCAGCGCTAACAATATCACATGTGATGTCTTTCTTACGTGGTGAGGAGAAGCGCTCCCTCATTGCACCGGTCCAGTGCCTTCCTTGCGGCAGGTTTGTTGGCGAACTCAACGAAGCCCTTCCCCGTGGGTCGTCCACGATCGTCCACCTGTACAATTGCCCTCTCCACGGGGCCGAACTGACTGAATGCCTCGTCCAGCAACTCGTTGGAGACCACAGGAGAGAGGTTGCGGACGGTCAACGCTGCCCCGTGAGTCGCGAAGCGGACCCGAATAGGCCTGTTCTTCAGCACGGTACCATCCAATTCTGCTTTGGCTATTTCTGCGATAGTCCTGGTTTCCTGGCAGACGACAGATGAAAGGCACGGAGTCAAATACAAACAGTTGCATACAGGTGAAATTAGCCGGAAACGAGGCATCATTGTTGATAAATACGAGTTACATTTTAGTTACTCACTTGTTGTTACAAAGTAACGTTCTAAATGAGTGGGCAGCACAGAGAGGAACAGCAGCTGCAGGGTAAACAATAGCAGCTAGCTATCCCCCATATGTCACTGTAGCAGGTGTTTGAGCTGCTGCGGTCATAACGTAATCGATGATGTGCTGCTATTCCATTTATTTCACACATGCAGCAGTTGTTCGGATGAGTGCATTTGCATTGCACATGTTAGGGCCAAAACATACCAAGGCGGAACGGAACGGTCGCAGGACGGACGCGGTCTTTCTGCTTAGTTTTGGCCGGCGTGCTTTTCTCTGCCTTGCACACTGACAGCGTCGGCGTGCGCGTCTAGTCCTATTCAAAACCCTAGCCACAGCCAAAGCTAGCATGCTACTTTGCCATTCATTTGAATGAGACACCGCCGGTCGCCGGCGTGAAAAATACGCTCGAGTTCTATTTTCCAAATGCAGCGCGGCGCGGAGCCGGCTCCCGCGCCGCTGACGCCCGACTACCGCCGGTTGGTGTGTAAGGACAGATAGGTTTCAATGTATTTTCACTGACGCCGGTAAAAACCGTGGCCGTTCCGCGCCGCTTTACCGCCTTGGTGTGTCAGACCCCTTAGTGCATTGTTAATCGACCATTGGACATGCAAATCTTAAGTCTGCGACGTGGTCTGTAAATTGACGTCTGGTGGTGAACGTTATGCAACCAAGGAAGGCACACTAGGTAGACAACTGCTAAAGGCATACACAAGACGGTATGTACGAGTCTAGTTTTTTTTTTTAAATAGGGAAACAAACACAAATATTCTTACCAGTCGGATAAAACCAAAGCCTCTATCTCGGTTGATGAACACTTCGTTTGCCTCTCCATATTTGGAAAACAATTTTTTGAAACCATCTTCGGTTATGTCGTTTGGTAGGTTACCAACAAACAATCGACACCTTTGTGTGAATGTTTTCTCGCCAGGCCTACGAAAGCTTTTCAGGTCTAGTGTCATCTCAGTCGATTCATCTCCTCCAGCATTTTCAGCTCCAGGGCTGACTACTGGAGGGGGTTGTGCTCCTTCCTCCATGTTTGGTCTTCGGTCCATTGGAGAATCGGCGTTGCGCTTCTGATGCTGTGGTGGTGTTGGAGAACCACTGTTTTGAATGTTAACCTGTTTGAGGTTTCGGTTTGCCATTTTAGACAATGTGCAGGAGGTACTTCGGATTGAAAACGTCAACAACAACTGGAAAAATGCAATTTCTCGCAAGGATGAAAATTCTGCAACCAGATGCGGCTGCCTCCGAATTTCAAAATGGCGTGAGGAGGCGCATGGGCTGATGGGGGATACACGCACTTCCGCTCCAAGATTTAGCCTACTTCCCAAAACAACCTCAGGGTGGCGTGGTGAGACTTGTCAGAATAATATTGTAACATTGGCCAATGTTTATCCCAAGGTATCCCACTCACTCTATGGCTAAATTGCTGCACACAGCGTTGAATTGATTTAAGTCCTCCTTCTTAAGTTCAATTTGTATGGGCTGGATAAAATAATTCCAACATAGCTGCACATAGCCTACAGTGCCTAGGCCTAGGAGGGTTCCTCAGCCATGTGTGTGTGTGTGTGTGTGTGTGTGTGTGTGTGTGTGTGTGTGTGTGTGTGTGTGTGTGTGTGTGTGTTTGTAAAGCACATTGAGTTACACAACTGTATGAAAGGCACTGTAAAAAGTAGAGTATCAGAGTAGTGTATAATTTATTAATCCTGTGGGAAATTAAGGGAATAAAATTGTTATGCCTAGGAGAGCTATGGTCGGTAGGAACCAGCGGCCCTCTGATCTAAAGAACAACTCCTATAACTGTGTATGTATGTATGTATGTATGTATGTATGTATGTATGTATGTATGTATGTATGTATGTATGTATGTATGTATGTATGTATGTATGTATGTATGTAAATGTGTGTGTGTGTGTGTGTGTGTGTGTGTGTGTGTGTGTGTGTGTGTGTGTGTGTGTGTGTGTGTGTGTGTGTGTGTGTGTGTGTGTGTGTGTGTGTGTGTGTGTGTGTGTGTGTGTGGATTTGGATTGTGTCATGATAAATGTATATCTGTCAATCCAAATAAAGAAGTAAAATGTGTGTGTGTGTGTGTGTGTGTGTGTGTGTGTGTGTGTGTGTGTGTGTGTGTGTGTGTGTGTGTGTGTGTGTGTGTGTGTGTGTGTGTGTGTGTGTGTGTGTGTGCGTGTGTGTGTGCACTACAGTAGCCTATGTATTTGCCAGCAATACACGCTTAAAGGACTTGAATTACATTACATTAGACTTAGCTGACACTTTTATCCAAAGCAATTAAACAGGTACTGGCTACAGTCCCTGGAGCAATGTGTGGTTTGGTGCCTTGCTCAAGGGCACGTCAGCCATGCATGGAGGTGTAGGGAGAGGTAAAGGTGGGATTTTAACCAGCTACCCTCCGATCTTAGGTCAAGACCACCTTCCTAACCACTAGGCCACGGCTGCCCTTGATACATACTGATACGTACAGTAGATGTTGTGTTTTCTACACAAGTTCATCACTTCTAACCCCAATTAAGATACTACATGTTAGGAAAATGTGTGTGTGCGTGTGGGTGCGTGTGCGTGTGTGTGTGTGTGTGTGTGTGTGTGTGTGTGTGTGTGTGTGTGTGTGTGCGTGTGCGTGTGTGCGTGCGTGCGTGCGTGCGTGTGTGTGTGTGTGTGTGTGTGTGTGTGTGTGTGTGCATGCTTATGTACTGTACATTTGTGCGAAATTGTGTGCGTATGTGTGTGTGTGTGCATGTGCACACTTGCATGTGTGTGTGTGTGCGTGTGCACACGTGCATACGTGCAGGTGTGTGTGTCTGAGCATGAGCGTGCATGTGTGTGTGCCTGCGTGCAAGTGTGCCACCTGCAGTCTGTGTGCCTGTGTGTGTGTGTGTCTGTGTGTGTCTGTGTGTGTGTGTGTGTGTGTGTGTGTGTGTGTGTGTGTGTGTATGCGTGTCTGTGTGTGTGTGTGTGTGTGTGTGTGGGTATGTGTGTGTGTGTATGCGTGTCTGTGTGTGTGTGTGTGTGTGTGTGTGCGTTGGACTGTGGATGGAGTGGGGAGGGGGGGGTCATTGTGGCTGGCCAGTGGATGGCAGACTCCTATTGTGCACACGGTGTCTGAGACAGGTCATGTGACACAGTGTACAGAGGGCCGCGAT
This sequence comes from Engraulis encrasicolus, assembly GCF_034702125.1. Taxonomy (NCBI): domain Eukaryota; kingdom Metazoa; phylum Chordata; class Actinopteri; order Clupeiformes; family Engraulidae; genus Engraulis; species Engraulis encrasicolus. Next base: position 27,279,702 of record NC_085868.1, read on the forward strand.
ACAAAGGCCTACGAGTAATGTTATTCACTGAGGCATGAACAATGAAAGGTTGGTGTGGTCACATTTTTGCTCATTGTGGTAAAATAAAGGACATTTGAGGCAATAGGACTCAAAAGGCCACAACAGCAGGCCCCATGCGAAACGAAACGCACCAAGGATGATATTCACATGTGTACTAACCAATACACGCGCACAGACATACACATAGCAAAAAGAAGACACAGGGATGGGACATGCACACAATCACACACACAGAAACACACAGACTCGCACACACGCACGCGCACACACACACACACACACACACACACACACACACACACACACACACACACACACACACACACACACACACACACACACACACACACACACACACACCAAATGAACCCTTGCTCACACACATACACAGTCTCCCTCTCTCTCTCTCTCTCTCTCACTCTCTCTCTATCACCCCCCCCACACACACACACACACACACACACACACACACACACACACACACACACACACACACACACACACACACACACTGATGGGGGGACGAGGTGACAGTCCAAACATGTACACACAATTAGTCAGACATAAACATACTCACTCAGTGAAAACAGAAACCCCAGCACTGCCAGACTGGTTTCCCCTAGTTTCATATCATAACCATTGCAATGTCACAGTTCCATCAGACTGTTATTACCTTATGTCAACAACATGAGAATTGCATAATAGTCTTACTATATCTGGCATGGAGCACACCATAATACTCAGAGGAGTATGACTTAGTAGAAATAGTCTTTCTTACCGATCTAATTACAACACGTCTGACCGCTTACAGAAGTACACAAATAGGCCTACAAAACATACACAAAGACCTAATGTAAGCAATATTGTGTAGTAGGTCTTTGTGTATGTTTTGCATTTGTGTATTTATGTAAGCTGTCAGACACCTTTATTTCCATCGGGATTAATAAAAGTACTCTACTCCACTCTACTCTGCTCTACTCTACTCTACTCTACTCTACTCTACTGTACTAGTATGTGATCTGACATACCGTAGTTGTTTAAACACCAGTTATTCCACTGTACCTAATGAGCACTGTTATAGTACTTCTACTTTTACTTCTACTCTATACATTCTGATGATGGCTATAACATTTGCCTCACAGTAACGTCACTTAGAAGTGTTTTTTTAATGCTTTTTACTTATGTTATTTTTTTGTGAATTAAGACAAGACAAATACAAGTAAGAACAAATAAATAAATAAATAAATAAGCTGGAGGTCAAGGAAATAAGTGCACATTTCTTACAAGTGTTGAGCGAGAAAAGTGGTGTTAAACTCACTCAAGTGCACCCTGGAGTCTTCAGTTATTGTAAAAGTTTTTCATCTTTTTTTTCTTTTCTTCTAAACATGGGTGTAGTGAATGGGTGTTCATTATTTTTGTAGCACTGCCAAATGAAAGGGTTTATAATAGGGTTTATGAATAGCTGTAAATTCACCCCAATGTTGCTGACCCCTCACCTACTTTACTATGCCTATGTCAATCCTGTGAACATGAACTTGCTTCAGGCACAGCTGCAGTTCAGGGTCGTCACTCTACTAAAGGTGACACGTTGGGCAGCTGTTTGAGTTGCGTTGCTAGGCAACACCTTTATTGGCTCTTAATTTTGTGATGGGATGGAAATTGCTGCTCTGCTGTTCTGTTTGTTTATATACTGTAGTGTTTCTCAACGGGGGTGGTACAGCCCCCCAGGGGGCGTTGGGGAGTCTAGGGGGGTGTTGAGAAGGATACAGCTGAGAGGGGCAGTGCTTAATCGCCATTGGGGGGCATTGTTCCATTTTTTCTTTTTTTAATACTAAAGGGGGCGTTGGCAGGCTTATGATGAGGTCAAGGGGTCATTTGTAGGATTTGTTCAAAAAAGGTTGAGAACCACTGATATAGGCTACAGTAACATTTGTGCAAACTTGATGACACCTCCGTGAATAGTGTTGGAAACATGTCTAGAAGAGTATAAAGTAATGTAGACGTACCTCATTGGGTACAATGGAATAGCTGGTGTATGAACTAGAACATAGAGCCTACTAATGTTGTAATTGCATCAGTAAGAGTACTTCTACTTTTAACATATACACATCTGAACATGTCTGTGGAAATTGTCATTCATCTAGGTCATGATATATGTAACTAGACTTGAAGCTTGTAAAACATCCTCAAAAAATATCTACTGTAAACAGTGTTGCCTGATTGGGTGGTTACCCGCCCAATTAGGCTGCTTGAGATGGCCGTCTGCGGGTAAACACGGTAAAAATTGTCCATTTGCCGTTTCTTTCTGCAGTTTTATGTCCATAGAAGCCAATGCAATTTGTTGAATTTGGGCGGAATTTAGCGCATTTTGGCGTTTTTAGCACCTTTTGGGCGGGATTATATCAGACGCATCTGGCAACACTGACTGTAAATCACCTCAGTGAATGTTTTCATGTGAAGAACATCAACCAATATACTGTGTAATGCACCTGTCACCATCCCCTCACCCCCTCCATCTCTCTCTCTCCCGTATCCTCCATCCTGCTGTAGCTCTTCCATCTTCCCTTCATACATACACAAACTCACCCATACACATAGTACATAGCCTACAGTGTGCACTGCACACACAGACACATGGACACACACTCACACAATTACACTCTCTCTCTCTCTCTCTCTCTCTCTCTCTCTCTCTCTCTCTCTCTCTCTCTCTCTCTCTCTCTCTCTCTCTCTCTCTCTCTCTCTCTCTCTCACACACACACACACACACACAACACAACACAACACAACACAACACAACACAACACCAGATGTACAGCTGTGTCCTATGGGTGAAAAGCGAGTGAAAAAAAGCCCCACCCTTTTGCCCTTTCCATCACTCCATCTCTCCCTCTTTCCCTCTCTCCCTCCCTCTCTCTCTCTCCCTCTCTCTTTTTTTTGTTTGGTCTGAATCCGGCCCATTGAGAGGGCATAAAGGAAGCGCTGCTGTCAGCATGGTCATGTGGGATAGCCTCGCAGGAAGGCGAGGGACAAACTATAGGCTGTGATTAGGCCCTCTAATGTCCAACCAATCCTCAGCCAATCACATGATATGAACTAATGTGGCCATTTGATTATAAAACAACAGCGGCTGCCGGGGGTGGAGGTGGGGGGTGTGGGGGTTGGGGTGTGGAGTGGAGGTGAGGTTAGGTTAGGGGGAATACTGGTATTGCAAGTGGGACAGAGTGAGAGAGGGAGGGAGGGATGGGATGGGCAGAGATTGGATGAGCCAGGGAAGAAGAAGGGTACAGGAATGAGCCATGTATTTGGTGTGGAAAAGTATTTTTTGACTGCCCCAAAAGTTTAAGCAATAGTATCAGCTCTTGCTCTACATCTGTGTTGATCAATACTGTAAAGGCAACTCAACCCCTTTACACAGAGCCTATGTTATAAACTTACTGTCACCAAAATTGTAATGTCCAAGTCTCAATATTTTACTTAAGGATCCTGGCAATATCGTGGCAATGCTGTTATGATGTAGCTGACTCTCTGTAACGATGAGTGAACGGGCCCACTGCCGGGCCCATTTGCACAAAGAGGTTACGTCCAGCGTCTGAACAGATTTGTACTCCAAAGACCTACACAACATATGAAGGATTTTACACATGAAAATACAACCACTTTGGACCTGTCAGACAGTCACCTAGTGAATATGGTAGTGTAGCACAACTTTCACCTCCTACATTGAAAAAATGTGAAGATTCCTCTGAGAACCTTCAGTTGGCTTGTGAGGGAACCTAAACGTTCTCTTAAAAGTTCTCTGAGCAAATGTTCTAGGAAGAAACGCAAGATTCCTGAGAGAATGAACCTTTAGGTCTAGCCAGGGAAAACCCATGCTGCTTTGCACTATTGTTCTGATTTGAAAGACAGCATGGATTCTATCCCTCAGCAAGGGTACCAGATCTTGGGCTCTAATCAGAGAGCGGGGAGAGGTGGAAAGGTGATGACTGCAGTTTATTTGAATCGATACAACTGACATGATTGGCTAAGGGCTATAGCCATTATACCTAGATGCCAAATGACACATTAATAACACCCAATGAATGGCCATGGGCAATCGTAAACCACACCTTTCCTGTAAGAAATCGCATCGATAGCCTCCAAACTCACTTGTGAGATCGCCTGGTGTTAACCAGTCAACCTTAAGACCTCTCCCACAGTGGCAATCAAAGGATTCCTTAGAAAATCTTTGGCTTTCCAAGGACCCTTGAGGAACCTTCAAGGAACCCCCAGGCCTCTTCTGGGAGACAATAATGTATAGGTTAGTTGGATCACTTGGGTTCCTCAGACAATTTAGGAGAATCTGAGGGTGGCCCAGCCGTGGCTCAATCACCTGGGCACTGCACCGCTGCACCGGCGACCCGGGTTTCATTCTGGCTTAATTTACTGAGCCTTCCCTGTCTCTCTCCCGACTCGTGTCCTGTTGCCTCTCTAACTGTCCTGTCACAAATAAAGGTACACCACCCCCCTTAAAAATAAAGTAAAATAATAGGGAACTTATAATTTTGACAGTGTACTCCTGCCCTTTTTCCAGTAATTCCCAATTAGGAACTTGTTCAGGATCTTGTACCATGGTGATCATTTTTACCTTGTGCATTAGTGTGTGTCTCACCCAGCTTTCCTGTACACCTCCAGCAGCACCACAACCCCTATGCCCTGGCTCGCGTGTGTTTGGATTTCAACTTAGTACTCACACGCCACAGAGTGTGAATGTGGCACGAGCTTCTCTGTCCATTTACTTTGGAGTTCTCACAACCCCCTCCGAAATCTTGAGCTGCAACGTGATCAGTTCAAAAGCTGAGACTCATGTTGCCGAGTGGTCAGACCGATGTTCAGAAAGTCCAGGGCTTGCCCTGAGGTCAAAACCAATACTGCCAACCAACTGTTACTAGTACTTACAGCATGGTTTTATTATTGTTCCGAGTCACAACAGTTACAAAGTTGTTGCAAATGTATTATGTAGAAAAGAATTGCTTTTAGAAGGCAGCTGAGATTTTGAATACTAAATAAAGTGTCTTAAGCTATTTCTCTATGAAATTGTATGGAGTCTATGAAAAAAAATGATGGCAGGTTACCATCTTGCAGCATCTTGAACATTCCTGAACCCAACAGCTTGATGGTGTGGTGGAATCACACTACCTACTACAGTCACACTACTTTGCCAAGGCTGCTGTGAGCAGTGTAGTTGAGTGAAGTACTCTGACATCTGACACTGACTCTCTGCCAGATTAAACGGACAAATAAACAAACAAACAAACAAACAAAAGAATACCATCACACGGAACAAAATAATCTATGGTACAAAAATTTATTTGGTAACAGTTTTGTAAACATTTGAGGTAAATGAACATTTACATCAACTTGATCTTACAATTTCTCATACACAAGGCACTTCTCTTAAGACAGCGATGCAGTGGACCTCCATTTTCTACGTCCTTGTCCATGACTGGTCAGAGACATATTGCTCTGAAAAAAACTCTCATCCTTGTTTTCAACTTGAGGGATGCATGGTGTTTGTGTAAGTGTGCGGTAAAATCTATTAACTGCTATGGTTAAATGAGCAACGTCCTCCATCTTGCATTGTTACAGAACAGAACACACAGTCTGCAATGTACATTGGAAATGTTGTGGGCAGTTGGCAACATTTCCGGGGCATAACTGCAATCCTTTCAGACAATGGATGCAGATCCAGGTCATTTATTTATTTATAATGCATTGAAGCATTTGGAAATCAGAGTGAAAGACTAAAGGTTCACAATTAGAAATTCTGTTTGTCACTGACTGCAATGTGTGAATTGTAGTTCCAAAAGCTTTGGTTGTCTATGAATCTGACTGTACAAATTCACCTGTTTGAGATCCTGCTATGAAGTTTGTTTTTTTGGTAAAGATGTGCAAATCGTTATCTACATACTGCAATGTAAACTTTTTTTTTTAAACCAAAAAAAGAGACATAGAAACACACACTGGTGTATTTATAATACAATAAAATAAGTCGGAAATGTTACATCCATCTCAAAAGATCAATATTAGTAGGCCTATCAATGATATCAGCGTAATTAGCAAATCTAATGGTTTGCAAACTTCAGTTTTATTTCAGTTCCAGCTTGGCAGCCCAAGCGAAGTGCCGGTCTAGACTCCATCTTCAATACAACTAAAAAAAGAAATACCCCAAAAACTCATCCTTATCCTATATGGTGAAAAACAGGATTAAAGATATATATCTTGACACCTCATATTGGGCAAATTCACAGTGTGTAAGAATACCTAACGACTGAGTAATTATTCATTAGTTGTTTTGTGGCTGAGTATTTTTCAAAATGGCAGCTGGGATTTTACACACTCGTCCACACTACGTGCTTCCAATAACGACCCAACACATGTTACACTAGACAGCCAGGGAGGTAAAGCAGAGTCAACATGACAAAACTGAAGGGAAAAGGTCTGCTAAGTCACGACCTCTCCATTTTGTACCAAATAAATTGTTTCAGCATCCAAAAAAGACAGCAAAAACTATTCTCCTTCGATACCCTTAAATTATTTCCTTTTTTTCTCTTTATAAAAATAGCAATTTTATCAAAAGAAAACATGGTGTTACATGCAATTTGCATTCGTTTCAATGCTGCTCTTCACAGATAGTGCCTAGTTAGTAGTGAATAAAAATGCTATGTAGGTGCCGTGAGAACAGAAGGCCTGAAACACGCCTATCCAAAAGTATAGTAAAGGATATAGACTATATCTCTGCAGTGAAAAATCTGGGTATTTTTCTTTTTTACAAAACCTCTTTGGCAAAAAAATGATCAATTATTGTGTGAGTCACACGTGTTATATAAAATGTAAATCTGGCACTGAGATAGTTGTGTAATACGATTCACTTGAAAGTTGTCGTTACCATGTTCTAATGTAGTAATGATAAATTGCAACACCACCTCTAGCTCCTTTCAGGGGCCGATGTAGGTATGTCATGCCTGAATGTTCAAGACAAATTTCCTCATTTTCAACACAAACTTTTGGTTGAACTGAACCCGAGTCTTTGAGTTAGTTGTGCAGCAGCAAGGGCCTGACATTATGAGGCACCTAGAAGACACAGAGAGAGAGAGTTCGGAGGGGAGTGGAGAGGGTAGGCATATACACACACACACACACACACACACACACACACACACACACACACACACACACACACACACACACACACACACACACACACACACACACACACACACACACACAAACAAAGGGATGCAGATGCTACAAAGCGGGTTCTGCATTTCAGCGCATGAACACAACAAAACAGTAGTGCACAGCAAGCACATTGACAGCCCTGGTTCAGCCCAGCCATAGCCATGGAGAGATGGATGCTCCAGCATGACAGAGAGGGACAGCGAGAGGCTGAGAGAGAGAGAAAGAGTTTGCGTGAGAGAGGGAGTGGAATGGGAGTGGGAGGGGTGGGGTGGAGAGCTAAACTGTGTTGCTTTTTTTCTCGATTTGGTTTTTAGCTGTTTAAACTAACTACTTACAAGTTAACTGAGCCGATTGTGTCTTATTTTTGTACCTGCTATTTGCCTTTTAGTCCAAACAAGTGGTTTTGTGATATCAGAGATGCCGGTGTAACAGTCAAAAGTGCCCTGGATGAATCAGTGAGTTGTAGTTTCACAGTGATAGATTTCACCAGTGACAATGCAAAGATAGAATTCTTTGAAAAAACAACTATTCTGACTGTGGAAAATACCCAGAAAAAAATCCAGCGAGTTCAAATAATGAAAATGGTATTGGGAGAAAGGAAATTATTTTGTCTTGATGTATATAACCTGGCAGGAATTAAAAAAATATAATAACAAGGAGGTGCGGAGTGGTTTCACTGTTCCACTGGTTGCCGTAAAATACCCTGGCAACAAAGAAATCAGATGTCATTGTTGTAAATTTCAAGCAGTTCTATAGCCTACAAGCCAGTCTATCGCCTTGACCATATGCCATCTACACTGTCTTCACACAGATGTTAGCCCTGTATGTACAAAACGAGCAGTACTCCTGTTGATCTATTGCAGATTTTTTTTGTTACGAGGAGGACTTGCACTTCTCTAAGACACTGCAAACGCTACCATTGTTTAATGGGTTCAATTATAGCCTCTTTAACTGTATATTATTTATACTTATATACACTTCATTTGTACTTAGGCGATATAATCTTTACCAGTATTACCCTGATGAAACTGCAACGATAGTAAGAATGTATTTTTTGTCCTTTGTTTTGTTTAATTACAGTTAAAAACAAGACCTCCTTCATTTGCAATCAAAACATTAACCTTTGAGAAGCCTACAGATTGAGTCTCAGCTTGGGATCTGTCATTACATGGGACAGAGCTACACAGTAAAAAAAAAAATGCAGTGTTAATTCAACACTTAAAGAGTACTCTGGGACCAAATACACTCTAGAAGTAGTTAAATCAACCCTCTAAGTGTTCAATTAACACTGTCTCTTTTTTCAAACTGTGTACCGACGGCCTCTCCTGTGCTCCAGCTCCCATACTACAGTGGAGAGGACAAGGTAAATCCCCCCCCCGGGATCGCGTGCACGGTTCACAGTGTGAGTAATAATACTTGTACGTCCCACTCTGCGTCAGCCTGTTTCAGACCATATGTTGTGTAACCATATGTTGAACGATGACGACCAACCAGAGGAACCACACAATGATGGACGAACACTGATTAAAAGAATGGTGGCTTTAGCACACCAAGTGTACAGGGGTCATAGGGTCAAACTCAAGATCTCTTATCACAACAAAAGAGAGAGAAGGAAAAAAAAATGACTCAGAAGTGCATACCTCTCCGAAATTCTTCCTCAGAGAAAAAAGAAACGATTCAAAACAATAATTTTCAAAAGAAAAGAAAGAAATAATAGTGCTAGTGTCCAAATTAGTGAAAATGTCTCTACCTTCACAATTCTGGGCCAACCTGCTCTTTCCCATTTTCAAACACATACATTAGATGTGAGTGTATGTCACATTCCGAGCTATCATCATCATTTTCTGCTAGGGTGACCCTACAACTCACCGATTGCACTGATTCCTTTTTTTGGATAGTCTAGCCACTAAAAAAAGAATTTCATGTCACAGAACATCACATTTCCACCTGTCTTTTTTTCCTTCTTCTTTTTGTTCTACCGTACTTCTAATGTACTGTATTCTAACTTCAAAACTTTTGTCTCTCTCTCTTGATAAAAAAAAACAGAGGTGGTGAGATGATGAGTGTGTGTATGTGTGTGTGTGTGTGTATATGTGCACATGTGTGTCTGTGTCTGTGTGTATGTCTGTGTGTGTGTGTGTGTGTGTGTGTGTGTGTGTGTGTGTGTGTGTGTTGAAAGTGGTGGTGAGCGGGCAGGGAGAGAGGGAAGGTTTTTTTTGAAGGGGTGGGGGTCGGGTGGGGGCTAATATTAGGTGCATGGAGGCTAGACCGAGAGATCGTCAGGCCTGGCTCTGAGACTGCTGGTCTTGCTGGCCCGGCTTAGCCTGCGGACATCCATGGGCAGCAGCGGGGGTTCGTGCATCTCCACCGTGGTCGTCGTGGTGACGACGTCGGGCCCCGCGTCGCTCTTCCCGCCGCTCGACTCGTCGCCGTCGTTCTCGCCGTCGCTCACCACGCCCGACGAGGCCAGCGGCGGCTCCTTGGGGCCTCGCGCCATGTTACTCAGGGAGCACAGGGAGGAGGAGGAGGACAAGCACGGGGCGCTGGGCTTGACTTCGCTGGTCTGCAGCTCTGCGGCCGCGTTGGCCCAATTCTGCAGCGCCGGTAGCCGGTAGTTGTTGCTGTTGTTGCTGCTGCTGGAGAAGATGGAGGAGTGCAGAGGGTCAGAGTGGAGCGGTTCTGCCTTCAGCTCCGGCTCGGGAGCACCCACTAGGGCCATGGAGTGGGAAGGCGGCGGCGGTGAAGAAGGCACCGCCACGGGCATGAAGGCACCTCTCCCGGCGACCGTCAGGTCTGTGTAGTTGGGCGGGTGGTTGGGGAGGGGGAGGGTGTCGCAAGCCCGTGTCTCGGGCACCACCGTCACGTCGTCTGCCTCCCGGGTCTCGTCCCCGCCCACCGACTCGCGATCCGGCACGAACTCATTGGCCATGCCCTGCTTGACTTTCTTCCAGCCCAGGTGATAGATCTCTAAGAGGTTCAACAAAAGGGACACGCAAGCCACCACAAGCATGAAAATGATAAAAATGGTCTTTTCCGTGGGCCTGGAGATGAAGCAGTCCACAGAGTTCGGGCAAGGCCACCGGGCGCACTTGTACAGGGGCCTCAGCTGAAAACCATACAGGAAGTACTGGCCCAGGATGAAGCCCACCTCAAACAGGGTTTTGAAGATGATGTTGAAGATGTAGGTGCGGAGCAGGGCCCCGCGGATGCGGATCTTCCCGTGCTCGTCTCGAATGGGAGGCTTCTCCTTTTTTCCACCTCCTCCACCACCTCCGCCTCCTCCTCCTCCGCCGCCACCTCCCTCGCCTCCGTTCCTGTAGAGATCCTTCTCCTCCTGGAAGCGGAGGGCTTTGCGCATCTCCTCCTCCTTCTCCTTCCTCTTCTCCTCCATGCGCACGATGTGGAGCACGTGGCCCAGGTAGATGAGCGTGGGCGTGGAGACGAAGATGATCTGCAGCACCCAGAAGCGGATGTGCGAGATGGGGAAGGCCTCGTCATAGCAGACGTTCTCGCAACCGGGCTGCTGCGTGTTGCAGGTGAAGTCCGACTGCTCGTCGCCCCACACCTCCTCGGCGGCCGCCCCCAGCACCAGGATCCTGAAGATGAAGAGCACCGTCAGCCACACTTTGCCGATCACCGTCGAGTGCTCCTGCGCATTCTCCAGCAAACGCCCCAGAAAGCTCCAGTCACCCATACTTCACGATGTCTAGCCTGGGGAAGGAGTACAGGGTTTGGGGTAAATAGAGGGCACACAACAAGAAGCTGAGGGGGGAGAAAAAGAGGGGGAGAAGGAGGAAAGACAGGGTGATGGGGTGGAAAAAGAAGGAGAAAAAAAATGAGTGAGAAGATTGGTGGGAGAGAAAAAAAAGAAAAATAAACAGCATGCAATAAATAAGTTCAAACCCTGTGTTGACCAGAACACCAGTAGTGTGTCAATCGTTTGTTTGTACAGGGGACACAGCAAACAAAACATGGGAGAGACCAAAGCATCACACCCAACAACTTGACCATGCACCAGTGCTCTAATTAGCCTGTCCTCATCACCAGAGGCGAGAAGACAGACTGCAGTAGGTTAGACAGACAGGGGCCTAGCTGGCTTTCATCACTTCACACTCTCCCTGCTCTTGATGCTCATTCTACCCACCACCACTACATTGAGCAGGTGGAATGAGTTGGCACAACGCCACACACACACACCACACTGAACTAGCACAGACTCGTCACCTTGTGTAGAGTACACAGCCAGATGCGCACTCAACAGATTGTTCCCATTCCTACTTTTCAGCGTTTACATCGCACAGACTTCTTTACACATTTCCAGTCTGACACAGACAGTAGCCCACAATTACACCGATTTGTGTAAGAGCATACAGCCTGTACTTACACGGGTTTGATACATATCACTAATTAGTTACTGTAAATGCTAAAGTCATCCCTTCTGCTCATCACATCGTCAGTCATAAATTACATCCGTGTGGACATCAGTGAAGGACGTGATAAAAGTCGATCAAACGAGATAATTATTTGGAGTATCAGCGAGGAGGTGCTGATAGACCCATGATAACCAAATCCCAGAAACCGGCTGATGAAGGTGCCAAGAATCCCTTCCAAGAACTAAGGTCTGCGTTACCCAGCCACAGATAACACATCTTGTGTAAATAGGAAGACACATGCCACTCAAGACAACAAATAACTTACGAACATTTCCATGCCAAACAACTTCAACAAGCCTACGCTGTCGAAAGCAGCGCACACCATTATTAACGAAATCTTTGAGTCGATTTAGTGCAAACCAAAGTTTCCCCCAAAATGTACAAGTTCAAATGCCTCGACTTCCTGACAATAAGGCTACTCTGGGAATTAATTAGCTACTGATAATACAGCGCATAACTGCTATACGAACAACAATCTGATGCCTCTATCATAACATAAAATATTACCTATAAAATTCAAATATACCATTAGTGTGGCAACCTCAAAGCTAATGCACACGACTCACACCACCGCACACCAAAGCAAAAAAGGGAGGGAGAGAGAAAGAGAAAGGGGATTCACTGAGAGCAAAAGCAAAAAGAGAGGAATTCAGTCAGGCAAAACCACGAGAGAGGTGTCACTCACTAAGTTGGTGTGGTAACGAAAGTATTAAATCCATCGACTAAGGCTTGATATATAAACACCTGTAGATGGAAAACATTGCATTTGTTTAGTCTGTTTATGGGTGAGAAAAAAATATCTTACTTCTCCAAGTTGTACCGGTGTCTTCAATATAGACTAATATCCTGATTCGGAAAGGCATGAAACATACAGACATTCAGTACTTATCTGAGCACAAATATCCATGTGAACACCACCCAAATGTAGTACACTAACTTTTGCCACATGTTTATGCACAGTGCGGATACATTTAGGCCACGTGAACTACTTTAGTTCTGCAGTTTATTTCGTGCGTAATTTTAGAATTTACGCAAATTACGCAGTGATCAATTAAACACGCATTCGTTTAATCAGTTTATTGGGCTAGGTGAAGTCAGTAAACTGCATATTTGTACCGTGAGTATGCGAATAACGGGCCAGTTGGCTGAATTCGTGGGGAGTGCTGGTCTCATCAGAACAGGGAAGTGCTGATGAGGTGAAATATTTCGCCGTATCGACTAATGGGCACACTGGGCTGGATTCGGCGCCCAAAAGAATGTTTAGTGCACTACAACACATGACTGAGACGAATGCAAAGAAAACAATATTAGTCTAACAATGTATTTGGCCTTGTCATTAATCTATGATGCTGGTATAGAATTTGGAATAAATTTGTATATTTATTAGAAAATAGTTATTATTATTATTATTATTATTATTATTATTATTATTATTATTATTATTATTATCATCATGATTAGCCTACTACTACTATTACTACTACCAGTACTACTACTATTAACTGCCTCTGTAGGAGTATGTATAATCACAATCATAATCAAATTATTTCTTATTACATTTCAATTACATGGTAAGTACATCCCAGCCATGGTAATGCAGTTTAGATGGTGTATCTCCATATCCATCGAAAAAAGGTATGTGTTTGCCCCATAGGCCCTCTGACAAACTGTATACACTCACAATAGAGAAGTTGCCAGATTGTCTTTGTGTGCGCCGGCGCAATCCATTGAGACATATTTACTATTGTGTAACTAGCCACTTTCGTTTGAATTTAAAAAAGTTTTAATTTAAATTTAAAAAATGAAAATAAGTAAAAGTAATTAAAATGTTGACTGTCAACATGAATATACAGTATGTCATCTGTATCATAATGCTTAAAAGCAGGCTGTCCCAACTCAGACATAAGGCTTGAGCACACACACAGGAGAATCCACTTGTTCAACAAGATGCCTTGATAGACACTTGGCCCTTGTCATCATCATCATCATACCTTATGGTGAGGGAGCCAGCCTTTGCCACTGAAAGCAATATCCGGCAGCCACAGATGCCATGTTTTGAGTGCGTTGGGAAATCATACAGAACCTCCCTATGTTGCAAGAGCCCTCCCCTCTCCTCTCCACCCCATGCCCAAAATCCTTGTAGCTTTGTCAGCTTACCCAAAGTCCTTTTGAAATCAGCCAGCCAAAACTTTTTGTGTGTCCCAGCTCTCGGTCCTCTTCTCCGTCACGATGGAAGGGGAGCCTTTACCCAGGGGCCCGGCTAGTTTATTGAGGCGGTTTGAACTTGGAGATGGGCTTCCGCGAAGCACAGCAGCGCCCTGGTCCCTGCCATCCCGCGTGTCACATTGGGTGACCATGCATGAGTGAATTCATACAGTGGTTCCCCCCCGTGCGCGGCTGCACGCCACGCCCCTGTCAACTTCCAAAAAATTCATCACCAGGGCTTCAAATAATATGCATGGCTTCACACCGGGGGGCCTCCGTCCACCCCGCCATTGCCCGGAAGGACTGGCTGAAACATTTTGGGTAACAGTAATTTACAGTAGATACATCTGATTTTTAATTTTCTATTTTTTTATTTTTTATTAGAGCTTTTCTGGGTTCTACATACCTGTTTGAAACAGAGAGCTACACTGGGTTGTGTTTGTTGTCCACATTCCATCTCTATTCAGTTTAGATGGCCGGTGTTTTTACTAGAGCAGAGGTCATCGTAGAAGTCACAATCCTGCCTTGTATTTATATTACTCTCCCTTGTGTGCTGGACATATTGTGTTGGCAATTTAAATCATTTGCTAATTTAACTGTCTGGGAAGGTTGTGTATTATTTGAATCGGAAGTTTCAAGAAATAGTAGGGTCAGGTATGTGGCAGTTTTTGATGCCACAATGTTCAACTTTGTAATCAAGAACAGGTTAACTGACCCACTGAGAGAGGACAATGTTTATACATATGGAGTTACACTAAACAGAAAGAGACCAGATGATCCAGATAAGTAGCTCATCATGCACTTACTGACAACCCATTTTACCTGGACGTCTATGAATAACCCAACATAAATATCACAAGGAGAAAATCTACACACTGTACAAGTATGCACTTTACAGGCCTACTCTATGTTCTACAATCTAACATTCTGAAGAACAGTCTGATAAATAAAATCAACGAGCTATATTCTGCCATCTTTTCCAAACTGAAAATATGATGTCGACTTGGTGACAAAAGCTCAACATCGCCTTCTAAAGTATGGGGAAATTATTTGTGGAAGTGAGACATACTGGACCATTGAAATCAAAGGGTTGTACAGTATACAGAATGTATATTTCAATGAGGGCTACTGTAATGTGACAAGACGTCTCCTACAGAAGAACAACAATATTACATTGTTTGATAACAGTTATGATCATTTAATGTGCTTGGAATGCATCTGTCAATCAAAAATAAGGCACTAGATTTATTTCCATTTCCATTGCAAATCATATTCCTTGCAGGCTTCCTATGACCTAAAAAACTAATTATCATCATGATATGCTTCTTCATTGTCATTGTCACCATAACCACCACCAACACCTGGGGAGCTATTCCAAGAAGGTGGCTCAGGAGTAAACCAGTTTTTACCTGGAGCGACACATCTGTTCATAAAAGAGTCACTCTGGAGTCCTCATTTTGTTAATTAAATGATGTCTGCTGGCTCTCCATCTACTAGCAGGGTTACCACTTCCTAAATGTTAACTTTGCGAGGTTTAACCATTAAACCATGTTCTTGGAATACCCTGATATACAGTATAATAGAAATATACACAACAAAAAAATACAGTGTGCATCATCTAATTGAATCATTTCCCTTTGAACCTCTGTTTTCAGCCACTAGATGGCGTAAAGCCTCTATGTTACGTCAATGTCCAGTCCATGACTGGAACGGATAATTACCCCCTCACTCTCCAGAGAAGAACACGGTATACTGTAAAAGAAAATACGAGCAAATCTAATCTTTTTTTCACTGCTATGATAAAGGAAATGTGTTGAAGACATGTATTGATGTTAATTTTTGTAAACAATGGCCATCTGTCATTTCCTGTGCGATCGAGCTTTAAGGGTGCAAGTCCATGTACTGTAGTTGCTCCCGTCTTTTCCTTTTCCTTGTGGCCTCACGACGTAAAGTTTGACACGATTGATTGATGATCAAAGTTTTATTCAATATCTTGCAAAAACACAATTTAAAAGGTCAAAGGTCGACCACAATTCATATGCGAATGGGTGCAATGTTGTTGAAACAGGGAAAGCCCGTCAGAAGTTTCTCTGCCCAGGTTGACCGCAAGGATACTTGATTGTTTTCTCCGCGGAGGGAGTCGGAGAGCGACAGCGAGGCAAGAGGCCACAAGGCAGCAGGAAAGGACGGGAGGAACTAGGTTGACCTCCGCTCTAAGATTTCTCCGTGAAGATGAGGTCGCCATCTGTCGGACGTGTTAACCCTTTGAGGAGTACCATCACAAATATGTGATTAGAATTTTGCCAGAATGTTGAGTTCTCATTATGATGTCATAAGGACTTTGCAAGATGTTTAACACAGACCTCTATGGGAGCTGTAGAGTGGTCCAGTAAAATTCTAGAAGAACTGGGAAAAAGTCCTTACTCCTCAAGGATCCAGTTTCCTCAGGAGTTTGGGGCGCATGGTGTCTCTGTCTGTGTGTATCTGCATCTAACAGAGAGTTTAACATGGTTTTTTGCTTGGGTGTGTGTGTGTGTGTTTTTTTTTTAACGTAAGTTGCATGTTTGTTTTGTTTAGTTTCATGTGTGGATTTGTATGTAGGTGTGTGCTTTCTGTGAGTTGTAATGTGTGCACTTCAGTATCTCTTCAGTGCACTTACTGTACACATGCCCACAAGAGCGTTGTTGGGGGAGGGGTGTGTGTTGCATGTACTGTGTTGGATGAATTTGGTGTGTGTGTGAATTTGGTGTGTGTGTGTGTGTGTGTGTGTGTGTGTGTGTGTGTGTGTGTGTGTGTGTGTGTGTGTGTGTGTGTGTGTGTGTGTGTGTGTGTGTGTGTGTGTGTGTGTGTGTGTGTATGCAGTGTGTCCAGCTCACATAGTCTTGGCACTGTATGCCACAGCAGACATGGAGGACAGATGTATGTAGTGTGTGTGTGTTTTTGTGTGTGTGTGTGTGTGTGTTATAGTGCTGTATATCGGTAATTGGCATATATATGCAGTGTGTCAGTCTCACACCGCCTTGGCACTGGACGCCACAGACGTCACAGACGACAGCAAAGTCTCGTTCTTCTTCTCGTTCTTCTTGTTGTCACAGTTGGACGGCCCGTTCCTGCCCCCCCTCCTGAATGACGTCCCCCCCCGCCTGGAGCACCTCATCAGCTCCTTGGCCACCAGGTAGAGCAGCTCGGCCGCGTTCAGCACCACGCAGGCCCCCGAGGCGGACGCCATGAACACTGTGAACACCGTCTTCTCTGTGGGCCGGGACACGAAGCAGTCCACCTGGTTGGGGCAGGGCCACTGGTCGCAGCGCACCAGCCGCGGCATCCACAGCGTGCCGTAGAGGGCGAACAGGGCGTAGACGAAGGCCACCTCGAAGGCCACGCGCGCCACCAGGCTCAGGGCGTAGGTCCACCACAGGCTGCCCGCGATGGGCAGGCGACGCTGGCGGATCACCTCCAGCTCCTCTTCCTGCTGTTTGGTTCTCCCACCACCACCACCACCAAACTGCGGTGGAGAATTAAAAACATCATATAATCGTGATTATTTAGGTCAGTGGTTCTCAACCTTTTTTGAACAAACGCCCCTCTTGACCTGATCATAAGCCAGCCAACGCCCCCTTAGTATTGAAAAATAAAATAGACTAATGCCTCCCAATGGTAACTAAGCCCCGCCCCCACTCAGTTGTATCCTTCTCAACGCCCCCCTAGAGTTCCCCAACGCCCCCTGGGGGGCTGTACCGCCCCAGTTGAGAAACACTAATTTAGGTCCATATTGGGGGTGCAGTGGCGCAGCGCGCCAAGACACTGTACCATATGTGGGCGGCCCATTTTCCCACCCTACCCCATGTCTCCCTCCCACTTACTTCCTGTCATCTCTTCACTGTCCTATCCATTTAAGACATTAAAGGCCCCCCCAAAAAAAACATTAAAAAAATTTGGTCAATATAGAAATCAGAATTTCCTTCCTACTGCAGCTTGGTTCTCCCACTGCCAATCTACTGCTGTGGATAAAATGGATAAAACATTGTGATCATTATCATTATTTTGGTCAATATTGAAATCACTAATTACACTGCATTCCCAGCAATAGCAATCACCAGCTCCTCCTGCTCCTGCTTGGTTCTCAAGCCACCGCTGAACTAGCGTTGGTGGATAACAAAAGCAATCAGAGGCCCCCTATTCAATGCTAGATGCTCATGATGTGTGTTTGGTGACACCCGCAGATGACCCAAAACACTGCAGGCGGACACACAAACAGACAGACAGACAGACAGACAGACAGACAGACAGACAGACAGACACAATGCAAGACCTGGCTTAACCCTCTCCGTGGAGCCAAGTAACAGTCATAATTGTGATTATTTTGGTCAATATTCTAATCACACATCAGATCACTATTATTCAAATCTTATGATTATGACTTCACACACATTACACACAGTTTTTTTTCAGTCAGCATTTTCTTTCTCGCTCTCTCTTAAAACACTTGGTTGATTTTGGTTCTCACAATTGCAGTGGATAAATGGGTGAAGAAAATTGTGATTTGGTTTTGGAATTGTTATTTTGGTCAGTGTTGAAATCACAAGTACATTCAGAACAATCAGAACAAGAGCAGTCAGAGAAGGCAATGTGATACCCTTGTCATTGCTAAATGCACCTGTGTGTGTGTGTGTGTGTGTGTGTGTGTGTGTGTGTGTGTGTGTGTGTGTGTGTGTGTGTGTGTGTGTGTGTGTGTGTGTGTGTGTGTGTGTGTGTGTGTGTGTGTGTGTGTGAAAGTGTATGACCTGGTGTGTGTTTGGTGCCATGTGTACCATTGTACCCTACTATGACATTACGCATTATGACTTGGTTTTTATTTTTAATTTTTATTTTTTTATCCATTATGACTTGGTTGTTGCCATTCTAATAGCAGCAAATGTATCAAAAGGACCATGTCATAACAGACAATGGTTCAAGAAGGAGGCCGCACCTTGCATAGTAGTGTTTTTATTGCACAGACGCGTTTCGGCGTGTGCCTTCTTCAGTGTGCACACACTGAAGAAGGCACACGCCGAAACGCGTCTGTGCAATGAAAAACACTACTATGCAAGGTGCGGCCTCCTTCTTGAAATATATAAAATTTGTGCCAGCACCCTCAGAGATTTCAATAATTAAGAGTGACGCCTGCTCCAAGAAGAAAAATAACAGACAATGGCAAAAGATCATCATAATCACAATTACAATTATGTTAACTCTGCAGCCTTATGGAGAAGGATGTCTTCCTTCCATCACGGTGCAGGGCGCTGCGGTTGCTCTCGTGCTGGCAGTACACCAGGTGCATGGCCACCAGGTGCGACATTTAATCACTCCCTCCACCCTACTGGTGGTGTCAGGAATTGAACCAGCAACCCCATAGGCTACAAGCCCGACCCCCTAACCACTTACCCATGACCATAGGCGTGCACAGACAGGCACCTGCCCCTTTGCCCCACTGCAGAGAAAATGCCCTTTTTATTTTTTTGGAAGTTTTTTTTGTCACAATGTACTGTGGTCCATGTTGACATGATCATCTTACAAATGCTTGATGATCAAAAGCATGTGACAGTGATGCCTCTATAGCCTAGTATGGCAGGCCATAAGTTTCACGTTCCCTCTGCCCTTCCTAGAGTACCTGACCCCCAAAATGTCTGTGCACGCCACTGCCCATGACTGCCATACAGTAATGTAATGTAATGTCATGCCATGTAATTAGGACTGGACAATATGACGATATATATCGTTATCGTGATATAAAAATGTATATCGTGACCTTTCTCCTATATCGTTTATATCGTGATAGTAATTTTATCAACTTTATACAATTGAATATCATTTAATTACATTTCATGTTGTCACAATACACACTATAAGTTAATGTAACTGTAAAAATAAGAATAAAAAGATCCATTTTAAAGAAAGGTTGTTTTGCGACATGAAAAAAATAAAGAGCAAATAAAGAGAATAACTGAAAACGTATGTAATTGTGCTATATCGTGATATATATCGTTATTGTGATATAAAGTAACCCATATCGTGATAATGTTTTTTTTCCATATCGCCCAGCCCTACATGTAATGTCATTTGCTCAGCCTTACGGAGGAGGACGACTTGCGGCCATGTCTCAGGACGCTTCGCTTCTCCTCGTGCTTGCGGTACGCCACGTGCATGGCCACGAGCAGCGGCGGGGTGGAGGCGAAGATCAGCTGCAGGCACCAGAGCCGCACGTGCGAGATGGGGAAGAAGTGGTCGTAGCACACGTTCTGGAAACACAGTAACAAATGTGGTGTTAATATTCCAGAGTAAACTAAACTCCACTAGTAAACTACAGATAGAGTATTTTACAACAATGTGCAACGTCGAATTACTCTTAACAGTGAAGTCAAGTCAGTGTAGAATTTTGCAAATGGCCAGTGTAATTTCAACTCTACAGAAATATGATTACTCTCTTTTTTCACATTTCAGTGTTAATAGTTACAAAATATTGTGTAGAATTAACTTTGAAAATGTTACAAATGACCAAACAGTAAAATAACGCTATCTTTGAGTGTGACCAAATGCTATCTGAAATGGAGCTAATTTCAACTCTTCAATAATAAATATAAGAGTTACAGTCAGTGGCAGAACAATTGCACATAGGGCCCCAGGGCAAGACACTGATAGGGCCCCTCATACAGCCTTGCCAAGGTCACAATAGGGCCCCCACCACCATTGCAGGAGGGCCCTGGGCCCAGGGGCAACTGCCCTGCCCCCCCCCTTAGCTCTGCCCCTGGTTACGGCATAGTTGCACTGGTGCTCTTACTGTGCAGCCCGGCTGCAGCGTGTTGCAGGTGAAGTCGGACTGCTCGTCGCCCCACACCGTCTCGGCCGCCAGTGCCAGGATGGTGATGCGGAAGATGAAGAGCACCGACAGCCAGACCTTGCCCAGCGAGGTGGACTGGCGGTTCACGCCGGCCAGCTGGGCGTACAGCGTTCCCCAGCTCATGATGCTGCTGCCACTGCTGCTGCTGCTGCTGCTGCTGCCGCCTCAGCTGCTGTCCTGGCCTCCTCCTCTGCTGTCCTGGCTGTCTCCTTACCCTGCTCTCTCAGGGCTGCTGCCTCTCCTCTCCTCTCCTCTCCTGCTGCGGCTTGTTAGTCGTAGAGGTCAAGGGTTAAGTGGCCTGTGCATGGAATACGTTCAAAATGACTGGGTCAAAATTCAGTACAGTATAATATAGCCATGGGTAGGCCTACTTTGGGGTTGCTTAAAATTATGTTCAAGCATAAATCCACATATCCTGCTGACAGTATTGCAGAAAATACCCATTGTGCACATTTATACCTGTTTACCATTACCACCATAGTGTTGCATATACTTTGCAGTGTGTGTGTGTGTGTGTGTGTGTGTGTGTGTGCCATCCTGCGCGTGCCTGTGTGTGGATGAGTGCATGTGTGTGTTTGTGTGTGCACTGCGCCCTCATGATTACTTTGTGCGCCCGCATGTTTTTTTTTTTTGGGGGGGGTGAATGAGGGTATTGAATACAGGGCTGTCTATAAAGTTAAGCCAACAAGACCAAAAACAAGTTGGCCCTACCGTGTCTGATATGGTGGGGCACTCGTCTACTAACTACGCCGCCGACCCAGGTTCGATTCCTGGCCCGGGTCCTTGGCCTGCCCTTCCCTGTCTTTCTCTCCCCACTTGCTTCCTGTCTCTACTTCACTGTCCTGTCTGAGACAAACAATAAAGGCTTGCAAAGCCCCCAAAAAATACTTAAAAAAAAAGACCAAAACCAAGTTGTCTCTTGAACAAACCAAGTGGCTGCAGTGGATTAGGCGCTTCAGGTCCACTAAGCATGTGGTGACATGGTGGGAAAAGCCTCATAAAATGAACAACACCTCCCCTCGCAGTGTTGGAAGTTGTGAAGTGAAGTGAAAGCCCATTGGGAAACTCCCATTGTCATTGTGACACAGCACTCCACAGCACACAAGTGAACACTGCACACTACACACAACGAAATTGCATTTATGCCTCACCCGTGCAAGGGGGAAGCCCTCAATGCCGCCCATATAGGGAGCAGTGCGGCGGGACGGTACCATGCTCAGGGTACCTCAGTCATGGAGGAGGATGGGGGAGAGCACTGATTGATTACTCCCCCGGGATTCGGACCGGCAGCCCTAACTTGTTATGTACCGAGCCTAATGCCCTAATTGCCTGGTTAACACCAGACCTAATCACAAGTGAGAAGTGTCTTTCAGATCGAAACGATTGTGTAGAACTAAAGGCAGTATGGGAGTTCCCAGGCTAATGCCCTAAGCCCCAAGTTTCTATCTAATGAGCGTTGGAACCTCCATGCACTTTTATATACACAATATAAACTCAGGGTACATTTTAGCAGACCAAAGTTCTTGCATGTTTTATTATTACAATGTTATGTTTTGTCAAGCATTACTCAAGGTTCACCTATAAATTGACCTTCAGTGAGAGTGGGAATGTGTACAGCATTCTGTCTCTCTGCCTGTGCATGTGTGTGTGTTTGAGTGAGGAATTATTTTCGCCAAAAGACTTGGAAATACTGCAAAGGCATGGATAGTATACTATGCTCTACACCCAACAGTTGAAGAAACATTAACATCAGAAATAGCAATACAAAATATAAATGGCGATGCCAGATACTGTATCCAAGAATAGGGTAGAAGATAATGTAGACTACTCACCAGTGTGGAGTGAAATAAAGGCAGAGAGAAAGGGTGGTTAGTTAAGGTAAGAGGTAAGGTGGGGAAAGGGAGGCGTGGGAAAGTAGTCAGTAATCTTGAAGAGGCTGTAAAAGCAATATTATTGCTGAAAGCCATTGATAAGCACTCCTTACGGTATAGGTGTTACTTAGAAGTTATGGCTGAACAAATTGTTATGCACATATTTTTTC
The DNA here is from genome assembly GCF_034702125.1 of Engraulis encrasicolus. Classification (NCBI taxonomy): domain Eukaryota; kingdom Metazoa; phylum Chordata; class Actinopteri; order Clupeiformes; family Engraulidae; genus Engraulis; species Engraulis encrasicolus. The sequence goes on from NC_085868.1 coordinate 27,302,500, forward strand.
CACATATGCCAGCCCAGTCCCAACGTCCACAACTTCAATCCATATAACTGTTACTTATATATATAAAAAAAACAATCAATGATCTACTATCAAAGCACTGAATAGAACAACAAATAAGTATTGCATTCACTTTGAGAATGTGGCCAAAGACTCTGTGGATTGTGGAATGTTATCTTAGCGGAAGAAACAGTCTCTAATGTTATGCCATAGAGAATAATAGCGCTCTGTTCAAAACAATGGGCATTTCTTCAGGGCTCACTCCACTGCGCAGCAATCTGCCAAATCAACAATAAACTGAGTTTAGTGATTGTCCATTGATATAAAGGTACTACTTAGATATCCATCAGATTTTGCAGATACTGCTGCACATCATTTTCATTGCACGTTCTGTTGCACAAAAAGATTTAGTGAGTTTGGTTAATAATTTCAACATTCCGACTAAACGGGTCAGAAACACGCCAAACGCAAGTGGAAGACAACTGCACATAAATTGACATAGCCTATATTTCAGTGCAATTGAAAAAAAAGAGTAGCCCATTCACAATATTCCATTATCACACACGTGTACATTAAAAACTCACCTTATTCTGCGAAACCTCGGACAGGGCAAACCATTGTGCCGGTTAGTAGGCTACTACAACCTCTTCACAGTCGCTCTCGCGCTAGACTCGTTCCATCCCGCATTACAGAAGACAGTTGAGGAGAGCGTCTGTACAGGTGTTCAAATGCGCGCTCGTGGAGCTCAGATTCCTGTGGAGACTTTAACATCGTGACGTCACACTCCCAGACGAGGCTACGCGACGCTGTAGCCTTCTTCATGGCGTCTCTGACCGAAGTGATTAGTTGAGGTAGAATTTCAACTTTTAGTCACATTTGATGAAATCACATAAATAGGCAACTTGACCAAAAAGTATTTGCATGTTGAATATGTCTACAAGGTTTAATTACATTGAATTAGGCCTATCCGTTCCAGAGGTAGGCTACTCAGACTCAGTTTGAAAAGCTGCAGGGAAAATATAACAACAACAAAAAAAACCCAGCAAAGTTACTTAAATCAAGCTCATCCATGCGCACATAGGAAGGAACTAGAATTTCAGATACAGAGTGATGAGCCAAGTAACCAGTGTCCTCTGGTGCAAGTCGACCTGTAAACAGAAACCTCAGCCCACTGGAGCTGCACTCAAAGTCTTTCTGCACGATAGAGGTGCCCCTTCATCTCATAAACAAATGCCCACATGTGTGCCAAGGGGCAAAGAGCTTGCATGGTCTCTCCCTGACAGTGGTCTTCTTTCAGCCTGCACTCCCCGGCAGCTCCCACCATATAGGGTTTCCTTTCCTTAATGGTCCCCCTGCCATGGCACACTGAGTGACTGGTGAAGAACAGAGAATGCCATGAAGCAGTGGTTCTCAAACTTTTTCAGACCAAGGGCCACTTTGTCCCGCCAAAAATATTCAGGGAGCACCTGAATTGACAGTTGATGGATGCTTTTGACACTGATCATTTCGATGCAGATCACTTACTGTGATTAAAATATGACTTCAGCTTTGTTTAGTCTTGGAAAGTAGAATTCCCCTCGCGGACCACCTGAGCTCTGTCCCCGGACCACACTTTGAGAATCACTGGCATGGAGGGAATACAGGTTGTAAGAACTCCTGCAACTCTTCTGCAATCAGCAAGTCAGTAAGGTGTGTTCATAGAATACATGTGTGTTCCATAGAATGCATGTGTTCATTCTTGCAGTAGTTTGATTGCGACCATAAAAAACGGTGGTGAAAAGACATGAAAATGATTCTTTGTTAACATGCAAAAGAGGGATTAAGCCGGGATCAGTTACATTTGGCCACATAGTCTATCTGACAATGGACTGCAGGAAAATTGGCTATTTATGCACTGAGCAAACACAAAGTCCTCTCTGTGTACACCACAGTAGATCTATTCCTATTGGGAAATGTCTGCCTGTCTTGCAAGGGCTCTCTCTTTCCCACTCCGATTTCTCTGATGGCTCTGTGGATTACAATAGTGGACACCGGACAAAAGAAGTAGCCAGAGAGCCAGTCCAAGAGGAGGATAAATGGATTGACCAGGGCCCCCCCCCCGCCAAGCCTTTCCTTATTTAAAATAATAAATTGGGGGTCATTTTTTGTCTTTATTTGATAGGACAGTGAAGACTTTGACAGGACGCGAGTTCGGAGAGAGAGACAGGCAAGGGTCAGCAAAGGACCCGACAGGAATCAAACCCGGGTCAGCTGCGCAGCAGGGGAGTGCCCTACTGTTAGCACCACGATAGGGCCCTTGGGGTCCTTTTCTTCTCATCAAACTATCGGGGATGGGTCCTCTCAAGACAGATTTCGACAGCAGTAGCACGTTCAGTCACTGAATTTGTGACAGGCCTGGGATTTACTAAGTGTTCACAGAATGGTAAGAGGCAATGATGATACCCCCTCCTTGGCGTTGAAATAAGACAGTAATAGAGAAGACAAACAAGGGTTTTGTTTTAGCTGTGAGTTTTTAAAGGACTGTATATTTAAGGCCAAGTTGAGATAGCCTGCTCACCACTGACAGTATTTAAGTGCGGTTGCATGATGTCAGACTAACTTAGCTTCACATCTGATAAAGAAAACAATTTGAGGACATTGGGAAGTCAACTATAATGAACAGTAGAATGTCTTTACTGCTAGTAGACCTCAGCGACTATTTTCCTTTTACAATATGCTTGTCCATCAGAGTGAGAGTAATAGATTGCCAGGAGAGAGTGGAAAAGAATGTGACACGTCTTCAGGACCATGGACAGCGCCAGTCATTAGGAACATTTAAAGAAGTCCAGTGGTATTATTACCAAGTGATATTAGGGTTAAAGAATCAAGTCCATTTGGAGTGCTACCAGGAACTTTGTTAAAACTTTGTAAAGATGGTGCTCTTTGGTGACAGGCTTAGTTCATTTTTTTTTAAGTAGAATACCAAGGCACTCATCTTCTTTGTAGTTAAAATGCCTTTATTTTAATGGGCAGAACATAATTAAAACTCTTCGACGTGTTTCGACATGAAGCCTTTGTCAGTGACTTCCTGATGAAGGTTTCATGTAGAAACGCGTCAAAGTGTTTTAATTATGTTTTGCCCATTAAAATAAAGGCATTTTAACTACAAAGAAGATGAGTGCCTTGGTATTCTACATTTTAAAAAAAATGATATTAGGGTTAGTTTCTGTATGGACAGGGAGGTTCCATAGAACAGTGGTTCCCAACCTATGGGTCGGGACCCAACTTATGGGTCGCCAAAGATCCACAGGGGGTCGCGGAGCCCTCTTGATTTTAAGGGGTTTCATTTGAAATATATATAGCCCATGATGATTAGCCTAAATGACAAAGCATTTAACTAATACATGCATAGAAGCAGCAAATTGTAAGTGGTACATTAAACATGTATTCTATATTTGACCAAAGACGAATTGAGGAATAGAATAACTAAAATTAGTTTTCCCAGGAAACAGAGGGCATCTTGTGACTCCGTCTTGTGCGGGCGCTCGCGTGGTTGGGTCACCAAAGCTCACAATAGTAAAAACATGGGTCCCTTAAGAAAAAGGTTGGGAACCACTGCCATAGAACATATCCCCTTCGTCCCTTCCCCAGTCCTCCTCAGCCTAGACAGCGTGCACTATGTTCTTCAGTTAGAACCTAAATGTTTTCTGAGGAACCTATAGTGACAAAACATTTATCGGAAGACCCCCACATTCCAAAATAAATTTCCTCAAAGAACCTTTGGATTCTGGTTCTTTGAGGAAACCTCAAGAATTCAAGAACTTGGAACTTGAAACGTTTTTGAATACCCCCTGGACCTCATCCTAAGCCCCCCAACGCCCCCTTGACCTCACCATAAGCTTGTCAACACCCCCCTTAGTATAAAAAAAAGACTATTGTCCCCAATGACAACTAAGCAGTGGCCCCTCTCAACTGTATCCTTGTCAACGCCCCCCCTAGGGCTCCCCAACGCCCACCCCCGTTGAGAAACACTATTTTAGAGGTTCCCCCACAGTTATATGAGCTGAAGGTTCCTCTCTCAGGGGAACTTTTTAATTTGTTCAGAGTGGGAGCGGCGTGAACCTCGTGATTGCTCTGGATGCCAACTCTGGTCCTCCACCACCGCGCTACTCTGCTCATTGGTATGCTGCACGCAGGGCACCGGCGGGCGGCACACGCATCGGGAAGACTGCCATCCTCATCCCGGACGGAAGGGTCATGGATGGAGGCAGAAGCCACAGCTGTGCATGTCTGCATGTACATACTCACACACTTAGTCAGAGAGAGAGAGAGAGAGAGAGAGAGAGCGGAGAGAGGAACTGAATATAAATGAGTTATGAAATGAAGTGAAATGCACACACACACACACACACACACACACACACACACACACACACACACACACACACACACACACACACACACACACACACACACACACACACACACACACACACACACACACACACACACACACAGTCCCATACAGCACCCCCTTTCTTGTGGTATTCCTCTTGATCTTACCACTTGCCTTTGATCCATTACAGGAGTGCCATTTCAGCCTCATAACATTGCATTGCATTACATTTAGCTGATGTTTTTTCCGAAGCAATTCACTGTTATTGCAGGGTATTGGTTACAGCCCCTGGAGCAATGTGGGGTGAGATGTCCTACACAGTCTCACCCCAAGTAGTCAATTTTTGACTACTCAATTTTTGACACCCCAAGACTGCAATTCTTGGGTATTCCTTCCACGTCACATTTTGACTATGTCCTCAAAGGCGCCCCCTTGTGGCAGCATAACGTCATTGAGGTTAGGTTTAGGAATAGGTTTAGGGTTAGGCCACATAGTCAAAATGTGACGTGGAAGGAATACCCAAGACGTCAAAAAATGCCGTCTGGTCCAAGGTAGTCAGAAATTGACTACTTGGGGTGAGACTGCGTTGAGATGTCTTGCTCAAGGGTACTTCCTCATTACGTGTATATACAGTAGTGATTAGGGTGGGATTCAAACCTGCACCCATCTGATTTCAAGACAAACCCCCTAACCAATAAGGTGATGATACACAGAGAAATGTCGCCATGGCAACTGATTGCCTCCAAATGAATGAATGAATGAATGAATGAATGAATCAATCAATCAATCAATCAATCAATCAATCAATCAATCAATCAATCAATCAATCAATCAATCATATAGCACATTATCATACATAAATGTCAATGTGCTTAAGAGTAGAAAAAAGAGAAGAAAAAGAAACTACATTGTGTTATAGATTGTATGTAATTAACTATCACCAAAGGCAGATGAGAATAAAGCTGTTTTTAATTTCTTTTTAAAACAATATACTGTTGGGGCAGTTCTAATTTGGACAGAAAGTTGGTTCCAGCATTTTGCATAATGGCTAAATGCCATTTCACCCTGTCTAGACGTGACCTGATGGAATAGAAAAGTTGTCTGCTGCTGATCTCTCTTCGATAAAATGTCATAGTGATTAGTCCAAACAAAATAGTATCGTACAGTGTTTTTCACTGGGGTCGGGACCCATTTGGGGTCACCTGGAATTCGCATGGGGTCGCCTGAAATGTCTGAAAGTGAAAAAAGAATAGGCCTACTAATAAATATTACTAATTAACATAAGTATTCAATATTCTCTTTGAAACACCATGTACTCTTAGTAATCTTAGAATACCATACAGTTAATATATATAGGTTTAATACCCTACTACAAGATATGTAACTCAGTCATGTTTTAATTTTTGTCTTGAAAAATGTGCATGGGGTCCCCAGAAATATGCGATGTCAAAATAGGGTCCCATGGTTCCCAAGGTTGGAAACCACCGGGATAGTATGTACTGTATGACTCTAATTTATTTCCTTCTTTCTTCCCTGTTTCCTTTCTTTTTGCAATTGTTTATTTTTGTGAAGCACATTGAGTTGCATTTGTGTATGAAATGCGCTATACAAATAAACTTGCCTTGCCTTGCCTTGCCTTGTATATCGTTGACCAGACATATTGCTCAAAAAAGTTACCCTATGTATCATCATCCTTGGGCCGCAACTTCAGTTTCACCTGTCTGGCTGGTTTATTGCCATATTGTAGCCTATTTGAGGAAATGCGTCCGCTGGCAGGCCGTTCATGCATTGCTGGAAAGACTTCAGTAAATCATAACAACAACATTGCTATGATATTACCGAGAACCTAGTGACTAGTGACTAAGATAAAGACGGACTTGGTCATTACAATTTTGGTGACAGTAAGGTTATAACATAGGCTCTGTGTAAAGGGTTCAAGCCACCCTTCCACAATTTTGTCTGTTCCTCACATTTTTTGTTTCTCTGGCATTTACCATTTCCTTTTTGTTTCTACCCTTTCAAGTTCAAGTTCAAGTTCAAGGAGTTTATTGTCATTGTCAATGAAGTCAACGAAATTGTGGGTGGAGCAACAACACTGCGTAGTTTGAAGTAGGCCTATAGAAGTAACCAAAAAGAAGTAGTCCAATAAAGTCTAAAATTCATGAAGTATATCATGAAGTATAATAAATTAAAGTAAATAATAGTAATAATATGAGTATTAACAAATTAACCCTCCATTTCCTTTCCTTTCCCTTGCCCATTCTCTCTCCACTACCCTTTATACCTCTCTCTCTCTCTCAATCTCTCTCTCTCTCTCTCTCTCTCTCTCTGTCTCTCTCTCTCTCTCTCTCTACCTCTCTTTCTCTCTCTCCCCAACCTCTATCTCCCACTGTGTATTTATCTGTCTGTCTCTCTCTCGCCACCTACTTCTCCACCCCCCCCCCATCTCTCTCTCCACCTTCTCCCTCCACCTCTCGCTCTCTCTCTCTCCTCTTTCTCTCTCCTCTCCCCCTCTCTCTCACCCTTCATGTCTGTCTCTCTGTCTCTCTCTCCTCTCTCTCTCTCCTCTCCCCCCTCTCTCTCTCACACCCTTCTGTCTGTCTCTCTGAGACCTGCCGCTCGCTCGGTCACATGTCGGGTGGTGGTGGGCCCTTGCTCCTCTGCCTGCTGACCTGTGGGGCACGCTCTCACACTGGACTCTCTTGTTCTGACCCTGGCTCTCGCTCCGGCTCACAGCAGCCCCGCTCCCTCGCTCGCTCACTCACTCACTCATTGGCTCAGCCGAGGCCACTTTAACAAACACTATGTTCTGTTTCACTGAGTTCGGCCCCTGGCCCGCCAGCCAATGGTGAGATAGATTTACCCCCCATGGCCCATTAATTAGTGTCTTTGTTTTGCTCTGCATCTGCTCTGCTGCTTGGGAACGTATGTTTGGCAGCTGTCCTGATCCCCCCCACACACACACACACTTTTTTTAAACAAAACTGTATGTTTGTCAATGTATCATCCATTACTCATTGAATGTATTGCTATATATTTTTAATCATATTCCCAAATCATCCATCCATTATCCAACTTGCTCCCTTCAATTTCCAAAATGTTTTTTCCCATTCCCAATGCTCTCTCCAAAAATGTTTTTTTTTTTTTTTAACATGTGTGCAGAACTGAAAATATGCATTGTTGAGAGGGGAGGCCACCTGCCACTTGGGGAGCAGAGAAAAAAAAGTCTGATTTAATGACAACAAAAGTTACACAATATGAGAAGGCACCTTACAGCACAGCAATCATTTTTGGGATGATATTTGTTTCAAACGATAAACCCATACCCCAATGAAGTGGCTAGGAAAAAATATGTGTCTTCAGGTATTGAGAAGTCAAAGGTAGAGTCATCCAGACAATTCTGTGTTGGAGGTGGCAGGAATTCTACTTTAAGATGCACCAGGAAATACTGTGCGGTATAAAAATTAAAAGTTCCCTTACGTTTGCCATTGTGGAGGAACCCCCAAAAGTTCCCTGAGGAATCTAAAAGTTCTCTGAGGAGGTTGAAGGTCAGAGAACATAGTAACCCAAAGATTATTTGAGGAACCCCTTGATTGTCGTTTGTGGGAGAACCCCTAGGTTCTTGAAGGAACCTTTGGGTTCTTCACAGAACTTTTAGGTCCTTCAGTGAACTTTTTGTTTCCCCCATGATCCGACATGTTTCTTTGAGGAACCTTCAAATTGTTCAGTGCACAGTGCTCTGCGGATGCAACATGATCTCACAGATATTTTGTGAAATGAACACGGACCAATGTGACACAAAATCTGTGGCAGTTTGTCAAAATTCTGTGATCACGCTTTCTTTCTGTCATGGTCACAGAACTGCTTTCTGTGATGAGCCCATGTAAGTGTTCTATTTTCTCATAGCATATGCCCTCACAGTCTTACCTTTCAATTCATGTTCTCTCAGGATTTTTCTAATTTAAAAAAATGTATCGAAAAACATTTCTTACTGCAGACCCGGCTGCAGAACCAAGTTGTTGGACGGGCATTTGATGGAGTATGGGGGGGCACCTTGGCGGGTGGTATGGGGCTCCTCCCCCAGAAAATTGTGCATTTTAACCAAATTGTGGGCTCAGTTTCAACTCTACGGAACAGTGCTTTTGTTTCTAAATATGGGACAATCCTATTATTTCAAGGGATCTCTGTTCACTTATTATTTCACATTTAGGTCTACTGACAATGTCTAAATAGTGTAGCCTATTCCTTTATTTCTTTATTAGGGCTATGGTGGTTAAGCATTGGTGGCATTTTAACGTGTACTTTTTATTACGGTATTTAGAAAAATAATACTAATTTGTTGCATATTAATGATCATATCAGCATGTTTAGGTGAATAGGCCCAGGTGAATGCCCCCCAATGCCCCCCGTGGCACCGGCCTTGTCTTACTGACAGGCTAGGGTTAGGGACTGTTTTGGTCTGGGCACAACTTACATTGCTATAGATTTATTTGTTTTAGTAAGAGAATTTGGGATCGACTGACTCGAAAAGGTAGGCTACTTCACCACTGGTTTGTCAGTTTTATAATGATAGACTTAACATGCTGTTTGAACATAAAGAACTCATGGGAAGAACTTCCGTGAACATGGAAATTTGGCAAAATCTGCGAATCTGCCACAGATTTCGTTTCCCAAGGCTCCGTGTTCCTGTCACAGAATTCTGTGAGATCAGGTTGTCTGAACCCGTGCCTTTGAGACACCTCCAGGCAACACTTCATGACAAGACTCTGGTCTTTACTGCAGGGCAGGGATCTGACCACAGGGTGGCAGCACTTTGACTCAGAATACTGTGCTTACTGTACTACATACGCACAATTTCATTCCTGCAGTTGCTCTTTCAGATCAGGTCATCACCAGTGGAGGGCTTCCAGTCAACTAGGGCAGGTCAACTACGGCAGGAAGAGGGGTAACACATAGACTAGAGTTGTACCTACAATCAGGGTCACTAACATCCTTGACTGAGCCCTATCCAGTGCATACAATTGTCACAGTGTTAATCATTGCAGGGTTCCACATGACACAATGCAATGAGGACCCAATTCTGATGGGCACCCCTCATCCTGGGCCCAGCACAATAGACCCCTTTGCCCCACTCCCCCCTGTCAACTTCCCTGTACAGTACACATTAGACATTAGTTAATGATAGATTGAAATCAATGTTAATGCTGTGAAGACACAAAAAATAAACAATGTAATTACAAACTTGCAGGTGGCAAATGTATAGGTAGCCTAAATATTTGTTACATGCCAGGGAGAAAGTGACTCAAGATTTCTGGCAGCACCACTGCCTGTAAGTAGATATAAGATATTTTATCAATATTACCCATGAAGTTATTCTTTAAAGATATATATATTGTACCGATTGGACTGCTCCCTGCAAGTTGGGCATTAATTTGCTGCCAAGGTGGGTTACAAGTGAATGATTAACTATTACACAGAGTGAAAATGAACACAGAGGTTGTTTTTAACTTACAGTATAAAGACTCTCTTTACAAACAAAAAAACTGTCCCTATTGGTCACAACCTGAATAAACACGTGTAGTTCAAAGTCTGAAGTGCCTTGTTTTTTACATGCATATTTACACAAAACAGCACACATTTACACTGAGATCACGATTTAATTTCAGTTTGTGGAGTATGGCGTGCTCTTATCCAGATAGTTTGTTGGCTTCTTGGGTTTGGGTGCTCTTTAGTCCAAGGTATAGTACTTCCAGGATCAAAAAATGAGAATAAATTCTCTGACTAAGGCACTCCAAATTAAAATGTCTTTATTGATGTGACAGGTCCTACATGGACATATTAAAAACAAGGCCTTGTTTTTAATATGTCCATGTAGGACCTGTCACATCAATAAAGACATCACGATTTAATTCTTTACAGCTACTGGCAACACATTAACCATTCATACTGTATATCATTAATCTGACCGTGCAACATAGCTGTTACAGCCAGGCCTAGACTACACAGTTACAGTACAAGGCCTCAGAAACAAATAAAGCTTGAAAGCAAAACACAATATAAAGCACTTGAATGCAATTTAAACATAGATTTGATTTTTTTTTTTTTATCTCATAGTGACTGTTAAGTGTGTGTGTGTGTGTGTGTGTGTGTGTGTGTGTGTGTGTGTGTGTGTGTGTGTGTGTGTGTGTGTGTGTGTGTGTGTGTGTGTGTGTGTGTGTGTGTGTGTGTGTGTGTGTGTGTGTGTGTGTGTGTGTGTGTGTGTGTGTGTGTGTGCACTGTGTGTGTTGGTGCTCAGGCATATGCACTAGGAGGTGGTAGTACCATGATGCTGTTTGCTGGTTTTTCACTCCCCTCGCCAAAATAGCATGGGTCAGGAATTGAACTGGCAGCCCTCGGGCCACTCCATAACTGCTTGCCCATGACATCATGGTAATGCATTCCAAGCACTAGTCTTTTTTGCAACTAGCCATATGTCTCACAATGTCACCTCTAGCCCCTTAATGCACGCCGTACCATCTGAGGCACGTTGTAATAGTCATTGAAAGGTTAATTACCATACTACTCTAATATGACATAACACAGGGCCTTTAGTAACGCACTACAACTCAGTCATTGCCATTCTGTTAACAACAAATGTATAACGCTGTTTTAACTTGTTAATGTGTGAGCCTGTGTACTGCTTTATGTGGTACAGTCTTACCATTTTGTTGCCATTTGTGTTATTTGGTCAATGTTACTGTTGCTCTGGTTTAGGTAGCATCATTTCTGCCCTGTTTTATGATCAATCTTTCACTTTCATCACCAGCAGAGAGTGCAAAAGAGTAAGACAGAAGGAGTAAACTTACAGACAGGGGTGTTTGTAGCCATACATAAGCATAATGTTGTTCACATTTTTTTCAACTGGACAGTTGCAAGGCAAACTAGAATGTCTGTAAGAATCAAACTCCCAAATTGTACTAAAAACAGGGGTGGGGGTGGGGGGGGGGTCACTTTTATTCAGACAGGACTGTGAAGAATGGGACAGGAAGTGAGTGGGAGAGAGAGATGGAGAAGGATTGGGTCAGTGCCCTACCGTCTGACCCACGGCAGGGCCCACATTCCACTCTTGAGTGAGGTTGGGATGGTATCCAGTTAAGACTGCGCTTCTTCTCTGACTCGAAGTGTGAAAACGTAGTTGATGCTACATTAACCAGACACAGAGGAACTCCTTTGAGCCTGTCAGATGTGTTTAGAGGAGCCTCGTCAACCCTCCACAATGCCAGGACTGTCTAAACTAGGCAATTACCAAGGGCCCCCAGGTGAAAGGGGGCCCTATGTTAATGACTGGTTATGTATATGATTCAAATGAGAGCAATGACAACTTTGTGAGTGAGGGAAAATCTCCCTTCTAAACTGCTATCAAAATCCCTCTTGTCTTGAAGGGGGCCCTCCACAATAGTCTGAAGAGAAAAAAGTGGCCCCAAGTTCCCCTTTGCCTTGCCACCCTCCCCACCCCCAAGTACCTTGAATCAGCCCTGCACAATGCTGTGCATCTGCAGCAAAATAGCAGTGTAGTGAACAAAACTCAGTGGTCAAGAGAGACTTCATTTGTCATGTGTGTTCCTGTCTAGAAATGCATTAGGACTGAGGACATGTGCCATGAGCGTGTTTGGAGCGTCTACTCTGCATACCTGCATAGTCTAGTCATCTGTGTCCAGATATAAAAAAACATCCATGGAGATCCCTATTTACATATAAACATTCATAAGAGCACCACACAGAGACGTTCATAAGCAGACAGATGGGCACACACGCGTGCACACATGCACGCGCACAGACCCAATACAATGTAAAAGGAACCCAATTCTGGGCCCCCCTTCTACCTGGTCCCATGACAACTGACCCCTTTGCACCCCCCCCCCCCCCCACACACACACATAAACAATAAAAAAGGCGCTCATTGTTATTTAAGACACAGGCATTTACATCAAATATAAAACAAAACAGAAACGAATTTCAAAAAATAATTACAATAATTAATTCAAGAATTACAAATTTTGCCAATTTTTGCTTGGAGGTTATGACTTCATACAATCTACACTAGACACATGTGGAAGGTATGTGGAAGTGAAACACGATCAAACAAACTCATCAACTTTTTTACTGTAAGTTCAGGCCTAAAAGGCTGCGTCATTCAGTGACATCTGGAATTTCCTTTGTCGTGAAACAATCACAGAAATGATAAGACGCTTTCTTTACACGAAAGCCACAATCAATCGATCACCAAAAAAAGCTTCCAGGCAGGCCCAGAGCAAACAGGCCTAGACCAGGAGGAGTAGGCTGCTGCCGTATACGTGTGAAAAACCACAACACTAACCCTTATCGTTTATTATGCTATCTCTTCAAAATGCCACCCAACACCCGCAATAAAGCGCATGCGACGAGTGTCGGGGTGACAAATGCACTCGATTTCATTAAACAACTCCTCCCGAGCAGCGTACCCTCAACGGGGAAATAAAATGGAAGCGTCACGCTCCATCCAAGCCTGGTCTGGGAGAAAAAATCAGGCCGGGCATTTTATAGCCAGGCCCGGTCCGCCAGGCATTGACAGAGACAATGAAGCCTGTGGCAACATATTTAATCTTCTATTACGAGCTATTTTGACCACAAACAACCAAAATGAATATTTAAATCTGACTCTGAGAGTTCTGCTGAAGCAACATGAGGACTAATACCACTATTGAGGGGAGGGCCAGGCCACAATCATCAACAGTCCCCCGAGCAAATGCCCTGCATGTCCTACGGCCAATACAGCCTTGGCTCCATCTACTGTTGCCATCCATCCGCATGCTGCATTAGGCATCAAAGAGCGATCCAAAATGTTTGCTAAGGAAATCCGGACACAGGGGAGATGACACAGTATACACAGTGCCTGGCAGGTGGGCAGGCAGGTAGACCGTAAAGGAAGAGGCCTGATATTTGTGGAGCTTTTAGTGAGGGCTTTTAGTGTTCTTATCGCTCTGCTGGATGGATCTAGTTGTCTGTGTGTGTGCGTGTGTGCGTGTGTGCGTGTGTGCGTGTGTGCGTGTGTGTGTGTGTGTGTGTGTGTGTGTGTGTGTGTGTGTGTGTGTGTGTGTGTGTGTGTGCGTGTGTGCGTGTGTGCGTGTGTGCATGCATGTGTGCATGCGTGTGTGCGTGTGTGTGTGTGTGTGTGTGTGTGTGTGCGTGTGTGCATGCATGTGTGCATGCGTGTGTGCGTGTGTGTGTGTGCGTGTGTACGCGTGTGTGTGTGAGAGTGGACTGTACGTGTGTGTTTGTGTGTGTTTCTAAACTGGTTCTTCACTGAGCAACCTCCAGTGTATGACACCAGTGTAACTTCTAGTGAAAATCTAGTTCCAGCTGCCTTTGCAAAGGTATCATATCATAAAACATATGGCACAAACCCAGAATAGATAAATGTTTGTCATCTCAGCAGCTGTTGAGAAGCATTTGGAATCGGTCATCTTGACTTTATGGCAATATAATAGACACATTAGTACAGTGTCATCTCACCTCACTGATAGAGTAGGGGTTCAGGTTGGGTAATGGTGGTACAGAAATGGTACACAGTCAATGGTAAATGGAACATAGTAAAAAAAATGCAGTGCGAATTCAACACTTAGCGATTCGATTTAACATCTTCTAGAATGTATTTGGTCCCAGAGTACTCTCTAAGTGTTGAATTAACACAGCATTTTTTACTGTCTAATGTGCATGCTATGTATGTACTATGCATCGACCTCCTCATGACACACATGATTCATATTGACAGTTCCCTTGATGTCATTCCCTCCCGTCATTGCGCATCTGGTGTCGTCATGTATGGTATAGGTGTCACAGCACAGGTGACGCAAGTGACACATCATTGTCTCTTAGGTGTTCATGTGCGCAATACCTTAACAGTATTTGACTGACTATCCTCTGCGCTGTTTACGGTGTAAGATAATGCTAATGCACTTTACATAGGCCCACCTGCTGCAAACAGGATACCCCACCAGTAAAAAGCTACTGCTACTGCCACACTTCAAAGTGCAGCCATTATAGTGGTGAAATGAACGCGAGACTGTCACGGTTCATCGCCTTTTACAGTAGGCCTATTAAAGGTGCACTGTGTAAGATTTTTAGTTGTTTATTTCCAGAATCCATGCAACCCATTCACTAATGTTACCTTTTTCATGAATACTTACCACCCCCATCAAATTCAAAGTATTCATTATGACTGGAAAAATTGCTCTTTTTATATATGAAAAGGGGGATCTTCTCCATTGTCCGCTATTTTAAAATTCCAGAAATAGCCATTTTTAACTGCAGAAATGACTGTACTTGGGCCATACTAAAAAATATTAGTTTATTACTTTGTAAACTTTCATGAAAAGATCAAATTTAGCAATAGGCAACCCAGTTTCAATGGCCAGCATTGCAGTACCTTTTTTGACCATTTCCTGCACAGTGTCCCTTTAAAGGCTAAAAAACAGAACGCTTTTGAGCAATGCAGCAATTACTTATGAAAGGGTTTATGTTTGAGCAAACTGCCTTTCTTGTTACGTCTTTAAATGTCTCCATAATTCTGCATAAAATAATGCAAAGACAGTGAAAGCAAAAGATTGTGTGGTTTCTTTTCCTTTCACGAATGACCTCTTCTGTTCCCAGCAGTGTTAATTTTGTCAGCTTTTTTTGATTTAGTCGTAGTCTTAGTCACAATGACGAAAATCAATTTTAGTCTTAGTCATATTTTAGTCATTGCCTTCCCAATTTAGTCTTAGTCTTAGTCTAAATGACGAAAATCAATTTTAGTCTTAGTCAATTTTTAGTCATTTTAGTCATTTTAGTCAACACTGTACATAATAGAACTTCTCCACACACTGCTTCTCTTTTGAACATATATCACTGACTGTACAGAATAACCCTCTCCGCACACGGCTTCTCTTTTTAACATACATCATTGACTGTACAGAATAAACCTTCTTCACACACTGGTTCTCTTTTTCAAAATTTTATTGAACACCAGTGTTAATTTTGTCAGCTTTTTAAAATTTCGTCTTAGTCTTAGTCACAATGACGAAAATCAATTTTAGTCTTAGTCATATTTTAGTCATTGCCTTCCCAATTTAGTCTTAGTCTTAGTCTAAATGACGAAAATCAAAAAAGGGCATTGACGAAATATTTTAGTCATAGTCATGGTTGACGAAATTAACACTGGTTCCCAGTACGGACAACAATAACCAACCTGTTGGCCAGCACAAAAGATAGGGAAATTACTGGCACACAAAATGTATCAACAACCAGGGTTGGACTGGGGCCAAAGCAAGGCCCAGGTACTTCTTTATCATAGCCCAGCCCCCGTTTTTCCCACAATATTCTGATAGGCTCAGTCCATTACACAGTATCCTAAAGAAGGACCAATGGGATACTCCATCTATGTAAATGGTGGGCCGGTATCCAAAGACAAAAAACAAAGGAAACAAAACTAAAAGAACAACAATAGCTGCAATGAACAACAGCCATAGTCAACATCGGCCCCTGAGGACTGTTGGTCCACCAGGAAAATGCCCTGTATGCCAGATTACCAGTAGGTTACATAAAAGGCCGTTATAGGGACCAGATTGCACACATCATTCAGCTCCATGGACAAATCGACGTGAAGTATAGGAATGTGACATACTTACTAAACACTTTCCCTTGCTCTTTTAACCTATTTCAAGCATGCCACACCTTCCCCTACTTGAGCGATGAAATGTTTGAGGGGAGTTAAAGACAGATGGGGTAAACATTCCTCCGAACTAAGACGAGGCCCTGCTGCTGGGAAACTTTCCATCTGAGAGCAGATATTCAAGGATTCAAGGAGCTTCTATTGTCAGAAGACCTGATATGTAGAGTATAGAGTAGAATAGAGTAACTTTACTGATCCTGGAGGAAATTAAGGTGTCCGGCCGCATACAGAAATATAATATATTGTAAATAGGCCTACAGCATGTAATATTATAAATTACAATGTACGACAGTATGATAATTTGAAACATTGTTTTCTGATTAGAATTGTGTTATAGACGTCAGTTAACATACCACAATGAGGGCATAAAAGTTGTCATTTAAAAGGGATATAAATGATGGAAATTAGCCTTATGGCTATAATCTTGTATTTTGCATTTTGTCTAAACACTGGTAATATATGCTGTCCCTTTGTTAAATAAATAAACTTGAAACTTGAAAAGTAAATAACAGCAAAACAAAAGCAAAAGGTAGGCTACAAAATGAGAGAGAGCAAGAGAGAAAGAGAGAGAGAGAGAGAGAGAGAGACAGACAGACAGAGACAAAGAAAGAGACAGAAAGAAAGAGACGGAAAGAAAGAGACAGAAAAAGAAAAAGAAAAAGAAAAAGGAAAACAAAAAGAAAAAGAAAGAGAACAAGAAAAAGAACAAGAAAAAGAAAGAGAAAATGAATTGGTCTTCAGGGGATTGGTCTGAACAAGCGCTGTGACACACACACGTACGCACACACACACGCACACACACACACACACACGCATGCACGCACGCACACACGCGCGCAAACACACACACACACACACGCACGCACGCACGCACGCACGCACGCACGCACGCACGCACGCACGCACACACTGACGTCTGCTCCCTCTACAATAAACCTAAATCACTACACCCCTTACCATATGCTGTAGGCCTATGCAAGGAAATTATGTGTGGTAATGTAATTATAAGCTTTATTTCCTGTTCCTAAGTTTCACACGGTCTTAGTTATCTTGTGCAATCCACAAGTATCTTATGTTCTGTATCTTCTGTTTGGAGAGACACACACGAAATTGACCCCTGTTCTCTCTCTCTCTCTCTGTCTCTCTGTCTCTCTCTCTCTCTCTCTCTCTCTCTCTGTCTCTCTGTCTCTCTCTCTCTCTCTCTGCTGCTGAATTTACTTCAAGAGTAATAAAAAATGCTTTAGTTGTTGGTCTGCAATGTCTAATCAATATCAGTAGTTGTTTGATTTGCGAAACATTGAGCAAGAGACAAGTTAACACCGTGGTCCCCATGTAAGAATACAGCACCCCCTACCCCCCACCCAACACAGACCGCGCATACACACACACACACACACACACACACACACACACACACACACACACACACACACACAGACAACACACACACACACACACGCGTACGCACATGCGCACGTGCGCGCGTACACACACACACACACACAGACACACACACAGACACACACACACACACACACACACACACACACACACACACACACACACACACACACACACACGTGCATGCACACACACACACACACACACACACACACACACACACACACACACACACACACACACACACACACACACACACACACACACACACACACACACACACAAACCCTCCTATAATCACAATAATAAGAGCATGGGTAATGACGCTCTCCAAGGGGCCCCCTTTCAGTGCAACTTTCCCTTGCGTCACAGCACAGAGCACAGAGCAGCGCCCCTTCTCATATTCAACAACCAGTCGGCTTTGAAGTAGGCTGTTTAAATAGGACCTAAATACACTCATCTATTGTAAGATACTTTGACCATGTGACTCCAATTACTTTGTGGTGTGTGTTCTTATAATTGACACGGAATGATATGATCATCATTATAGTTACAAAGCTTTGACTCCCAGGAATGTCAATTGGCCTTTGAATACCTTGCAGTTTGGACATTTTTACAATAACGCAGGTCCTGCAGAAAATATGAAGGAACAGACGCAATAAAGTCATTCACAATGCGCGTCCCCTGACTTGCCTGACTCTGCAATGCGTTGTTGATGTTGCCTATTCTAGTCCCCACATTCCTGGAGCTGTATACATGGGGGCAAGCGCGTACATGCGAAGTTCATGAATCCCACAAGGAAACACCCTCGCATTTAATTAAATGAAATTGCTAGTTTCAACCAAGACGAGCAGCCAAAAGAAGCGCTATTTATATTCGAGCAGAGTTGTGTATGCACGCCTTTACTGCCTATCTCTTGCAGTTGGTAGGACTGGACGTTCAGCAACTCTTTCTCCGTACAAGGGACTAACATGGGCTACAAAGTTCTCAGAGTCAGAAAAAGGGGAAGTTTGCTTAGTCATCAATATATCTCATTTGATGTACGACACAGTTACACCCTAAACAATGCGTACCGGACCTTTGAGGTGTTGATTTCCAGGGAGAGCTTTGAAAAATCTATTGCTGTCTTTGTGTGTCCGCGTGCCATTTCATTTAACCAGATGAGATTGCTGAACTGTGCAAACTTTTATCTGGTGGAATTTTATTGCTTACTTTACAACCGATCATCATCTTGAGATAATGTTTAACGCAAACCTCTGTCTTCGCTCTGGTGTTAGTTTTGGACACGCGCTTTACTAGTTCAAGGAATTGCTGAGGTCCGGCCAGCCAGGTTGCGGTCTCGTGCTTTTTTGAAGAATTTGGACTGAAAAATAGAAACTGGATTTATTTTAATCGCTTATCAGCCTTGTTCCTCGTAATGGTCAGTATTTAAGAAATGATATTCAGAACCAAAGCAGACGGGTTGAAAAAAAAACTTTCGACAAACTTTATCAGCAATGTCTATTGAATGAAATATGGTGTAAGAGAACCTTAATTCTAAAGCGCGCGAGAAGGCGCGTAGCAGGGTAAATCAAAACAAACATTGGCTGTTGAAACGTGAATGTTTCTTGAATATTTTACTTTTACAGGGTGTGGGCAAGTGGATCCTAGGGATTGGGGGTCTGGTCGTCGTTGTCGTCGTGATTGCTGTCCCCACTGCGCTCTTTTTAAACGGTAAGTGGGTAGTGTTTGAGAAAGCACTCAGTTCTGGAGTCATACACATTACCCTCCTCATATTGATGACAATTCAAGTAGATAATATTAATGACTATTACAAAAATGTTAGTTCCTTGCAGATTACTTTCAAGCTTCAAATAAGCTGTGGAAAACCCCCAATTGCAGTGTCAATCTGCAACATATAGGCCTAATATTCATAGGCCTAATAGAAGAATAGTGGAGACATTAACACGTGGCTTGGTGTAAAAGTCTCTTCTGGGATGTGAGAGTTATCTGGCTGTTGTTATAGTAGCCTACTTGGTAGAGGGGTTAGAGTTAGAGAGGTCCAACATCGCCCATGCGATAGGGGTAGGCTTCTTCACACAGGTATGAAAGATGGAAATGGATGGTCTATTTGTTTAGATAAATGTAGGGAGATATCTGAATTGGCAGTCTTGTGCTGTAGTGGATGCCAGCAGTAGGGCTGCTGTTATTAGGCTATATCATAAATATGCCAATCATGCAAAGATCAGTTGTAAAATAGCCAGCTATTGGTCTTACATTACATTACGCAGCACTTACTTGCTATTATGATTTTATCCAAAGCGACATGTAGTTATGTAGGTGGGCCTACAGAACATTTGGTTGCTGTCCTATTAGCCATGTGTGGTTATTCAAGGACACTTGAACTTGAAACGGCACACACGTGTGGAGTTTGAATCTGCAATACCGGTACCTTCCCAATCATTACGGCACTGCTTTCCACCCAACTTACTAGACCTAAAAGGGATGGCAAAGTTGAAAGCTCTTTAAGTATTTATTTATTTATTTGAAGTAACAGCATGTCAACATTAAGCAATGCTGTAGCATGCTACACTTTTTCCAGTGGGGGGCAGGCATATCAATACACCTTATCAAACTGTGCCCTTTAGCCAGTAGTTAATGAGGAAGGACACACGCACACCGAGTAATTACTCAGTAATTTACTTTTAATTTATAATTTTCCGGCAAGACAGTGACTGCTACAAAATAGGTCATGTGAGGAAACAACAGTGGCATGCACATACATTTTGGGGGGCAGGTGCTGAGGGTTGGGGGCATATGGAACTTTCTGCGGCCTTAGGTAGAGGCTATATATTATATTGTGGAATTGTTGTCACATGCTTTTAGTCGTGGAGTATTTTGTAGATTATCATGTCAACGTGGATCACAGGACGTGAAAAAAAACGTTCAAAAAAGAACATTTTAAAGGGCATTTGTTGTCCATTATGGCAAAGGGGCAGATGCTTAAGCACAACATCATCCCTATCTGTGCACGCCTATGGAAAACAACACAACAACACAACACAACAGTGTAGGCCTACTTTCAGAGATGGGCTGAGACTGTCCCAAGGAGTAAATGTTTTATAAATCAGAGGAAAGGAAAGGGGGCGCTGATTTCCCTAGGACCCTAAAGCATTGATGTTGTTTTTTTTAGCCATTCATGTTGAGATGAATGGGAGACAGACACTTAATTTAGCCTACCTGATATAGAGTACAGTATGATGGTACAGTAGGCTACCTGGGATACCTTGAGGTAGCAGCCAGCACCCTTACCCTCACTCGTGAATTCTTAGTTTCTCTGAAATCTTCAGCAACGAAGATGATCTGTAGGGGGCTATGTTTACATACCATACCCTGAACTTGAATGAACTGAAACAAGGGCCAAGGTCAAAAGGCCAAAATAAAAAACAGCAGTTCCAGAGGAAGTGTACGGGAGAGAGTGCGGAAGCACAGTGGCAAACACCTTCTGCTCACAGTGACTGTTTCCAATGTCCGATCAATCAGTGACAAAATGAACGAGCTGATGGCAAAACTTCAGCATGACACAGACCACAATAACTAATTTTAAAATATAGCTTTTTTTTGGATATTCAATTTTTAATATTTTAATTTATCATAATTCATACTCTTGAATCATGACTGTTGCATTCCATAGGCCAACTGTTTGTGTAAGTTCTTAGCTTTCAAACAACAACTATGTGACTTAAATTGACTTACATAAGTTAATCAAGGATGTATGTATGCCCTTCCCTCGTAGCCCCTTAATAAGAGTGTACTGTCACACCGGTGTGACGGGAATGTTCGGACAGTGAAAGTTCTATAGAATTCTGGGCTTCATTCATTGCAATTTGGAATTTTAGAATCTTGCATTGTTATAGAACACATTCTTTTTGTAGAATGTTCAAAAACCCACCCTCTTAAAGGTTAACACACACACCGTTCCACCACTGGAACATTGTAATATCACTGAAAAAACTTTGCTACCATAGTAGGCCTACTACACCACTATCACAGTGCACAGGGCTTTTAGTAATACATTATGACTTTGTCATTGCCATTCTGATAACAGCTAAAATGTCTGATTTCATGTGAAATCACCCGTTTGTTAACCATTTAAAACATGTCTTTATAGAGGAGGAGACTGTGGTCCAGCGGACGTTCACTCTGGATGACTATTTCAACGGTAGCATCCGAGCAAGGTCCTACAGTCTAAACTGGATTTCAGGTATTGCAATTATGACTTTCAACAATGCACAACAACACATTTACAAGGCAGCTAGGTACAAGGTGTTGTAAACCTGAAGCAAGTTCATGAACCACCTATTTCAAATCAGCTAGTTTGGTCTATTTCACTGATGCTGTAATGGTACTGTTGAAATGACAAGTCATTTTCTAATTTTCATCTGCAAAATCTTAGCATTGGCTTGCTGGATTTAGTCATGTTTGTTTGTTGTGTATACTAAAATTAAGTTTCTATGCTTTTGAAATTACAGACCAACATTATCTCCATAATGGAAGAGATGGTAACGTCTACAGATATGATGCAGCAAATGCACAGAGTGACGGAGAACTGTTCCTGGCCAAGGATACATTAGTAAGATGGTGTTTACTGTGTAATTGTGATGTACATTGGTGTGTATCCCAGAGTTTCCTGGGAATAAAAAGAGTGAATATTGTTAATTCTTTGTAAAGCGGCTTTGAGTACCAAGAAAAGCGCTATATAAAACTGATCTATTATTATTATTATTATTTTTTTATTATTATTATTATTATTATTATTATTATTATTATTATCCTTTTCTCAACAGAATCAATACAATGGTTATTTACTGTCGGCAGATCACCAATATGTTGCATTCATGAGTAACCGTGCTAAGGTAATGAACACATTCAAAAATGATGACTTAAAACACAGTGGAATTAAGGATAATACTTCATGTGAGTAAGATTCATATCTTCTTTAATAATCAAACTTTGTAATCTACAGTTATGGAGACACTCGTACACAGCGACTTACAACATCTCTCACATTAATACACCGTGAGTATTCTTGTTTGTTCACTGTGTAATTTCAGGAATACACTGTAAGCCTGCGTACTGTAAGTATGCATACTTGGCATTATGATAGTTGGTAGTTGGCAAGAGTTCAAAAGCAAAATGACAAACGTTTTGTTTTTGTCAAAATTATGTATGACCATTTGAATCTTATGTTCAATGACAAATTGTGTTCCATGTAGAACTGAATACAGCAAAGACCTCCCTCACAACATTCAGTACCTGGCATGGGCTCCCACTGGTAATGCACTGGTGAGTACTGTATAGCTTTCATGGACAGATCTAATGCACAGTCATTGGTGACAGGTCAGGGAAAGACCCTCACACAGCCCAGTGGGAAACGTTAGGAAACCTCCATTTGGACAATTTAAAAACATGCACTGCTGCCTAAGACTGAGTTCTGGAATATCAGCAGATGCCTATGATAACGAATTACATTACATGCTAGGGGCATTTTGTTTTCTTGTTATTATAAAAAGTTTGTAATATGATGTAGCGATTGAAATAATTATTACTAGCAACCAGCCAGAGATTGTACCTTAAATCCGTTGGCTGGGGTTTATAAAGGTGGTAAACTGTCTTATTTTTCATGTTAAGCGTAGTCTTGCTAAAAAAAAGCGTTGTCTTGTCCTTTATAAACCCCAGCCAACGATTTTAACTGTATTAAGCCCCAAAATAGTGGCATACCCCTTTAACATTTCCAAATATTCATATATGCAAAATCCATAAGCCCTACAGTTTCGGTGTACTAGGCCTACTACATGGCAGGGCTAAGACAGGGCATTTTTATGACGGCCATAGTGTAGTTTTCATAGCCTTATCTTGGAGTATGTCACTGATATGGTGATATGGTTACAGCACTCACATGCAAGGACAAGGGTCCATAAAAAATAGCCAGCATTATCTGTCACAGGCTGGCGTCATTGTGTTATAGCTGAGAAAGAGTCCTGTGATTTCACAGTAGGACTGTTTGTGATTGTGACACATTTTGTTGTTTTTTAACCAGCCATGAGTAAGATTTTGAGAAAGGACATATTGACATAATGGCATGAAATCTTGTGAATGTTATTAACACATATGACTATAAAACTCTGACTTTGCCCATATTCAGTAGCATGATCAAAGTTGAGATTGGCAATTGTCTCAGTAAACACGTTTCAAAGCCCTACACCTGAACTGCATCGAGAGCTCCCATACATTAACAATGCTGTGTTAAGTTAACACTTACAGAGTTGATTCAACACCTTCTACGGTGTATTTGGTCTCAGAGTGCTTACTAAGTCTTGAATTAACACTGATTTTTTTGATTGTACAACTTGTTTGGGATATGGTCTCAAGGTGCATTTTTAACAAGGCGCAAGAGAGAAGGAATGATGAGTCATGGTAACTTGTTGAATGCATCTTGTTATTTCCTCCTCCAGGCCTACGTGTGGTTGTATAACGTGTATGTGAAGACCAGCGCAACCGCTGAGCCCGATCAGGTCACCTTTGATGGAAAACACAACCAAATCCTCAACGGTATCCCCGACTGGGTCTATGAAGGTGAGTGAAAACCAGCTAACCCCTGCAGACTCAGTGTGGTAAAATCATATTACAAGTCTTAAAAAGAACCTTCCCATTTTTTGTCTGTTGTTAAACCACATTCATATTGTAAAGAGTTACTATTTTTTTGTTCGCCAACATTGTTTCTGCAATGCTATTGGCTGCCTGACTGGATACATTCTGTGGCCATGAAGTCGTTTGACTTGGGAGCCCGGTCTAATATATTTGGGCTGCTGAAGGTTAAATATTTACCCCAGTACGGTCACAGCGAAAACTCCCTCTTTACTCCCCTGACTGACAATCACACTCTTGTTCAAAATTGGTGACCTGTGGGAGGGGATCAGACTGGGAGGAAGGATTTTGTGGCCTCAGATGGTGTTGAATGACCTATGGGGGAACTGGCAGCTTTGGGGAACATACATAGTGGGCTAAACACAATTGCTGTCAAGGAATGTAAATTGAATGACTTGAAGTTATTGCCCATTCCTGATGATCCATTCAAAAATTCTGGGGGATGTGCAATCAGGGGAAAAAAATGTTCCAGACTTGAGTATTCAGAAACAATGGCATTGGTTGTTAAGCTTAAACATAAACACCCTTTCAAAAGAATAGGTGACACACTTTTAAATTCCACCGTCAAGTCAGGTACATTGTGGGACTGTGAAGGTTCTCATTCATCCTGATCATGCTATCCAAAGAGTTAAGCTTAAGCTTTAAGCAGACTTAAGTTCAGTTGCTTTCAGACAGACTTGTTGGATTTACATGTCAGGGTAAGCGTTATTGTCCATGCAAATGTGTGTGTATTTATGATGTTCTGTTGTTGACTTTGCAGAGGAGATGTTCTCCAGCAACTATGCCTTGTGGTGGTCTCCTGGAGGACAGCGAGTGGCCTATGCCCAGTTTAATGATACTGCCGTCCCTCTCATCGAGTACTCTTGGTATGGGTCAGGAGATTACCCAGGCACAGTCTTCATTCCCTACCCGAAGGTATGACTTTCTGTGGAATGCACGCCATTCCACCAATGGAACGCTGTAAGGGGTCTTACACACGAGGGCGGTAAAGCGTCGCGGAACGGCCGCGTTTTTTACCGGCGTCGGTGAAAATACATTGAAACATATCTGTCCTTACACACCAACCGGCGGTAGTTGAGCGTCAGCGGCGCGGGAGCCGGCTTGGCGCCGCGCTGCATTTGGAAAATAGAACTCAAGCGTATTTTTCACTCCGGTGACCGGCGGTGTCCCATTGAGATGAATGGCAGAGTAGCATGCTAGCTTTGGCTGTGGGGAGGGTTTTGAACAGGACTGGCCGCGCACGCTGACGCTGTCAGTGTGAAAGGCAGAGAAAAACACACCGGCCGAAACTAAGCAGAAAGACCGCGTTCGTCCTGCGGCCGTTCCGTTCCGCCTTGGTATGCTTTGGCCCTAATAGTCATTGAAAGGTTAGCTACCATAGTACTACACTACTACTATGTCATTGCACTGGGTCTTAAGTAATGCACTATGTCTTGGTCATTGCCATTCTGGTAACAGCAAATTCATAACGCTGTGTCTTAACGGGTTAAAGGCTGAGAACAGAACCTCCTAGGCATAGGCTTTGTAGGGAAGTTTAAATAGATGTAAATGCCAAGCATAAGAGACAATGTTTCATGAATAGTTTTCGAAGCCTTAATATGCTATTTGTGATGCTTTTTAAAATATATCCAAAGTACCAAGGGGTGAGCAGTGTAAAATCAATCTTTCACTTATGAGGCAGAAACAACTTTGTGATCTCATTGGTTAGCATTCATATGGAGTGACAAAGGTGAAACTGCTCGTTTTATTGAAAACGTGAGGTTTCTCTCTCTCTCTCTCTCTCTCTCTCTCTCTCTCTCTCTCTCTCTCTCTTTCTCTCTCTCTCTCACACACACACACTCTCTCTCTCTCTCTCTCTCTCTCTCTCTCTCTCTCTCTCTCTCTCTCTCTCCATGAACTCTGCACTTGATGCATGCAGAGCAAACTCAAAGGTTAAACATAGCTGCTTTGTGTGAGTAATAGGCCCTACACTCACGTTCAAGATACCCTTTGCCCTCATCCTTTTCACAACAGTGATACAGTATAATCTGTGCTATAACAGACTTAAACAGTTCTATATATTATTTCAATAACAGCAATTGTTCTCTAATACTGACTGGTATATATTAAGTCAGATGTTTTTCATTCCTTCTTTCATTTTTTCCTCCTTTGGTTTTGTTTTTTACAGCCGGGTGCCAAGAACCCAACGGTTCGCCTGTTTGTTGTCGATGTGTCCAACACAAGTGTCATTACAGAGGTTGTTGTCCCAAGTGCTTATGGAGCAGTGTAAGTCCACAAAATATTTATTGTCATATTTTCAGGAAGGAACTAGGAGGAGAGACTGTTTTTATTTTATTTTAGGGGAGAGACTGTAATGAAAGATTAGGGTTAAATCGCTATGGCTAGGCCCTACCGTGGCTGATATGGTAGGACACTCGTCTACTACGCGGCCGACCCGGGTTAGATTCCCGGCCCGGGTCCTTTGCCGACCCTTCCCCATCTCTCTCTCCCAACTCGCTTCCTGTCTCTACTTCACTGTCCTGTCTGAGAAAAAAAACAATAAATGCTTGTAAAAAAAGAATAAATAAATAAATTGTTATGGCTAAATAATAGTAAAGGGCGGGTTATGCTTCCTACTTGCGCCACAGAGTGAGCTTGTCGCAGCCATGATGCAGTTAATTTTGGTTTATGCCCTGTTTTGAAGCACGGTCTGCGCGATGTCATTCCACGCTCAAACTGCCTTCAATACAAAGAGTAACCTAGACGTGTCGGTTGTTTTTGTAGCTTCACAGACTCGACGACAATGAAAATGAAACATTACATCTTTATATCACGTGCATTTTTGATCGCACTAGCAGCCAACAACGAAGGAACAAAGAAGTGGCTCATTTGTCGAGGATAGGTCGCACAAAGCGGAATGTTTCCTCGACCTTGGAAACACTGTTCAACTGACCAAATAACTTCAGCGTCGTAACTTGCAAGCGCACGTGTTGTCTTTGGTTCGTGTAAATAAATCAAACGACAAAGCACGGGCAACTTATTTAATGAAGAGCTCACAGTCCGTAGACCGACGAAGGTTAGAACAAGGAAGTAGCTCTCGACTCGAGGACAGAGCAGGCTGGTCGAGAGGACCAATCAGAGACCTATTTTCGCCCCTCACGCCGTCGCTCCCTGCGTCGAGACACAATTTTGGGGAGGTGCCCCTGTGTACCTGCGTGATGGGGGGGGCTTCACTCCGTTAACTGCACGGCTCACTGCATCACGACGCAGGGACGCTGATCTCGAGGCATAAACCACCCTTAAGTGGCTTTGGTTAAAAGCATCAGCTAATTGCCATGTAATGTAAAATGTAATATGCTGTACCTAACCCCACATTGCTCCAGGGACTGTAACCAATACCCTGAAAAATAATAACTGTAAGTCACTTTGAATAAATGAAAGCGTCAGCTAAGTGCAATGAAATGTAATGTAATGTAATTGCAATGTAATGTAATATGCTGTACCTACCTCTGCCCCGCAGTGACCACTACCTGAGCACTGTCACATGGGTGTCGGACACACGCATCGCCGTGCAGTGGGAGAAGAGGGTGCAGAGTAACGTTATCCTTGTGATCTACGACTGGAATGGAGACGAATGGGTAGCAAGTGGTGTAAGTGACCTTTCACCTTTCACCTCTTACACTCTCAGGAATAAAGGTACAGAACCTGTTGCTGTGGCATTACCCTCAAGGGGAGTACCATTGCGTCGCTTGATTGGTAAACCGAACACGAGGTGCGTTCAGTTTCTTGCAATGTCGACCAATGTGCATCTGTCACCTCTTTTTTTGAGGTACTAGCCAAGCGACGCAATGGTACTCCCCTTTAGGGTACTGCCACAGCAATGAGTTCTGTACCTTTATTTCTGAGAGTGTAGGAGAGGTGTCATAGTTATGAACAGCAGATGCAGCATTGGCCTAGCCAGGCCATGCCCTCCTAGTGACACAACACCTTCAGCGTTGCTTCTAGTCGGGGCAGGAGCAATTACAAATATTGTTTCTGAGCTGAGGGAAATAGGGAACTCCACCCACTTTGTCGGGAAGCAATCAACTTTGAGCATCTCCAACGGCCCTGGGAAGAGGCATGTTCAAGGCTTTGAGGTTTGAAGCTGGGACGTTCTATAGGGACTACGAAAATGTTTGGTTTGAACTTCGGCACAGACTTGGTTTTGACCAGAAGCAAACCAAGGGAGGCGGATGAACCATGCCATTTGGGAAAGTTTAATTGTTATACTTCAGATCAGACCAAGTTTTGAAGATATTTGAAAGTCAACATGTGTCCTATAACTACTGCATATGGAGATATTCTGTGGAAAATAAAATGCAAGCCATGAAAAATTATTACCACATTTTTTACAGCTGTAAGTTAGTAAACAGTTAATCGATATGAAACGACGTTAAATATTATGTGCTGTCTATACTATGCTGTTCTATCAATATTCTGTACTTTCTCTGTATCTAACACTAACTACGGCAGAGTGTATATGTGATGTGTTACATGCTTTGTTAAACTGCACCTATAGTAATTAATGTCTTTCACAATACTATACGGCATTGCACCTTTCTGTATACTGTACATATATACAGTAAATTGTGGAATATTTGCCTACAACACATGTGAAACAGGCAATAAAGTACTGTATACGCTTATCTGATATAATGATGCTATACATGATTGACTGAATATGCTAAGAATGAACATAATGTGCCTTCTTCTTCTTCTAGACCCATGAACAAGTGATGAAGAATGGCTGGGTGGCACGGGTACGTTTTCTGATCAATGGCTCTACATACATTGACTTTGGAGGGAAAAAGTACACAAGATGCTGTCATAAGTGTTTTATCCTGCAATAGTCGAACTAAATGACGGGTGAATGGCAGGTCACAATGCATTATCAGACAATTCAGCCTAAGCCATCTTTATTTTACTGATCCAGTTTCTTACACCTGAAGACCTCTTTTTGAAAAAAAAAAAAACAGTACTGTAATACCATAAACACTGACAGGATTATTTTTACCTTTTAGTTTTCTCCACTGGATCCAGTCTTCACCGCAGATGGCAACGGTTTCTTCATCATAGAGAGTGATAACACTGACAGCACAGGTTTCAAGCATATCCGTCACGTCACAGGTGTAAGTATGCTTTCATTGACACACACACACTCAAACATGTGCGCACAAAAACACACACACACACACACACACACACACACACACACACACTGTCTCTCTCTCTCTCTCTCACTCACACACACACACACACACACACACACACACACACACACACACACACACACACACACACACACACACACACACACACACACACCCACACACACACACACCTACAGTGGCGCACCCCCTGGCCTGGCCACACCCCCTCTGGAGCCCCACCTTCAATCAGACCCCCACACCCCTCCCGACGACAAAAAGAGTCCAAAAAGCAGAAAAAAAAATGTAGCTGCTATTAAAAACCGCTAATAACATGCCAGTGTTGTTATAGAATGGCAATAGCATAGGCCTGGTTGGCCGACCCCTGCACGCACGCACGCACGCACGCACGCACGCACGCACGCACACTCACACACACACACACACACACACACACACACACACACACACACACACACACACACACACACACACACACACACACGCACACGCATACGCACACGCACACGCACACGCACACACACACATACACATCGAAGATCCAAAGATAACATTTCATTTTTTTTCACACAGAACAACTGGGGAGAGAAAACCTTTATCACAAGGGGGAGCTGGGAGGTCGTTGGGATTTTGAAGGTGACAGCAACACACCTGTAAGTTAGTGCAAGCAAAGCACTGTAGTCTCACCTGCAAGTCTATACTTCTACCTGTGCTTGTTCTGGCATGACGAAAGACCAAGAAAGGTTGGCGTCTGCGCCTTGAACTTAATACTCGTGTATTGCTTGGTGCGAGCACTCCCAAAAAGTAGTAATGACTCAAGATAATGGAAAAAAGGAGGCGCACACAAGACATGTGTGAAAAAGTGTATTGAAGCCGAAAATATACAAATATACAACTTTTTTCCATTATCTTGTTCTGGCATGAACATGCACCTCCATATAGAAGACACACCTTCTCATAATCGCTATTCTTCTCTCTTTTTTTTATCTTGCTGCAGATTCTTTGTTGGAAACCAGGGACACCCAGGACAGAGAAATGTTTACAAGTAAGACACGGGTACAGATAGTGACACTACACATTTTGATGTAGATGTAGATATAGAACACAGGGCCTTTAGTCATGCACTATGACTTCTTGGTAATAGCGAATTCATAAGTAAGGGTTAACGTTCGGCGAGAAGGTCGCTACCGTGGAATAGCAGCACGACAGAGAGAATCTTTAGACCCCGACGCGGAGCGGAGGGGTCTTGTTCTCTCTGAAGTGCTGCTATTCCACAAAGCGACCGACTCGACGAAAGTTAACCCGCTTATTATATGGATATACTTAAATGATTCACACTTGGCGGGGACATTTCTTTAGACCTATTTAATGTTAAGATTGTTGCTGCGCAAAACAAAACAGTGCCGTTGTGGAACACCGCTAGGCAACAGCTAGGTAGCCAGGACAACAGGTGTTGTCTATCACAGCAGCTGATTAGAGTGACAAAAGACCGGACCCCCTGCGGAGTGATATGAAACATTCGCTTTAGCCACTGACTTGTATACAAGCCAGTGGCTTTAGCAGTGAACGTATTGTTGCCATTGACAGCGGTAGCCAGGACAACGGGTGCTGTCTATCACAGCAGCTGATTAGAGTCTTGTTGAAAAGTCGCTTTAGCAGTGAAAAGTCTTGTTGCCATTGACAGCGGTCTGTTATAGACCAACCCGTCCGTTATCGAAAAATAACAGACGTCCGAACGTTGGGGAGCCCCGTTGAAATGAATGGAGCATTCGACAGATGACGTCACAACCATATAATAACGCACGTTAATTACATGGTCCCTAGTAAAATTAAACTGAACTGAACTGAACACATGCTTGTGCAGCACTGCATACGATCCCACACGAACACATGGGCCTGGCCGCTAGTCTTCTGGAGCATAGCTAGTATAATAAAAAACTGCTCAAGTATGGTACTCTAGCTCAATGTGGTACTGTTTGGTGTTGTTTTCCAATATTGTATGCATGTTTTGTAGAGCTTCATCTGACCACAGTAGAAAGGACAGTAGAAGGACAGTATTTCTGATGTTAAAATCTTTGAATTGACTCACAGGAAAAATCTGATTTTTTTTCCAGCGCTTAGGGAGTTTGTTTAACCCAAATGACTATACAAAAAAGTGCAAAATCTGATTTTTGTGTATGTAACCTGTGTTTCATAAGACTGTAGGTTTTTGAACATTCTATACAAATAATGTGTTCTATAACAATGCAAGATTCTAAAATTCCAAATAGGCGCCCAGAATTCCATAGAACTTTCACTGCCTGAACATTCCCGTCACACCGGTGTGATGATGCCCTGCAAGACAAGTGAGAGGCTTGAAAACAGCTTGAAACACAATCAGTGTTATCTTAATGGCATCTCGTGCTACTGCTTCCCATGAATTCAGTGTAAACAGGACGCGTCTACCCCCATTTGTTGTGTGTGTTTGTGTGTGTGTGTGGTCGCATGCAAATGTGTTGGTGTGCAGATGTGTGTTTTCTTGTGCATTGTGCTTGTTCTGGGTCTGTGTGTGTGTGCGTGTGCGTGTGCTTCCGGATCACATTAAGCAACCTAGATGCTGATCCTGTGTGCCTAAATGTGTGTGTGTGTGTGTGTGTGTGTGTGTGTGTGTGTGTGTGTGTGTGTGTGTGTGTGTGTGTGTGTGTGTGTGTGTGTGTGTGTGTGTGTGTGTGTGTGTGTGTGTGTTTGCCCGTGTGTTAGGATCACACTAGCCAGCCTAACTGCTGTGTGCCTGACGTGTGATGTGGACCAGACGAGGTGCAAGTACAACTCAGCCAACATCAGCCCAGGTGGCACCTATTACCGCATGGACTGCTCTGGTAGGCATAGTCTCAAATAAACACACACACGGACACACACACATACACACTGTTTCTCTCTCACTCTCTCGCTCTCTTTCACACACACACACACACACACACACACACACACACACACACACACATGCATGCACACATACACACTGTTTCACGGATGCAATACAAACGCACACAAACGCACACACACACACACACATTCACACACACATTCACACACACACACACACACACACACACACACACACACACACACACACACACACACACACACACACACACACACACACACACACACACACACACACACACACACACACACACACACACACACACACACACACAGACACGCAAGATATTATTGTAAGCACAGAATATGGACTGTAGTGTACTATTACTGTGATTTATGCTCATTCATTAGTCCAAATCCAAATCGTATTCAGGGCCGGATTAAAATGGTTTGGGGACCCTAGGCTACAGGTTGATTTGGGGCACCCCGGAAGGCAAATTTTGCGACAAAGTTACATAGACAGATGAGGATAGGATTGGATCCAGATCACATCATGTCACAAACCTGTATTTTTGTTTCACTTTTTCACAATCGGGGGCCCCAAGGCTGCAGCACTATCTAGCTTGTGGGTTTATCCGGCACTGATCGTATTGTATATATAATACCCATACGCGCATTTGCATGTGTTTACAACGGCACTCTTAAATATACAGTACCTTGCAGTGTGCTTGTGTGTGTGTGTGTGTGTGTGTGTGTGTGTGTGTGTGTGTGTGTGTGTGTGTGTGTGTGTGTGCGTGTGTGTGTGTGTGTGAGTGTGTGTGTGTGTGTGTGTGTGTGTGTGTGTGTGTGTGTGTGTGTGTGTGTGTGTGTGTGTGTGTGTGTGTGTGTGTGTGTGTTAGCATGCATACAGTATGTACGAGCATGTGAGCTTGTGAGTGTGTGTGTGTGTGTGTGTCTGTGCGTATGCATGCGTCTGTGCATATGTGCGTGTGCGTGCATGCGTGCGTTTTTGTGTGTGTGCGCGCGCGCGTGTGTGTGTGCGTGTATGTGCGCGTGTGTGTGTGCGTGTATGTGTGTGTGTGTGTGTGTGTGTGTGTGTGTGTGTGTGTGAGAGAGAGAGACATATAATAACAAAGTGATACGCTAATATTTTTGATTGTCCTTATTTAGGTCCCGGGCTACCTATGTACTCCCTAAGGACTGTCAGTGACAACAAAGGTACTGTATATAATAATAATAATAATAATAATAATAATAATAATAATAATAATGATAATAATAATAATAATGATAATAATAATGACAATTTTATTTCTGATATAAACATCTGTAAGTCCTCAACATCTTTATTTTTTTCTTACAATAGTAATCAAGGAACTTGAGCTCAACACTCAGTTGGATGACATCCTGAAAGACATCGCCATGCCCACCGTCATCCACGACACTCTGAAGATCGGCAAATATGGTGAGCTTCATAGCAACCACACTTGGCCTTATAGTGATAATGTCCCATTTTTGGAAATAAGCTTATTTTACACCTTCCCTTGAGTTAAATAGTACGGCTTTACCATTCTCCTGTACAGCAGTGCAAATTTTATATCCATGCTAGCAGTTAACATTGAGTCGTATGAGACCAGCTGGTAGCTAACTGGTCTCATAGGAGTCCATGTTAACTGCTAGCTTGGAGATAAAATTTGTACTGCCGTACTCAGAGAATGGTTGAAAGCACAAGAGAATGGTAAAGCCGTATTATTTAGCTCAAGGGAAGGTGTAAAATAAGTTTATTTCCAAAAATAAGCTTATTCACTGCTGAAATTCGGTCTCAGCAGATCCTTGTGGATTTCCACTCAGCTTAGTGAGCTCATACAAGGGTCTGGAAGATTCACCCCGCTCCCAAACCAAGAACCAAACAGCTTCGCCTTTTATTGTAGACGCAGTCAAAATTGAAATGTAGTGGAGAGGGGGAAAAATAAGGGAAACGCAACAGTTACGTGTTTCAGCAATAATGGCCACTCGCATGGATTCACTCATTAACACTGATTCTGTGATTCTGATTCTGATTCCAGTAACCAAAACCAGATGTGTCCAAATTGAAGTCTTTACAATTGTGTTTTGTCACAAAGCTGAAAGCAGGGTTTTAATTGTTCAATACCGATCTCTTTAACGTCTGACTCATGTCCTATCAATCCATATTCTAAATCCAATGCTTTACTCACTGTCTTATTTCACAAACATTAATACAGTGAAAATAAAGATGAATGTCGAAGAGCGACTAGCTTGAAAGCGCTCACTTGAAAAAATGTAGGGTTGGGACATTAATTCATTAATTTTGATCACTTAATCACACAAAATTAACGCGATTAAAAAAATTAACTCATTTTAATCACACTATGTTATAGCTATGATAGTTCTGGATTAGACCAGTGGATGGCAATATTATGCCTGATGGTAAACAGCCTGCTGAAACTGAGAAGAGTTCTCTCTTTTTAAAAATAAACAACATTTTTAGATTAAGCTTATTTATTGTCATTATTCAAAATCCATGTGAAAAAAAAAACTTTTTACTGTTCTCAAGGCAGATATTTAAATGCGATTAAGATGCGATTAATTAATTAATTTCAAAGCCTATAGATTAATTCGATTAAATGTTTTTATCGAGTCTCAGCCCTATTTTTTTTTTTAAAGCAACACGAGAGCAGTGTGCGGACATTCATCTTTATTTTCACAGTACTCTGACCTTTTGTCATGCACCTGTGTCTTGGATGTGCGCACCACTAACCTACTGACAATACAATACAATCAAATTCTTTTACAGATCTGTGGTACCAGATGACCCTACCTCCTGGCTTTGACAAGAGCAAGAAATACCCACTGCTCATCGACGTGTAAGAAATCATTCAGCCACTACCAGCTAGACTACTTACACACTTTGTTGTTTTGGTGATGGCATAAAGCAGGGGTGGGGAACCTTTTTCATTCGAAGCGCCACTTCAAATTCATCCGAGGGCCGTAAAAGTCCTCTGAGGGCCGTACTATGAACACAAACCAGGATTTTCCCCTTCACTTTAGGCCTATATTGAAGGCAGCCACCTTTTAAACAAACACCACCTTCTCTAGGTTCTCTGAATATGACTTAATTGTATTGCAAATGCATTTTCTAAGATTCCTTTACAAAATATGTCATATTTCATGTGAAGCTGAATAACATTAAAATTATATTGGGGGCCGGATAAAACAGCCTCAAGGGCCGCAAACGGCCCTCAAGCCATAGGTTACCCACCCCTGGCATAAAGGCAAATTTCGTTGTGTGCTGCGGGGTGCTGTGTCACAATGACATTGGGAGTTTCCCAGGTGGGCTTTCATTTTCACTTATGGCCAGGACCGCTGACAGCTATGGTCGGGCCCGTGACAAATTAATCTGAAAGGCCCCCCAAAACAATAGATGCAATGTAATGAGAACCCAATTCTGGGCCCCCTCTCCCCCTGGGCCCGGAACAACAGACCCCGTTTTACCCACCTGTTGACTTCCCTGCTTATGGCCATGTTATCTTTCTCCAGCTATGCGGGGCCTTGTAGCCAGAAGTCGGACTTCCGCTTCCGTCTGAGCTGGTCCACCTACCTGGCCAGCACGGAGAAGGTCATCGTGGCCAGCTTCGACGGCCGCGGCAGCGGTTACCAGGGAGACGAGATCATGCACCTCATCTACAAACGCCTGGGGACCTATGAGGTGGAGGATCAGATCACCGCGGCAAGGTGAAAAGAAAAAGAACACACACGCATGCACGCACGCATGCACGCACGCGCACACACACACACACACACACACACACACACACACACACACACACACACACACACGGATGTGACGTACCATTAATGTCACGCAGAACTACTTATACAGGGGAGTTAAACATCATGTCATCGTCAAGAACAGTAAATCGCTTAGTTGTTCTTGATGTTTGATTATCCTCAGAGGCGCATCTTGCCACCAGGTAAGGCAGGCAGCCGCTTGGGGCCCCCAAGCCCCTAGATAGTGAATAACAGCCCATACTATACTACAGTAGTGGTGATTTTGGTCCAAATGTTCATTCTTTTGCATTTTCGCTGGGGGCCCCACCTGACCCTAGAATCGCCTCTGATTATCCTCCATACTGAGAGGAGTAAACCCTTTGACATCTACACTGCTGCGCTTTTATTGCCCCCTGTGGACCAGTGTCCCACATTACACGTACATGTGCAATCTGAGGAGTCTTATTTTTCTACATTAAGGTGATGTTTGAATTAGGTCAGGTCAGTGCATTGACCAATACAGATTCCGTGTGGTCAGGGGAAATCCAATGTCATCATATTCAGCCTGCATGCATGCTAATATTTACATATGAAGAGGTGTGGCTCTGACTTGAGGTCGCGGCACACTTAGCTGTCACTATGAAGCCCCAGGCATAATCATTATTATGTTAACAGTTTCTTTATATTGCCTACTCGCGCAAAAATGTTAGGTTAAACTATTTCTAAACCCTGACAGTCATTTCAGCACCACCTCTCAAGTTAGCCCAACTTTGACACTGTTTGCAAATCAATGCATATGACTCTCTGCCTATATACAGGCAGATCTGTACTGAAATAAATCTGTTGTGTTAGGGTGGAGGGAAATTGTCATACAGACAGAACTAATGTACCGGTAATTAATATGCTTTCATGCTGTGTTTCTTCCTCAGACGATTCATAGACCTTGGCTACGTTGATAAGGACAGGATAGCCATCTGGGGATGGGTGAGTATTGGCAATGACAATAACTGGACTCACTTTTAATGTTTGTATGTGTGTCCGTGTGTGTCTGTGTGTGCGTGTGTGTGTGTGTGTGTGTGTGTGTGTGTGTGTGTGTGTGTGTGTGTGTGTGTGTGTGTGTGTGTGTGTGTGTGTGTGTGTGTGTGTGTGTGTGTGTGTGAGCAGCAGCAGCAGCAGCAGAAGTAGTAGTAGTTGTAGTAGTAGTAGTAGTAGTAGTAGTAGTAGTAGTAGTAGTAGTAGTAGTAGTAGTAGTAGCAGTAGCAGTAACAGCAGCAACAGTAGTAGTAGTAGTACTAACAGCAGCAGTAGTAGTAGTAGCAGAAGCAGTAGTAGTAGCAGCAGCAGCAGCAGCAGCAGCTGTAGTAATGTGACATGTACCTGTTCTTCCTGCAGTCCTACGGTGGCTATGTGACCTCCATGGTGCTTGGAGCAGGAAGTGGAGTGTTCAAGTGTGGCATGGCAGTCGCCCCTGTCTCCGAATGGAGATTTTATGGTATGGCGCAGCGAATACTTTCCTTAATTATAGTAAACGCACACCGGGTAAGGTGCGCACTGTGTTCCAATAGTCACCTTCATGAAAAAAAAAACAATTGTCATCGAGCTTCATGCAGTACTTTTTAACTTGGCCAACGTTTTCGCTTAGGCCTTAATCAGGTGGCCTTATTTTTTGATGTTTTAAACCAACCCTTCCAGATTCCATCTACACAGAGAGGTATATGCTGGAGCCCAAAGACAACCAACACTTCTACGCCGTAAGTTTCCTGAAAAATATCTTTATGGAAAAAAATGCATTTCGATTAGTGTAAAAGTGCAAACTTAACAATGCGAATTAACCTGCGTTTCACTCAGAATTCCACAGTAACTGAAAGAGCCAAGAACTTCGCATCTGTCGAGTACCTCCTCATCCACGGCACAGCGGATGGTAATTACAACACTATTGCTTTTTATTTCGAACCCCCCCCCATTAATGTTCATTTATGTGCAGTAAACAAAAAACATTAACCCCTTAACCTTAGGGGCTATTTTTGAGTGTTTTTGAGGTTTTGCACAATGTCTACTTAAATGGTTCCTGTGCCTGCATACTTTGACCTATCATGAAGTGGCTGGTACCATTTGAAGGAAGAGACTCTGTAGAATCCACAGGAAGTGACAGGAAGATGTTGTGATGTACTGCCAAGGACTTACAGGGGTTTGAACATCTTTTTTTCTGACAGGCGGTTTTAGAAACTCGTGGAAATTACTACATTTCAACAGTTTAGCTGATACATTTTGCCTTGGAAACAAATTTGATACTTACTCACAGGTCTACAGAAGCTGTTTGTCAAAGTTGATCTTTTTACATCCATATATGACCTTTCTCAAGACAATTATGTGTGGATATGCACATGCGTTTTGCCATATGTTTTATTGTAGACCTTTTGATTAGTCAAAATGCACCCCACAAATAAGGTCTCACTGTTCAAGAACAGTTTGAGCTAGAAGCCTCATGATGGTCTCAAATGAAAGCTTACCCCTTGAGGTGTTCTACAGTCATCTGCCTTTTGGGTAGTATTACAGAGATGTTACTGTACAGTACTGTACGGTACTGTACACTATGTACAGTAAAAACATGGGAAGAAAGGGGCATTCTTGAGCAGATTTGAGATTCCTCTGTCTCTGGGTGTAACACAGAAGAGCTATATGACTCATTTGAAAACGTGGACTCTAGACTATCATTCAGTCTTTGAATGGAGTTTCTAGCTCTTGCTTTGAGGGAGCTGCAGTCATTCAAAGCACATGACCTGCCTACTTCTCTTCTAAGGCTTGTCTTTCAGGGTAGGAATGTCACAGAGCCACTCCAGTGGTGCCTATGTAATCAGCAGGGTCTGGGGATCATGTGGAATACCATTTATCATATGAAATATATGGAAGTGTAGGCAAAAACAGCACAATTCTTGAGAAAAAAAAACGTGATCGTTTTTTCCACAATAAAGTGGTTTAGTTTGAGTGGAGTTGTACAACTTGTGGTTGAAGTAGAATAAAAAAGAATACACTTTCATAAACCTTGGATTGTAACATACATTTTGAGACCATGATGATAAGGATATGTTCATGTTTGGATGTCCACTCATCCTAGGAAGGTAGGGAGACATCAGGCGGGGGGTGCTTGGGGGGGTCAAATTTGAAAGGTGACATTGTGTAATAAATTGATAATAATGCACATGAAATATGTTCATATCCCTGTATAGTAGTGCTAGGTGTGTTCCTGAGATTCTAAGCTTTCCAATGATATATAATGTTCCTGGGTTTATTACACCACCTGGATTTTAAACAATTGCGGAATGAAGATCAAGTTCAAGTTCAAAGTCATTCGGGTCGCCCCCGGGTTGCCTGACAGTCAACAAGCTGAAGAACAGATTTTAACTAGCTGTGTATTGTCGACATCACCAGAACGAACAAAGATATTGGATTAAGAAAACCCTTACTTTAGCCTGTTAAGACATGGTTCTTGTAATAAATTTGATGCATGAATTAAATAATGCAATACTACGTCAGGTGTTTTCTGCAGTATTTTGTAATGTCAAACGTTTTTTTCAACGACTATTACAGCTGGCAGAACGGCACACACTACGTCTACATTTGTCAAAACTGAGTATTTGTTTGTGTGTTTCAGACAACGTGCATTTCCAGCAAGCAGCACAAATCTCGAAAGCGTTAGTGGATCAGCAGGTGGACTTTGAAGCCATGGTAAATATGAGGCTCTCGTTATTGCAGCTTCAGCACGATGGAGCTAAATTTAGTAACACTTTCTCCTCAGCTTTACTGTCGTAGAAGGAAGTGGTTTAAGGGAGCGAAGAGTCAAGGTTTACCGACTAGGGAAAGTCATGGAATTATACTTGCATTTAAATGAACACAGCCACTGAAATTGATGGCTATTCTGAACACATCAATCAATTTATCACAATAGCATGAAGTTACATCTCTCTCTCTCTCTCTCTCTCTCTCTCTCTCTCTCTCTCTCTCTCTCTCTCTCTCTCTCTCTCTCACACACACACACACACACATACATACACACACACACACACTCTCTCTCTCTCTCTCTCTCTCTCTCCCTCTTTCTCACTCTCTCTCTCTCTCTCTCTCTCTCTCTCTCTCTCTCTCTCTCTCTCTCTCTCTCTCTCTCTCATAGTGGTACACCGATGAGGACCATGGGCTGGGAGGCTCCGCCAATCATCATGTCTACACTCACATGAGCCACTTCCTCAAGAGGTGTTTCGCCTGATAAGATTACTACTGCTGCTCTACCACCACCATTCCAACCTCCACCATAAGCTTTTTTTCCGCCATTACGTCAAACTAGTTCCATTTCAAAGCAAAGTATGTGTAAATAACTGCCTCTATTAGGCAGAAACTCATGGGAGACAGTGGCGTGTGTGTATATTATATCTTTCCCACCGGATGTGCCTTGTACACTTGCTTTGAATGCATTGAATCGAAGGTGTGTGACGTCACATGGAAATGGCCCATCACTGCAATTTCGTAATTTTTAATTCCTCTCTCTGGATTACCCAACGGCATTATCAGTATAATTGCCTCATTGGTTTAACTAGAACATGAAGAACTGTACATTGCAGACTACTTTTTTTTAAAGAGTTTTGGTTTTGTTTTATTCACTGTGGAAGAAATGCTATGCAGAGCCATACTTTTTTTGTTCATGAGGGTTTAATTCCTCTGTCTTCTGTTAATGTGACATTGGTTTGGAATATCTGAATAGCAAAATACAAAAAGATTTTGTTAAATTATTTATTCTAGATTTCCAGTGTAATTTGTCAGTGATTGTCATTATTTGCATTTTTTAAACTATAGTGTGACTGTGATAAGACCACATGGTATGTAAATTATGTGCAGGAAATATTTATTTTTCCATATACTGTATAGGCACTCCACTCCACTAAGTCCTTTACATGTTGATAATAAAATTATAATGCACACCTGATTGTGACAGTGTGGTAAATGTATAGTATACCATAACACACAATCATGCTGTATGACACAGCCATACTACTAAAATACCTACTGTACTTCATTCCAAGAAAATACAACTGTGAAAGTGAAAGCCCATTGAGAAACTTCAACTCCCATTGTCATCGTGACACAGCACACAACGAAATTGCATTCATGCCTCACTCGTGCAAGGGGGCAGCCCTCAATGGCGCCCCAAGGGAGCAGTGCGACGGGACAGCACCATGCTCAGGGTCCCTCAGGCATGGAGGAGAGCACTGGTTAATTACTCCCCCCACCAACCTGACGGGTCGGGAGTCGAACCGGCAACCTTTGGGCTACAAGTCTGACACCCTAACCGCTTACTCATGACTGCCCTAGTCCAATCCACCATCCAGCTGCAGTTTTGTGTATGTGATCGTACTGAAGTCTGGATATATTAACAAAGA
This sequence comes from Engraulis encrasicolus, assembly GCF_034702125.1. NCBI lineage: Eukaryota > Metazoa > Chordata > Actinopteri > Clupeiformes > Engraulidae > Engraulis > Engraulis encrasicolus. Next base: position 27,343,957 of record NC_085868.1, read on the forward strand.
GTCATAGTCCATAAAAAATAAAATATTGTATTAAGTATTATACATAAAACACACAATGGTACACAGACTGTATTCAATGAAATATTTGAAACTTCCAACAGCGCATGTTTGAATATAACGACAATCATTTTATAAACAACTTTCAATATGTTCCTCCGAGTTACACACATTGCAAGATCAATTATCATGAATATAGTATCTATCAAACCTGTATAATTTGTGACTCAGTCTCATGGAAATGGAAAGTCTGCATAACAACTTTCTGATGTTCTCAAACAAGACTAGAATTTGTTCATGGGCAGAAACATCAAATACTGACTCAGCTCTTCCTTTCATTCACCCTGAAACAAATCACTGCATCCAGGGGAAAAAAAAAAAACTTTACACAGTTTCATGCTGACTCGAACACTTACATTACTTTTTATTTTTCTCCTGCTCTAATTGACGGAATGGTATCCTGTTTTTCCACCGCAAACTGACAGCTTTTAACCTCTCTTAAAGGGCCGTCTTCCTCCCTCGTCCCTCTCTGAACAAACAGAACTAAATTTATTCAGCCAGCCCATCGAAACCGGCCCAGGGGTAATGGATTGGGAATAACTGGAGGGTTTAACACTAGCGTGTGTGTGTGTTTGTGTGTGTGTGTGAGTGTCTACTGTGTGTGTGTCTACTGTATGTGTGTCTACTGTGTGTGTGTGTCTACTGTGTGTGTGTGTGTGTGTGTGTGTGTGTGTGTGTGTGTGTGTGTGTGTGTGTGTGTGTGTGTGTGTGTGTGTGTGTGTGTGTGTGTGTGTGTGTGTCTACTGTGTGTGTGTCTACTGTGTGTGTGTGTGTGTGTGTCTGTGTGTGTGTCTGTGTCTGTGTGTGTGTGTGTGTGTGTGTCTACTGTGTGTGTCTGTGTGTGTGAAAGAGACAGAGAGAGAGAGAGATCTTGATTGGCCATGCCCACCTGGCGGCATCACTATAAAAGCGCTGTGTGATCAGGAAGACAGCCACGAAACAGCTAGCCAGCTCAGGACCACTCCAGCACCTTCTGCTCTACTCTATCAAGCCGTCTGCCTCTACACTCTACACAGGTGAGTATGTGGTCTGGGGTGGGGTTTGAAGTTTACAACCTGGATGTACTATATACCTGTATCAATTCATACCACTAGGATTTCTTTCTTTTTTGGGGGGACTTTTTTATGGCATTATTTAAGATAGGACAGTTTGAGTGTGACACGAAACGAGTGGGGGGAGGAGGGAGATGGGGAAGGACCGGCAAAGGACGTCGGGCCTGAATCGAAACCCAGGTCGCCGGTGTAGTACTGCGTCATTTTAGCTCATTGAGCCAGAAGTAATAAGTAAATGTATGGTGCAAGTACAACACTAACATGACATTACAAGGAAGTTTCATCAGTTGTTCCATAATGAGGTGGATAGACGTTGTTATTGGAAGAAAAACCCTACCCCCCCCCCCCCTTATTTCTACTTTGGACATCTCTGCATTTTTGACAATGTGTGTGTGTGTGTGTGTGTGTGTGTGTGTGTGTGTGTGTGTGTGTGTGTGTGTGTGTGTGTGTGTGTGTGTGTGTGTGTGTGTGTGTGTGTGTGTGTGTGTGTGTGTGTGTGTGTGTTGTTTTTTTGGTTTCACAGGTACCATAATGACGATCATGCACTCTCTTGCTGGGATCCTTCTCCTCCTCTTCATCCAGAGTAGCTGGCAAGTCCCCCTGGTGGAGGAAGATGGCAGCCCCAGGTAACACCACCAAAGAATACACACAGTATCAAACGCAAGCAGATAATTGGAGTGCTTCTGGGTCTTCACCTTTTTCCTTGGTGCTCATCAGTGTGGGGGCTCACAAGTTTAGTCCAAGAAGAGAAATTCTGAGGCACTCAAGGTTGCTCTTTTTTTGTACTTTTAATTTGGCTACAATTGCTTATGCATTTCAGTCTTAAAGGCCTTCTTCAGGGCGTATCAGTACATAAAAATTGCAACCTTGAGTGCCTCAGAACTTCTCTTCTTGGACTAATACACAGTATATTATTATCAACCTTTAGAATCCATGGTGACAAAGGCATTGCCATAACTAACTTGCTAGCGGTTGCTAATGCTAAATCATTCAGAGCAGAAGAGCTATGGGCAGCCTTACTGGAACTAGCAGACCGGAAATTCTGTCAGAAACATGAGAAACGTTGAAAAATGTGGGGATGATGGACGAGGGGATAAAAAAACCAACGTATAGTAAAAAGCCTGTTTAATTTTTTGGCCTTGCTTATGACTCTTTTCCACTGCCGGTTTTCTGGTTGGCCTACAGCTCGACACAGCGTGACTCGGCTGCCACTTTTTGCTTTACCATTGAACTGACTCGTGCCTATTTGAAAAGCAAAAAGGGGCGGCCGAGTCGCGCTGTGTCGAGCTGTAGGCCTACCAGAAACCCTGCAATGGAAAAGAGGCACTAGTGACTTTGCTGAAGCTTACCCTCCAACCCTCCATGTGTGTGTACTCTTAACTGTGCTGCAGCTTGGAGCCCCAGGCCCCCGTGCTGGAAGAGCCCCGGGAGGCGGCCAGCATGAAGAGGCACTCAGAGGGGACCTTCTCCAACGACTACAGCAAGTACATGGAGAACAGGAGGGCACAGGACTTCGTACAGTGGCTCATGAACTCCAAGAGGAGCGGGTGAGTGAGTGTCTGTGTGTGTGTGTGTGTGTGTGTGTGTGTGTGTGTGTGTGTGTGTGTGTGTGTGTGTGTGTGTGTGTGTGTGTGTGTGTGTGTGTGTGTGTGTGTGTGCGTGTTTGTATGTGTGCAGGGCCGCTTACAGCTTTTGATGGGCCCAGGACAAAGTCATCTGAAAGGACCCCTTACCCAATACATACAATTTAATGGGAACCCAATTCTGGGGCCCCTATCTCCCTGGGCCCGGGACAACATACCCCTTTGTCCCCCCTGTTGGCGGCCCTGTGTGTGTGTCTGTGAGTGTGTGTGTGTGTGTGTGTGTGTGTGAGAGAGAGAGAGAGAGAGAGAGAGAGAGAGAGAGAGAGAGAGAGAGAGAGAGAGAGAGAGAGAGAGAGGTGGGATATGGAAAAAGAGTGAAAGGCAAAAACAAGCTGAAGAGCTAAATGGGCTAAATGGGTGATTTGACAGTGTGCTTACTTCTCTATTCTGCTGGCCAGTGCCGGGGTGTTATTGGCTGTGTGAGGCCATTTAAGCCGAGAGTGGATGTCAAGAGTGACAAATGCCCCTTGTGCTGAACATCATAAAAACACAAATAGCACATCCTGTGGTAAAGCAGCATATTGTATGAACAGCAAAAAACAAAAAAAAACCTTCACGTGTTAACACGCCATTAGCTCTTTGCTTAGCTTAGCTAGGCTTATGGACGGCAACGCCAACCTGATATTCCACATATTCAAAATCAATTTCTGTTATAGTATAAATGGATAAATGTGAAAGAAAGAAAAAATATTCATGAAAGTAAGATATACACCTAAATATTTGACAAAAGTCTGGAATAAAAAATGTAGGCATCGCTTTTACTTGTGGTTGTCTGCTTTTGCCAGACATAAGATGATCTATTGATTTTGTGTAGTATTATCATATTGATTTATTATTAAATATCGACTCATAAGCTCACACAATCTACTGTAGGCCCTATGTATGGTTTTAAGCAATAGTCTACTTTGCATGACTGCCCACAGGCCTGCCAACAGGGGGACAAAGGGGTATGTTGTCACGGGCCTAGGGAGATAGGGGACCCAGAATTGTGTCCCCATTGCATTGTATGAGTTGAGTGGGGGGCCCTTTCAGATGACTCTGTCCCGGGCCCAGCGAAAGCTGTCATCGGCTCTAACTGCCTATAAAGCCCATAAGTCCAACTGATCAGAGGTCAACTTCCCCTTTATATAGGCCTACTTGGGCTGCCAAGAGAATATTCATTCACTTAGTAATAAGTCAAGTCAATAAATCATACATACATACATAATAACCATCTTTTTAAACTGACTTACAGTAAAAGCTGCATAGTTTTTTCCCCATGGTACAGTACAAACTAAGGTGCGGTCCACATGTGCTGTCTCTGTTTTGCAGTGGTCCCTCCAGACGCCACGCTGAGGGCACGATCACCAGCGATGCCAGCATCTACCTTCAGGACCAGGCTGCCAAGGACTTCGTCACCTGGCTCAAGTCGGGACAGATCCGAAGAGAGTAGGCATCACCTCCGTCCTCTCACCTCCGCCAGCAGTATTAGTGACCAACCAAAACCTCCTCAAACAGTACACAGTAAACACACTACAGTGCTGATTCAACATTTAGGGAGTCGATTTAACATCTTCTTCTAGCTTGTATCTGGTACCAGAGTACTCTCTAGGTGTTGAATTAACACTGCATTCTTTACTGTGTAGTAGAGACCAGCCAAGTAAAGAGACTGACAAAGCCAGTGCGAGAGAGAGAGAGAGAGAGAGAGCTTAGAGGGATACACAGAGAAAGAGAGAGCATCTATCGCTGTTGTTCCTCCATTCATCTGCATCAAAGAGTCTTTCTCGTGTTCACCTGTGTGTGTGCTGTCCTTTCAAGTGGTCATGATTAATAAAAGGCCATAAAATTACGATTGAATTTATTGGTATTTGGAGCGATTAAGTGTGGAATTTCAAGTGTGTAAATTTGTTGTTGGATAGTGATGGTGAAAACATCAGCACACGCTCACCACTACAGCTGGGCAAAGTCAAGTCAGCTTCATACAGTAGAAGACTTGTCATGCACACAGTGTTAATTCAATTCAGGTGTTGAATTAACACTGAAGAATATACTGTGCACTGACAATGCAACCAGGTGATATGACTACTTAAACCATCAACCTGGCTGAAGCAGCATTCCCTGATTGCAAAGGGACATTGAATCGGCACAATTATCGTCGAATCACCGCCCAACGCCACAGAATGCCATCGAATCAACACCCTTTTGATCCCTGGGTTTTGTGTGTGGTGGCAATCCGAGGTTCAGAAAGAAGCCACATCTTATTTCTCAGAGAAGCTGATCAACAGTACCTGTCTTGAGTGCTTAGTACAAGCATCTGATTCAGTTAGTTGGATCAAATTTGTGACAGGGTTTCCTAAACTGTCTGAACCCAGGCTTGACACTTGCGTGCATGTACCCTCTGAGGCTGGATCATTCACCTCTGTTCAAAACACAGCACATCACACCCCTCAATGAACTCCGAAATGACACCCTGTGGCAATTTTTTGCCTTTCTTGCCAGTTTACTCTGCAATGACATCTTCTGACACATAAACACTTTTGTATAATCAATTCTCAAAAGGTTCGGGGCAGAATCGCTTAAAAAATATAATATTCACAGCAACGAACTGTTAAAAAGCTGAAATGAATGAATGGATTGGCAATGATCTACTGGATGCTGAGTGAATATACTAGCCTACCTAGCACTGCAAGTGCTATATTCGCACAGGTGATGATGATGACGCTTGTGTGTTTGCTGTTCTCTCAGCCTTGAAGACACGGCATCGCTACAGAGGAGACACGTGGACGGCAGCTTCACCTCCGACATGAACAAGGCGCTAGAGAACCTGGCTGCCAAGGAGTACCTCATGTGGGTGATGAACTCCAAACCGGCCGCAGCAAGGTACTATGGCAACCTACTATAATAAACAATAGCCTACACATTATAGTATATATTTTGAGGGCTTTTATTATGACTGGACAGTGTGAGTAGAGGCAGGAAATGACTAGGAGAGAGAGAGACGGGGCAGGGGTGGGAAATGGCCCAGGCTAGATTCGAACCCGGGTTCCCATGGGCATGCAAGCCTGTATAAGTGGGGCTCAAAGCACTACTCCACAGCACCCCCAAATACATAGTGCTGTATATTCCAGTAGTGGTGACTGACACTCAAGGTGTTTAACAACACTTATTCAACACTGAGTTGAAATTAACAACCTTCCATAGACTGTATTTTCTTCAAGGCTCTGAGTGTGGACACTGCAAAATGTTCTATGGATGTAGGCTACTGTGATTTTATTTTGGACTGCACGAATAGCTTATGTTTAGAAGAAGCAGTATGAAAAACTGCACTATTTTTTTGTTCGTTCTTCTCCATTGTCATTACATGACTGCACACACTTGTAACAAAATTTATATTTAGTCCTACAAAATTTTGCACTGTTCCTCAAAAATTCCTTGGAATTGCACTATCTATAGCCTATATAACTTACCCCACTGAAATCATAGTTGGATAAAAATTGTGGAAGTTAAAACAAATGTTCAAAAATCATGCGGCACGTTGCTTTAATCTTTAAGGCTGTTGTGAATTGATGCAGGCTGTGGCCATTTCTCAATGTTCTAGTGGGCGTCCTCCGAAGTGTGTCAGCCTAATAAGTCCCAGGCCCTGTGATTGTGGTGAACGCTGCGGAGTATCCAATCACTGGGCGTGACTAATTAGGCTGAAACACTTTGAAGGGCGCACACTGCAACATTGAGAAATGGCCAGTGTTTTTGCAGTGCTAGCTTTCTAAAAATGGCTTTGTCTCTCTTGTCATTTTTTAGCAGCAAAAGAAATGAGGATCAATGAGTGCTTCCTTGTCCAACGGAGTGATTCTGTAGGCCCACTACAGCTGCAACGCCTACTGCATAAAAGCCATATTGCTTAGCCGACAAACTATTGTGGAGATTGCAAGCCATGTTTATTGTATGCACTGTGACAATGAAACAAATGATTATTTATTTTCCAAACAAAAAAAGGAACGCCAAAAAAAAAAAAAAACTAATGGAGAGAGTATTTTTTCTAAAGATATGATTTATTTTCTATGGATGTTAGTTTTAGAGGAATAATATATATGCTCAGGTTTTAAAAATACCCAGGTCTCAAGGAGTTTTAGTTTACATGTGTTTTCAAAGTGCCATTCATGATGTTGTCATGCCCTGCAAAATAAACTCATTGATCATGTGAAGTTTGTTCATGTTTTACATTACATTGCACTTAGCTGGCGTTTTTTTTTAAATCCAAAGCCACTTACAGTAGATAATTGCCTTGCTCAGGGCCACTTAAGACATGTATGGAGGTGTAGGGAAAGGTAAGGGTGGGATTTGAACCTTAAACCATCTGAACTCAAGACCACCTCCCTAAACATTAGGCCACGGCTGCCACATGTTTTGTCTTGAGCTGCAAAATACATTCTCTTCTCTCATGTTTCTAACTGAATGGTGGAGATATTCAAGGTCAAAACTACATTGTGAACCAAAAACTAGACTCCTTTCAGAACCTTTGAAATCTGTCTGCCTTTTCTGCTCGTCCACAAGTGTTCTGGAGGTTTGACCCTCCACCCCTTCTTGGCCACGTAGAGGAGGAGTGCAGATTTACCGGCGCACTGGCGTGTTCATTCTTGCAACAGTCCCACATGGAGGGGTAAAAACTACAGTAGTGCTATAGTAGGGTTTCTCAACAGGGGCTCTACAGCCCCTCAGGGGGTGTTGGGGAGCCATAGGGGGGCGTTGAGATGAATAAAACGGAGGGGGCATGGTGCATAGTTGCCATTGGGGGTCATTATAGTCCTTTTTTTTTTATTCTAAATGGGTCATTGACAGGCTTATGATGAGGCCAAGGGGGCGTTGGGATGCTTATGATTAGATCCTAGGGGGCATTTATTTATCTATTTATTTAATTTTTTTAATGGTTGAGAACCACTGTGCTATAGCATTGCAGTATTGTGTCTAAAATAATATAAGATTTGTTTGCACTTTGCAATGTTTTTATGCTCAAAATACTGTATTAACTGACTGTATGCATTACTGCATCCCACAGTAACACACTAATACTACAGTAACAACAGGAAAATGGCAGTTTTATAATACTGTTTCTCTATGTTGCATTATACATGTATTATATCAATGTGGAAATTGGAAATGAATGTAGCAGCCGGCTTGATAAACACCAGCAGGTGGCAGCAGTGTATTTGTCTATGAGGAATGTGTGCATAAATAAAACTGTAAATCTAGAAGTCTTTTCACACAACACAACCTACCGTAATTACAGTAAAAGCACCATGAGCTCCCCCACTCCCCCATACACTTAACAAAATTGACTGCGGTGATTATGCTGTCACAACACACAGCCAGTGCCAATCCTACCACAACCAGTAAGCATATGGTCAATTGGAACAAAACATATATCTGTTTTCCCAATATACACTAAGCCTGCTTCATCAGAGATGATAAAAACGTAATGGAATTACAGTAGTAGTAGTAGTAGTAGTAGTAGTAGTAGTAGTAGTAGTAGTAGTAGTAGAGTATGGACTTGATCAACACAGAGCCCATCCTCCATCTTGATGTTGGATGGGATGTGCCAAGTGTACACACTTCAAAAATATATATATATATATATATATATTTTTGTCGGCTTTCTCCCCTTTAACCCATTTTAGCCCAAGCCCTTTTTGGGTAAAGGTGCCCTCTCACTATTCAAATCTTAATATCTTAGCCTCCGAAACACATAAAACATGAAATAAGTTGCGTTTAAAAGCTACAACCTTCATTTTGCACTAGAATGTGTTCATTCAGCTCTAACATACCCAATTTTTTAATAAAAGAGCTCAAATCTCAAGAACTTGAGCTTATATGTCGCTCCAGGACACAATGGGTTAATGAAGATGAAGATCATGACAGGAAGAGAGTGAGAGAGAAAAAGAGAAAGGGTGGAGCATTTGAACCTGGGTCCCCATGCCCCCAGTGCCGCCAGTTACTATTGGCACCTTTGAAGTTTAAGTACATTATGGGACATATCTCCAGACAACAAATAATAAGGTCAACCATGATTTTTCTATAGATAGCTTGTGGTTGATACTAATATTAAAATAATCAACAGCATTAAATATTAAACTATGAGAGGGAAAAAATTGAAGACGGTAAAGCTCCTTGGATCACTGGTATTGGCACCCTTTACTGGATACCATTGTGGAAACCTAATTTGACTCAATTATGGTAAATCGCAAATGGGAATCACCTTTGACTACTTGCTTTTTCCCATATAACATGAATTAGGCAAGGAATTATGATATTTGTGTTTAAATAACCACGTGTTACAGCTTGTGTGTCTTTCACCAATGTGAAGACAGAGGACCTGCCTGAGGACACCACAAATACTATTATTTGCAAAAACAAGACCTCCAAATAATAAAAGGTCATCTCAAAAGACCTTGGTATAACATTTTCAACACTGTGTTGAGTTATTCAGAAATCTGCCAAACATGGGGGAAGAAATTATGATAAAAGTATTTGGAAGGCGGTCCAAATAATGAAAAAACATGTTAACCCATGTTAAATACTACAAAAAGTAGTGCCTTTTGGTTGGAGACCAAGGCAGACCACATTGCTTAATAAAAGTCATAACAGGGAACACCTGACGGCTGTATGAGAAAATACAGGCATAGCACAGCCCTTTTAAGAATGTTTTAAGGTCAGGTGAAGCAATAGCACAGTTTTTCAGTGACTTACACAAACAGCATGTTTGCATACTCTGCAAGAAAGTCTTTAAGGAAAAGGACACCCTACCAAAAATCAAGCATGGTGTCCGATCCATAATATTATGTCACCCCATTGTTGCACCAGGTATTGGAGGCTTTGACCGTATCACAGGTATCATGACAGGCATCATGACATGACAGGTATCATCATTTACAGGAAAATTTGTAACCATGGCAAGAACACTTGGTTTGAGTTGAACATCATGTGCACTCCAGCAAGACAAATTGGAGCAGATTGTACACAGGGCCCTCAACTTGCTGCTACGCCCCTGGCATGGTACAATGCATCCACCTCAGAGAGAGTGTAACAGGCTCAATGATCCACCTCCAAGTACGGCCACTTTTTAACAAGTGGCTTGATGGCAACGTAACGCGTCAGGTCAACTGAAAGCTCGAGGGAGAGGACAGAGTGATTTGGTTCTGGTTGTGGGTTGCACTTAAGACACTCGAGTTTTTCTCCCTTGGGCCGAGAAATCTCACTGGATGTGAGTGAGTCTGTCTGACAGAAAAAAAACAGCCTCCCCTTACTGCGCTAAATTCAAGTCCCCAAAGTGTTTGGAATTGGACAACGGACCGCATTACAGTATAGCAGCTCATGTTTCCATGTTTTGGAGTTCAAAATCAGGGAAAGATGAAGGCAGATTTTAACTGTCCTTTAACCTAACCTAACTGTCATCGAGTGGCCACTGGAAGCAGTGTGTAATTCACAAATTAGTAATATTATTCACATCAGGTGATACGGTTATCATTTGTTAAGTAGGCCTCAAAAGCACAAAATACACGTTACACTATACTAGGCTCTGGAGTCTGCTGACAGAGACGGATTATAACTCCAAGGGCCCCTGTGTCACACAGCAAGGATGAGTGTTTCCAGAAAAGCATCAGGGTTTTAGGCCAGAATTAGAGACCCTAATTACAGATTAGAGACCCTTTGTTGTTGTGGTTTTGGGGGTTTGCCCCGTGAAAAAAATGAAAAGTACAGTTGTGAAAAGTGTCAAATATATGTTTGTACTGCAAACACAATAGCCTCATGGGGACAATAAAGTTCTACTACTACTAAAAATATATAAATAAATAAATAAAAAAAACCAATATGAGAATGGAAATATAGAGGCTTGGACCTCAGGGCCCCCTTGGTTCTTGGGCCCCGAGGCCTGGGCCCAGTAGGCCTGATCAGTAATCCATCCTTGCCTGGAGACTGCTGATTCAGAAACCGTGGCGGTGGTGGTGGTGGTGCGAAATGGCCGCTCAGTGAGATGGATTGGGACGTGCCTGGGAGTGACAGCAGACAGACGGAGAGCGAGGTCACTGCTCTTCACTGCTATGAGCAGGCAGGCAGGCAGGGCCAGGGCCTCTCCCTAGTGGCCGTTTAGTGCCACTCAAGTATTCAACGCACAACCTTGTCCTCACGTCCACACACCACTTTCTTGTATTACAAGCAGGCTTGCAATTCATCAGTGCTTATCAGTGAGTTGGTTTGTCAGCTGAGAGGGGGGCCTTTTTGTATTCCGATGAAGACAACTTGGTCTACTGAGCACGACAGCACCTCCCTTCATTTTATGACAGAAAAGTGCAAGGGCTCTGTTCAAAATTCCCCTTGAGGTGTACGTAGGCCTACTATATGTCCATGTGCCTGCCTGTCAACCTATCTTTACAATACTGTGTGACACCAATACAATGTTTGTTTACATTTACAAACACTCTTGTATGTGGATTTTGTGTCTTAAAGTTCTTGTATGTGTATATTCCCTTACATTCTTCCACCTCCCCATAGGCAGAAGTGATATCAAAACCCATAGCAAAGAGAATTTTACTATCTCTGCCCATATAGCGAAAAATGAGAAATTTGGAACCGTGTATGGTCCTGATTACAGTAGGTAGATCACTCAAGATGGAGGAAGAACGAACTTCACAGTAGGAGCAAATACATCAATGTATAAAATTTAAAGTCAAAAGGCATAATTGAAATGGGTGGTAATGGAAAATATTCATGAAAATGAATGAACAATCGACATTTTGAAGGCGCACATCTAAAACTGACCCTGACTCTTTTTGACAGTGGAACAGTGCGATAAGCATTTAAAAGATTTAATGCCGTAGCACTACACTAGTAGTACAACATCACACATTACACAGCAAAACACGCACACAGAGCAGAGAGCCAATATATTAGTTAGCTTTATTAGCTTTCACAGGAATCTTGTTTTGAAAAAAGTCACACTGACAACAATACATTTGCTTTATTTGTAAGTGAGAATCAATCAATGATGGAGACATTTCAAAGAGCCAATACTGATTTGATCACAACATCAGTATCGCTTTTGAGGGTATACTCGAATAATCAGTTGCAAAATAAAACGTGAAAGTGCACAGTAGTTTAACTCTACAAAAAATTCTACCGCCTGCCTCTTTTGGGCAGTTTCAAGCATTATGAGAAGCCAAGAGAAGTGGCCGAGTAACCGCAACTAACTCTGCAACTATACTCTTTGTCTAAATCTGTTTTAAATTACATATAGACATGTTAAGTCATAACACTTTATACATGGACAAAAATACAAGATGGAATGTACAGATATTATGTTAAAAAAAAATCTCCATTTGGAACTTGATATACGTAATGCCCTCTTATGAAAGAATTATTGCATCCTCCTCTACCTCCCGACCGCCGTATCTCTCTCGCCAACTGGTACATACAACATACAGGTATACACGGGTATTCATGGGTTAGAGTTCGCTGCTCGGAGTGGAAAATTCCATTCCCAGCAGCCAATCAGGAGCGTGGGATTTGAGAGGCGAAGTCACATGACTGCCATTGACACACAGCGACGCATGTACAGTACGTGGACGGATGGAACAGTAATGCAAGCATAATAGTAGTTATCATTACATTTTAAATTCCATTTAAACAAAATATATATGTAAGCTTTCTATGTACTATATGTACTGGTAAACCAACCCTCTCGTCCTCTATTCTGTACATGGTTGGTTATCCCGTCTTCACGCCATCCCCAGATCGCACGTCCCGAAACAAACAAGTCAGAACAAGTATAGGAGATGTGTCTGGGTGAGAGGGGGGCAACACTTTACTTTAATATCAGACACTAGTGCTGTGCTTACACAATGCATGTGTTGCCATCCAAAATACATCATGTAAGTACCACGCTAGCACATGATATTACGTTATTGTTACAAAGAATGTTTCACTGTATAGGCTACCTATGTACGTAGGTAGATGCGCTGTAACACAGACCACATGAAATTAAGTGTTACCAAAAGGGGAAGAAGAGAAAAGGTTAAAAAAATAACAATACAGATAGACAAGAGACATTTAGCAGCAAAGTTGCTGTAGAAAAGAAAAGCAAAAAATTTAAATGGCAAGCATCCACTAAAAAGTGTGGATGTACTGAAGGTCTCAAGACGGCCTCCTCAAGACTTCTTTTTCTTGAACATACTTTTGAAATATACTGCTAATATACTGACATTTTACTCTTATTACATTTGCAAAGATTTCAGTAAATTTTTCAGAGTGATATACATTTTCTATATGAATTTTTCAGACAGAAACACGATATCTATTTAGTACGTCTCTTAGTTTCTATATCTAGCACTTGCTAGCTATGTACGTTTCTTTAAAAAAAAACAAAAAAAAACAACTGGATATATTTCATACACAAGACAATTTTTTTTAAAAGGAGAATATTCTAAAGTCAAAAAATAAAAAACATACAAAATACATACTATTCGTGAAAAAAAGAAAAATCAAACTTTGAAAATGTCATTGGGGCATTTTAAAACATGAAACATCACATTGATACACTCATGTACCCTCACCCCACCACTAAAAGAATCAATACATCACACACATACTGTACATACTCACACACGCAGAAAATCACAAACACTCAATCAACCATACGCTCATTCACATACATTCGCACGCACACACACACACACACACACACACACACAGGCATACTTCAACACGCAACGACCATGGAAAATGGTGCAATGGTTTGCTAAAGGTTTTCACCACTTGAACAAGCACAGACAAATGTACAAAGGAACGTATAGAAGTTTTGGAATGTGGCACAATAATACATGCATGTACAGTTGGTGCTGTGTGTAGTTCGTGAAGATGTGGGTTTGTGTGTATTTGTGGGTGGGTGTGTGTGCATGTGAGTAAGACGTTGTGAGCACATTGGTGAGTGTGTGTGCATGTAAGTAAGCGTGTGCACATTTGTGTCTGTAATCGGTGTGCAGTTGAGCAAAACAACAACAAAGGGGGGGGGGGTTAAACAAGAAAATAAAAGGTCACAAACTGGTCTCCCTGTCCAAGCCTTTCTCGACATCTCGGTCGTGTTTTCGGCTCACCGCTCCAGGAAAACTGTGGAAAGATGGGGAAAAGAAGGTAAGAAGACAGAGGGGGGAGGAGGGGGAGAAGAATTATTATGGTTGCCATGGTAACCAATCAGGCAGCACATCATGTCATTCTTCTGCTGCCAGGAAACCCACTCTATAGCAAGGTCATCCTACTTTATCCTCTCCACACTGCCACGCAGGCAGCACACGTCAACATACATTTTTCAAACACAAACGTCAAGATGGCTTCAGCAATCACACTGGTGTGTAGTGTACTGTATCTGACTTTGGTTGGGAACTGAATTATGTATCATAGGACAACGTACGGAATTTGTTCTCCATGAATCATGAATGATTTCACTTCTTCAATAATTAAGAATTTAACAGTGTTAAATCCCTCCAGGCCACAGTACTCTTACTGTACCGTAGTAGAATAGCGAGGCTGTATAGTACATACAGTCCAGAATAATCAATGCATACTAAAGCTAATTCCACACGTCATATGCTCCAGCAGTTAAAATGCATGACAGATGCTAATGAGGCAGATATTATGATGGCTCAGCAATGTTGAGACCCGGGCCTTCAGCCTTCAGCCATGACTCTGGCCAGATTAATGTTGTTCTTGCTTCAGACACCTTCATCTGGTATCATTGCCATACATATTTGGCTTCATATATATATATATTAAAAAACTATTTAACTTTTTTCCCCTTTCTCCACTCCTCTTCAAACTCTTTGAGTCAACCTCGAGGCCGGCTAAGATTACAGAATAGGGAATTCCTCCCCGATCTGAGTCTAACTCGGGGAGCTGAGCAAAGACATGCAGATCTGGCGAGAGTCTGCTTAGGGCCTTCCGCCATGGCTGAGAAGATTCATATGATTGAACAGCTCCAGTCAAGAGCTTTGTTAATGCAGACATACAACATTCCAAGTTATTACTGAAGGAAAAACTGTTGATTTTGAACAATGATGACATCAAAAGTGTCATGCAGCAATGTGGAATGTTCCATGAGTTTATGAATGAATCTCTCTCTATCTCTCTTTCACACACACAAGCATGCACACAGTCTCACTCTCCATCACTGACTACCTTGATCACCTTCACTCACACACACACACACACACACACACACACACACACACACACACACACACACACACACACACACACACACACACACACACACACACACACACACACACACACACAGTTTAGTACTACTGCACATTGTCATTCACCATTTGTTCGTAACACTCTCTCATTCACAATCTCTCTCTCACCCTGTTTCTTTATCTCTTTCCAATTCATTCATTCATTCAATCATTCATTCATTCTATCTTATTTCCAGGCAGCATTCATGCATTATGGGCGAGCTTTGTCCTCGCACATCTCCCGCCGTTATGCATAAACATGCGCAGACGTTCCATGCAGTGATCAATGACCACATTCATAGCACAGCATCACCATGAAAAAAAAGAGCAAAATAGAGGAGAAAATAAAACAAAAAGAAAAGACAAAACTTCAGTGGCAACAGACAGGAGACAACAGACCTCGATGGTCCTCGATGGAGATGTAACATTTTCTTTATCTGATGCAGTTTATTTACGCCTCACATACGTACTGGGGGGAGTCCAAAAATGTTGGCTCATTCATTGTGTACACGCGACTGACACACTTTTCTAGGGAAGAACCCTGACAAAAAGCTTAGGGTCAAAATACATCGGCCAGTGTTTGAGCGAACTTGAAGACGCACTGGGCGAAACGCGTTGTTAGCTCCAAAGAATTAAGAGGAAAAAAAGAATAGTATCCAGTGTGCGGTGTTTAATGAACTTTTCATATTGATCACGGTTTCCTGCCTTACACCTGCATAGCTGAAGGGTTGTGCACAAGGACTTTCAGGCACTTACATCGGCCAGTGTTCTTTGCCTTATTAGAAAAATGTGAAACTGGAGTGCCTCAGATTTCCCTTTTTATTTTAATGTCTGACAAACACTGAAACACTGAACGCATATGTGTTTTCTAGAAAGACTTGAGGATGCTGGGAGTGCTCTCGTTTCTCTTTATTTGTAAGTGAACTAATGGATGTTTTTGACGGATTGACAGTAGGCTATAACTTTGAAATACAGGCACTCAAGAAAGTGCACTGAGAAATGAAGATTGGGTCAACTTATTTTTGACTACCCATGTGTGCTTGTTTGTTTGTTTCTAAGTCTATTTATTTGGGCTGACTCTGGGACACTCTAACTCTCCTCACAAATTATGCCTATATACACTCACAAGAGAGAGGGCAGGTCTCTGATACAACGGTGACATCGGCGTCATGCATCTGCAGAATAATCAAATAAGTACTTGACAACGCCGCTGGCATTTAGCACTTGATTCGATTACAGCAGGCTGTGCTGGTCGTCTAAAGTCTCGGCAGTTAAGTTTAGTGCCCATTTAAGCAAACAAACAAAACATGCTACAGCAAGACAAAATGCCAATTGGGCTATTTAGTCCATAGGACGTAGTGCTCTGAGTATGGGGGTTGTGTGGTATCAGGGACATGTCAGTATCATCTAAAGGCTGTGTTCATAGGACATGCAGTATATGAAAACCTATGTTTTTGGCGAAGCAACTTAAGAAATCGCATTCACAACACATAATCTTTCAGGGGACTTAAGTCAAGGTGGCTGCCTTAACAATAACGTGCTGGAGGTAAATCCTGGACTTATCTCTACACTACAGTATCCTTCCCTGTGAAAGTGGAATCAGGTCTTGACCTGTAGTGACACAGAAGTGCACCTGTGGCAGTTCCCGGTCAGACACGACCACTGGATGCACGCATATGGTCCTGTGAGAGTCCTGTAAGCCCCTATAAGGCATACTGTACTGTGTATTCAGTTAAGACATGACCCCTGTTACACATTTGCTGTTACCTAAGTGCAAATGACCAAGTCGCAATGTATTACTAATACAGGCCCTGTATAATGTCCTAGTAGTGTAGTACTATGGTGGTTACGTCTTTTCAATGGCTACTACAGCTTTTCTCTGATGGTACGGCGTGCATTATGGGGTTACACTGTATAATGCATGTACTGTACTGTAGTTCGACTTGCTATGGATATAGATAAGAGTTGATAGTGCTCCCTGGTTGAACATACTGAATGCGTTCTTGTGGAGGAAGCTTTTCTCCCGAGACGGCCGCGGGCATGGATTGAACTATTGAACCAAACTTGAAGCGAGAGGCAAAAAATAAACTGCATTCTTCAAAAGAGAAAAAAAAGAAAGAGAAAAAGAAAAAAAGAAAACAATGGCGAGGGAAGGAGGTGGACGAGAGTGGACGAGGGTGGCGTCACCATGGTAACGGGTGCAGTGGTGGGTGGATGGGTGGGAGGGGCTCTCTTACCTTTGGCCAATCAGCTTGTAGGAGGTTTAGGTGGGGGAGCTTACATGTGAGATGGGATGGAGAGATAAAAGAGTCAGGAGATGTGAGCTGTCGCCAGTTCAGAAGCTCTCTCTCTCTCTTTCTCTCTCTCTCTCTCTCTTACACACACAGGGAGAGCTTCCTCTTTATCTTTTACTATTTCTTTTCAAAAACAGAAACTCCAGACGGCAACAGTTTATTTGAAGGGGTCTTCATATCATATGTGGGTGTCATGTAGCCGACGTAAGAATGACTTGACATTATTGATGTTTATGGCTGATGTCATAATGTGTCATACATTTTTAGAGTCAAGTATGGCAGGTAGCAGGATTCATTCCGGTTTCTTGATTAATTTTGAGGGCGCTGGCCCAAATAAAATACTTAGAATCAAAGAAAAGGGGGCGCACCTTGCATCAAACGGTTTTCTTTATTTTATTGCACAGTCGCGTTTCGGCGTGTGCCTTCAGCAAACTAAGGAACATGTCTGTGCAAAACGCTAAAGAAAGCTTGATGCAAGGTGCAAACACTTTTCTTTGTCATGACACCGACCCAAACAATGTCAACTTGACATTCCCAAATAATGTATGACACATTATGAGAACTGTCAATGATAATCAATATTGTGACGTTAATGTTCCTGATATGTGCCATGTCATGTCATTCTTATGCCGGTTATATGGCACCTTTGCAATGACCCCTTCAAAGAAAGTGTTACCTTACAGACAAACTACCAGGATTGGGCAACAGTGATATGGAGTAGCAGCACACATCAACGATAGACTGCTAAAAAAAATCAAGTGCTGGAAGAAAAAAGGCATTCTGAGGAGCTCAAACCTCAGTGTGATCAAGTGAAACCAAAATGCATCAAGAACTCAGTTTTAAGCAGGATTTGAGGAAGTGTTAAGTCTTCATGGCAGAGCTTAAAAAACAGCAGGGTCCAAAGAGAATCTGGTTTCATACAGAAAATACGTAAATGCATTTTAAACACCAAGTTGGATTTGAGCTCTCGAAGACTTAACACTTAGGGGAAATTGATTTTTTTTGCACCCGGATGCAGATGCAAAGTGAGAAATTGATCTAAAACAGTGAAAAAATATCTCACCTACAGTAAGTAACATAAATAAAGCAAGTTAAATTCATCCAAAACAGTGTACTGACTTGTCATGTCAAGGGTGAGAATGATAGAAAATTAAAGGTCAAACCTTTTTGAAGTCATGTCCTTTTTGGTGCTGTCTGTGTTGAGGCCTTTAAACACGTTGCCAAAAGAAGCCTTTGTCATCTCATCAGAGATGTTGACAGAGGACGGGTCATCCCTGATAAGGATGAAAATGAGAGCAAATAGATAAGAAGTCAAAACAGACAGACATTTAACATCCAAACAACCTCCTCTTACAATTATTGACAATGATGTTAATCATTCTTCTGATGCAGAACTCCAAGAGCTCAACTCCAAGAGCTCATCCAACGAAAGCTAAGGAAAGGAAAGTCCCATTTTGACCGGGACTTCTTGTCCTAAAAATAATAATTTGTAACACAACAGAAAGCATAGGCATACCAAGTGTGTATATATATAACTCTCACTAAGTTACCATGTTCAACATACTGTATAACACGCCCCTGCCCCCCAGCCCTCCGCATTCCCTCCATCTTGGATCAAAACATGTACTGGCTTCACTGAATTATGCAAATATGAATGTACATCTATGATGGGATGTAGGATTGGTCTTGACTCACTTGTAATGGCCTTCCATTGGTACCTGGACAATGCCCTCCTCCTCCACAATGCCACTGTGAACCTCCTGAAACAGACACCACATCCACGATCAAACTCCGACACCTCTTTTCAATACTGTTATGTGGAGGAGTTCAAGGGATCAAATTCCATAGAAAAGGACAACACTCACTAGTGTCTTCTTGTACTTAAAAAATGTTTAGCACACTATACCCAACATAAGCTTTTCGGTTCGACTCTGATATGTGCAAGTGGGCTAAACGGGAGGCCCCCACTCACTCTTTGCTGTCATTGAGTAGGGTCTGGGAGCAATATTATTCTTCTTGGTAAGCTTCATGGTAGATAGCGAAACAGTGAAACACAGACATACAGAGAAACCTAGAAATAGCATCGGCTTTCAATAACGGGTCCCAGTAAAATGAATATACATCTCATGCCCCATGCACGCACGCACGCACGCACGCACGTGCACACACTCACACGCACACACACACACGCACACACACACACACACACACACACACACACACACACACACACACACACACACACACACACACACACACACACACACACACACACACACACACACACACACACACACACGTCACCTCTGTCCCGTCATCCTCCAGTTTTTTCTTCTTGCTCTCAGGCATCAGGTCGTCCAGCCAGCTCAGCTCCCTCTTGCTGAAGAGGAAGTCCAGCAGCTTACGGATAAACACCAGGGCCAGCACCTAGAGCACAGAGAGACAGACAGGTAACACTGCTGAACACCAGGGCCAGCACCTCAAGTATAGAGAGACAGACAGGTAACACAGGTGAATACCAGGGCCAGCACCTAGAATAGAGAGACAGACAGGTAACACAGGTGAAACACCAGGGCCAGCACCTAGAGTAGAGAGACAGACAGGTCAGACTGCTGAACACCAGGGGCAGCGCCTACAGTACAGACACAGACAGGTCACACTGCTGAACACCAGGGCCAACCATTGCTATTTACTCTCAATGGGGCCAACACCTAGAGTATGGAGAGACAGGTCACACTGCTGAACACCAGGGCCAACACCTAGAGTATAGAGAGACAGACAGGTAACACAGGTGAAACACCAGGGCCAGCACCTAGAGTAGAGAGACAGACAGGTAACACAGGTGAATACCAGGGCCAGCACCTAGAATAGAGAGACAGACAGGTCACACTGCTGAACACCAGGGCCAGCACCTAGAATACAGACACAGACAGGTCACACTGCTGAACACCAGGGCCAACACCTATAGTATATAGAGAGACAGACAGGTCACACTGCTGAACACCAGGGCCAACACCCACAGTACAGAGAGACAGACAGGTCACACAGGTGAACACCAGGGCCAACACCTACAGTACAGAGAGACAGACAGGTAGAGTAGAGTAGAGTAACTTTATTGATCCCCAGGGGGAAATTCAGGTAACACAGGTGAAACACCAGGGGCAACATCTCGAGTGTAGAGAGACAGACAGGTAACACAGGTGAAACACCAGGGGCAACATCTCGAGTGTAGAGAGACAGACAGGTCACACTGTTATACTTTACAGAGACAGATAGGTCATACTGAGTATACAGATGAACACCAGGGACTGCGCCAACAGTACAGAGAGACAAACAGATCACACTGATTATAGAGATGAACACGAAAGCCAGCACCTATAGATGGTAGTCATGGGTAAGTGGTTAGGGTGAAGGCTTGTAGCCCAAAGGTTGCCGGTTCGATTCTCGACCCTGACAACAATATGAATGTTTGAAGCTAACCTATGTGTCATGCGTGTAAAGATAAAATAGTGTTTTACTGGGGCATCTCGGGCAAGTACAAAAGCAATATTTGGCAAGACCATTGTTCGAGTCCAAGTCGAGTCCAGGTCACTAGAAAAACGGACTCCAAGTCCAAGTCTGGACTTACGTTCTTCAGCCCTGCACTGACGGGCAATATGTCATTACTGTAACCACTTAGCTGTATACACTGCGTACACATAAACTCATTGTGTTAAAATTAGGGGTGGGCATAGATTAATTTTTTTAATCTAGATTAATCTCACTGTAATTATGAAATTAATCTAGATTAATCTAGATTAATCTATATCAAAATGGCTCATTCAGAATAGGCACGCTAGCGAAATAATGCCGAAAAAAAACCTTGGGGTTTCTTAAGACAGATGGCACATTAGACCAGAGCTCATCTCTTTTTTCCAAAATGCATCTCATCTTCAAAA
>NC_085868.1:27375200-27380200 GCF_034702125.1 Engraulis encrasicolus
AGACAGGTACACCACACACTGAGACATATGCACAAACACACTTAGAAAGACATCATGGAATACCTCCAACGAGGACTATTCAATAGGCCACCTTGACAACACACACCTTCCACCTCGACTACGTCCCGTGGAAATGTGATGACTTTATATTGCAAGTTTAACGTCTAACAAATATGGTATGCTTTACAAACAAGTCACTTGTCCCAGGCCCAGAATTGTATTCTCATTACATTGTATGGGTTGAGTTTAGGGCCCCTTCACATGACTTTGTCCTGGGCCAGGCCAAAGCTGTCAGTGGACCCTGCAGAAGTCTTGAGCATGCTACTACTGCACAGCCACAAAGCGACAGTCTGCAAACGAAGGCACCCAGCCCCCAGTCACACAGATACACACACAAACACGCACACGCACACGCACACGCGCACACACACACACACACACACACACACACACACACACACACACACACACACACACACACACACACACACACACACACACACACACACAAACATACACATGCACGCTCCCACCCACCCACGCACGCTCGCACGCACGCATGCACACACGCTCACTTACCCGGACATCCAGGTCTCTCCAATCTATGTCGATAGCAGTGATGTTATTTTCTGCCCAGTATTTCAGTGTGCTGTTGCTGGGGTGTTCTGGCATCGTGCACACACACCTGGAAAATACAACATAACAGCATAGAATATACCTTTCAGTATACCATTCATGTAGACATCCTTCTTCTTTGTTCTGCACCTTAAGTGTGTATACAGTATTACATTACATTACATTTAGCTGACGCTTTTTTATCCAGAGCGACTTACATTTACTATTTCTCAGGGCGTTGGTTACAGTCCCTGGAGCAATGTGGGGTTAGGTGCCTTGCTCAAGGGCACTTCAGCCATGGATGGAGATGTAGGGAGAGGTCAGGTGGGATTCGGACCTACAACCCCCAGATTGAAAGACTCTAACTCCCTAACCGTTAGGCCACGGCCTTTATTGTCATTGTACCATGCAAAACAACATTTCAGTATGCATGACATAAAATGTAACGTGTTCATGATTCTGAATGTGCAAATGAAAAAGAGTGTAATAAAACAATACAGTTTATATCTGAATTTCATACCCTGTTCACACAGCATACAGTAAACGGTACTGCAGCAATGTCTTAAAGTGTTTATGAAACAAAAACAAACGGTCATTCCCATTAAAGCCTTGTTTTTTCTGATAGCATCGATGAGACTTTGAACCCAATCATCCTGGAGGAACTTGTGAAAATGGCAACTCAAAGTGTGAATTCTGTGAAATTTGGTGTGACTAATGAGCTGTGACATCAAAGAGGAGAGTCCCTGGTTTGCTAGTATGGCGATCTGAGAAAACAACACACATTTGATGGACCCACATCTTATAAAGGAACCAAAATTCTGATACAAACATCAGCGTGTCGAAAAACCACACATCCAACCTCATGAGAAAAAAAAAAACAGCAGCACAAATCTATTTCAGAGGCACTGATACATCTGCAGAAAGTGCAGAAAGACCTAGCCTGACAGTTTGTTTTCTTTATGGTTACGGTTGCTAAGGGCGCTTTGCCATGACCCAAAGATGACATGGCGTGTGTATTTGTTGACAAATGGGGGGCATTTTGATTCAATTGCGCGATATAGTGTGATTGAAATGCATGTACATGCAAAAATATTATCAACTAGAGAAAAAACGGAGGTAATAGGCTGTTGGAGCAGCCCCGAAATCCTAAAAAAGAAGAAGAGAGAAAAAAAAGTAGGCCTACGCTATATGCATCTCCGTTTATTCGCTAAGCAGTAGCCCAGTCTGTGAGTTGGCTGTCCTCGACCGAGAGCACCACGGAGGCTGAAGCGCGGATATCCCAAAACCAATTTATTGACCAGTTGAATGGCAATCAACAAAAAGTGCATATCCCGAGAGCATTTGCATCGATTTGACATGTAATGTGCATTACCCTTTCCTGAAATCAACATACAAAGCAGATGGACAAGGTAAAACGTAGCCTAAAGCAAAGCAGTGCACGAGCAGTTACAGGGGCAGTTTCAGTCTGCACGCCGGCGATGTCAATTGTTGGAACTGCTTGAGACAATAGCATTCTCTTCGGTCCAACCATGATCCACGATCTCCACATTTGTGGTGAAGCACGAGGGGTGGAAATGTGCCGAGCACAACAGTGACCATGAGCTTGCTTCAAAACCACGCCGGTGTGGCAGCTTTTGTGATATGCACCGGAATTCTCATCCACATGTACATCTGCTTGTACGAGGCTATGGCAAGCGATGTGGGACAAATGTATAGCAGGAAGCGAATGTCAACATAAACAGAGATTACACAATCTTCGATATGGTCAGCAAATGTTTTGGGGCTGTCATTTATGTTATGCCTACACTTTGGAATTAGATCAGAGTCTTGTTGTTACACAGGCATATTTGATTTAGCCCAACTGTACCCTATACTTAACTTTACTCAGTCTATCCTACAAGCAGATAGCCTACAGGGCGGATGAGAATCCGGTGCATATCACAAAAGCTGCCACACAGGTGCCTGCGTACAAATTGGATCCGCAGAGCCCTTGTTTTAGCCTTCTCCACAGTTGGCCACAGTTCCATCATTCTTCACAGAAGGGAACTTGTGCAAAGATATTCCTTCTGTCAAGTAGCCATTTTTGCAGCTGGCACCGTTCGGCCCTCCAGCAACACACTGCTTGACACTGCGCTTTGGTTTGGTACTAGCCGCCATTGATCTGAACAAGGTGGAATGAGGTGAACTCTCCCCTTTTATGTCACGCATATCATTTGCATAAAATTTGCATGTCACCAAAAAAAAACGAACATAACACTTTTTGGGAACGTTTTAACATGACTTTTAGGACAAAATATCACCCAGACAATATCCCATTTTATTCACAAGGCTTAGAACTGTCAGAATCTGTCCTGGAAATGGTCCAATTCCTTTACTTTGTTTTCGTTTCATAAACACTTTAAAGGGACACTGTGTGAGATTTTTAGTTGTTTATTTCCAGAATTCATGCTGCCCATTCACTAATGTTACCTTTTTCATAAATACTTACCACCAGCATCAAATTCTAAGTATTCACTATGACTGGAAAAATTGCACTTTTCATACATGAAAAGGGGGATCTTCTCCATGATCCGCCATTTTGAATGTCCAAAAATAGCCATTTTTAGCTGCAAAATGACTGTACTTGGACCATACTAGAAAATAATTGTTTATTACTTAGTAAACTTTCATGTAAAGATCAAATTTGGCAATAGGCTGCCCAGTTTCAATGAGCAGCATAGTTGCAGTACCTTTTTTGACCATTTCCTGCACAGTGTCCCTTTAAACCCTTTGCACAGAGTCTCTGTTATTAGCTTATTGTCACCAAAATTGTAATGACCAAGTCGGAATCTGTTACTACGGCTCCGTTTAGTAATGTCAATTTCGTCTACTCTCCAGGGGCAGAGAGTGCAGTCATCCTCTGTTCACAGTGCACGGTGCGAAGTTTAAAAGACCACATAAAACTCAATTATTTAACTGGAGGAGAGGTGGGAAATGAGAATATTTCCATAAATAGTTGACTGATGCTTTTAAATCCTACATTTATAGTTCTGTAGTACAGTGGAAGCATTAAATTAAACCAAAGCTACTGTGGTGAGACAAAATCTGTTTTTGAGAGAATTTTTAGACTTTTTGTCATACTGTACATCTCTACATGCTCCGTGATAGGGGAAACAAGCTACGCATGTCCACACAGTATACACTGAATAACATTTCACAGATGCTTTACAAATGTGCATCTGTAGCTACTGTGGTGGGGAGTGTGGTTATTATTATTATTGTAGTAGGCCTACTCTGGAGGTAACTTTTCTTCAATGTCTACTACAGCGTTCCACTGGAAGAACAGTGTGCATTACACAGTAACGGCTACTGAAGGCTAAAGGCTACTTATGTGCCGTCATACTGCTCCATATTCTGGGTGAGAAGGACGTGTCCTTTATGATATCGTTTGGCGTCACGCGCCCCCCAGTGTGGGAAGAGGGCACGCCGATGACCCTATGTGCTGTTACAGTAGTTTTAATGGCCCTCTAGAGTGCTGCCTTTTCAGGCCAGACTGCCGCATGCTGAGCGACGCACGTACGCTGTGTGAGAGCGTGATGCTTTAAATTAGTGTTTCTCAATGGGGGCGGTACAACCCCCCAGGGGGCGTTGGGGAGCTCTAGGTTGAGAAGGATACAGTTGAAAAGGGGCGGTACTTAGTTGCCATTGGGGGGCATAAGTCCATTTAATTTTTTAATACTACGGGGGGCGTTCGCTGGCTTATGGTGGGGTCAAGGGGGCGTTGGGAGGCTTAGGTTGAGGTCCCAGGGGCGTTTGTTCAAAAAAGGTTGAGAACCACTGCTTTAAATGGATATAAGGAGGACATCAGAACTCAAAGTGCTTTACAACGTAATGACAATAATAAATAGGCTTTCATGACGCTCAAAGATGCTTAAATAAATAGTAGAGTGCGCATGTGTGTGTCTACTCATGAGTATTGCGTGAGTTCGTTTTTTGGTCATTGTGCATGTCATGTGTTTGTAGAGGTGTTGTCTGCTTATGAGTACTGTGTGAGTTTATTGAGGTCGCTGTGTTTGTTAAAGGGTAGTGCTTGTGTGTCTATGCACGTGTGTGTGCACTGTGTGTGTGTGTCTACTTACGAGTGCTGCATGAGCTTATTGAGGTCGTTGTGCATATCGAAGGGGTAGGGCTTGTGTGTGCGCATAATATGCATATTTTGTAGGCTAGTTCATTTGCATGTTCATTATTGTGCGAATTATTTGAAGTAGTTGTGCATGTTGAGGGCAGCGGTGTAGTCTACTTTTTTGAAGTGGGTATACTGTATATTTGAACATTTTTGGAAGTGGGTATACTGTATATATTTATGCTATTCTAAATAATGGATCAATCAATTTTAAGTGGGTATA
>NC_085868.1:27395200-27410200 GCF_034702125.1 Engraulis encrasicolus
CATTTTACATTACATTTACAGTACATTCAGTATATTACATTTACATTACATTTTACATTACTCTTGGCTGACGCTTTAATCCGAAGCGACACACATTTATTTTATAGGGTATTAGTTGCAATGTGGAGTTAAGTGCCTTGCTCAAGGGCACTTCATCCATGGATGGTGGTATAAAGAGAGATACGTGTGGGGATTGAACCTGCAACCCTGTGATCTACAGTCCAAGTGCCTAACTATTACACCATGGCTGCTCCATATCCCAGAGACATTATCATTGGTAGTCATGGGCCATTGGTGCCACACGACTTCTTGTACAAGGGGGTAAGGAGTTTGTAGGACGAGAATTGCTGGTTCGAATCCCGACATCAGTGGATGGAGGGTGTGTGGGACAGTACTCTCCTCTATCCCCCCCCCTTGAACAAGTGTTGCATAAATAGTGTTTCAATGTGTGCACTGTGCGCTGTGGTCTGCAGTGTCACAATTTCAACAATAAATATATTTAAATTTAAATGTAAGTAACATGTTGCTAGTGAGAGGCCTAAGTACAAAGACTGTTAAAGACACACAATATTGTTATAAATTCCATTGCAGTTCTTTGCCATTCCATTTACAATTACAACGGACTTGAGACCATTGTAATAATCCACTGGCAAAAGAATCAGGGGTGCATTTCTGGAAAGCGTCGTTGCTAACTGTGTGAGCTACTTCGTTGGTTGCAATACAATTTCCCATTGGCAACTACAAAAGTTGCTAACTGCTAACTACTTCGTTTTCCAGAAATGCACCCCAGAGTTGTCTATTGTTTCACACTGTACAATAATCCAAGTCACTCCCTTTGGTGATAGTACTGATATGGATTATGTCTATATGGACTGGAGCCAATGTATTCAAATGCAAATTTGGGATTATAATGCCACGATACTTCTTTGGATAATTGCTTTTCTCTGCAAGTAGACATACCCAGCCAGAGTTTTATAAAGGAGAAGTGGATGTTGTAAAGAATTGCTTCACCCCCACTCATTTCTTCAACCAGTGAAGGAAGGAGGTGGTTATCTTTGAACAGAAGTATTAATGACTAAGGCCACCTCAGTGGCATGACACATGACATGGGAAGATACAAATTAATGAATGGTAAGTGACAATTTAATGATCAAATGCAAGTTAACCATTGCGATTAACACAAGGCTACACTTGTAAGTGATACTGGGTGAATACAGCCAAATCAAAGACATATTAGCTCCAATCAGTTGGGAGAGTTAAGAAAAATAAAGACTGTCGAAGCATGTCAGGTAAAAGAAAAAAAAAACGTTTACACGTTTGAAACATAAGAAAACAATGACTTGATTCGTCAAGAAGACATGAGTAGCCCCTTAATGCGCGCCGTACCTCCAGTGGCACGCTGTAATAGTCATTGAAATGTAACTACCATAGCACTACAATACTATGACACAACACAGGCCCTTAAGTAATGCACCACGACTTGGTCATTATCATACTGGTAACAACAAATGTATAAAGCCGCGTCTGAAGGGGTTAAGGTAATATATCCGCACTGACCTCATCTGTCATGAGGGTGGCGATGGAGCGCCCGATCTCATGGTATTGGGGGCCCTTCCCCATGGGGCCCATCAGGATGAACAGGAACCTGGGGAGGACGAAGGAGGAGTTTAGTTAGAAATGTTTATTATGGCCCTACCGTGGCCTAACTCCTGTACTATGCGGCCGACCCGGGTTCAATTCCCGGCCTTTGCCGGCCTTTCCCCGTCTCTCTCTCCCCACTCGCTTCCTGTCACCATCTTCACTGTACTATCATAAATAAAGTAAAAAAGACCACAAAAAAAGGGAAATGTTTATTATTATGGGCCTTGGCTGTGGCTCAAACAGCTAAGGCATCCAAGCAGGGCTCTAAATTAACTTTTTTCGTCACCAGCCAAAATGTCAGGTACTGTAGATGTTAATCTTACCAGCCAAACATACACTCACTAATAATGGGTCAAAGTGGCTAGTAAGTTGGTCTTTCCTACCAGCCAAACTGAAATTTCACCAGCATTTGGCCAGTTGGCTGGTGTTAATTTAGAGCCCTGCATCCAAGTAAGCCCGGGACCCTCTTTGACATCAGCCCGAGGTCATTTCCATCTCTCCCTCCTGTCTCCTCTCACACTGTCCTATCGAAATATGGACCAAAAAGAGAGAAAATGTTATTATGAAGGGTGTTGTGATGCGTTGTGTGGAGCACCTGCACATTGAATGGCATTGACAGTGTGTATGAGGATTGGGCCTGGGTTGTTTGCCAGTTGTACCCCGTCTCTCTTTTCCGCTAACTTTCTGTCATACTTGCTGTTCTGTCGCAATGAAGGATCAAAGAGCCATGAAAGTACTTGAGAAAATGTTTTAAAAATGGGCATCAAGGCCCTACCGGGTCCTTTGCCGGCCCTTCCCTGTCTCTCATCCCAACTCGCTTCCTGCCTGTCCTTCACTATCCTGTCTCATAATAAAGGCTTGAAAAAAATAAAATTAAATAAAAAATGGGCATCTAGCATGCAGACAGTGGCCCTATGATTGGGCCACTTCAACGAGCGAGGCAATTTTTTCTGTATGATGATGGGCCATTGTCAATGTAGTCTATAATGACTGCTCTCAGTGCCACACACGTTTCTTAAAAACATTTTTTTGTACCTTTTCTATTTTGTAACAGGACAGTTCGAGAGGCGACAGGAAACGAGTGGGGAGAGAGACGGGGGAGGCTCTGCAAATGACCTCGGGCCGGAATCGAACCCGGGTCGCCGGTGTGGCAGTGCAGTGCCCAGCCGATTGAGCCATAGCTGGGTCAGTGCCAAACGCTTTTGAATACTCTCCCTTTGGACACCGTGACAATGAATACAGCACACATCACTTCTGCAGTTCCACGGTCTACTCCAATTAAGGACACAAACCCCAAAATGTAACTTTACAAACTGGCACTGTGTGCACGGTAGCATCCACCCCAACAAAGGACGTACGTGCTAATGGTTGAGTGTTTTCACATGGTTTCATTAGAAGGGAAGTCCCGTACAATTTGAAGTCCAAGTATGCTCAAACTTACAGTAAGTTTAAACTAAACTTTCACTTGCTTCCCCATTCTAACAGACACCCACACAAACAAAGACACACACACACAGACAGACAGACAGGCACACACGCACGCACGCACGCACGCACGCACGCACGCACGCACGCACGCACGCACGCACGCACGCACACACGCACACACGCACACACACACACACACACACACAAAACAGTCCAAACAAACAGTGTGCCTTGAGGGTGGGGGTGTAACTCTAATGAAACATGACAGTGTTTATGCACAGTCCCCAGGTCAGAGGCAAGAGGCTTCAGAGGCGATTTACCAAAGGCAAGAGAGGAGGAAAGTGTGTGTGTGTGTGTGTGTGTGTGTGTGTGTGTGTGTGTGTGTGTGTGTGTGTGTGTGTGTGTGTGTGTGTGTGTGTGTGTGTGTGTGTGTGTGTGTGTGTGTGTGTGTGTGTGTGCGTGCGTGCGCGTGCGCGTGCGCGTGCGTGCGTGCGTGTATGATCAGCAGACACTGGCATGCAATGTGTATGAAATGCATGGCCAACCACTACGCTGCAGTGTGTAGAAAGTGCTACTGCCAATACACATACAAATTGTGTGCCACGAGTATGTAATTAACATTGTGAACCTTCACCAGCCACTCATTTGTAAACCGTTTCAAGGTGTCTGCAAATCTACCTGCCACTTTCATATTTTACCGTTTGTCTGGTTTAAATGTCCATCCCCTAACTATAGGCTAGCCTTAAGGCACTGAACTTGTGGTCAAGTGTTCGATACCTCACATCGACAGGTGGGTGGGGACTGCAGAGCTCTAAATTAACACCAGCCAACCGGCCAAAAGCTGGTGAAATTTCAGTTTGGCTGATAGAAAAGACCAACTTACCAGCCGCTTTGACCCATTAGTGAGTGTGTGTTTGACTAGCAAGACTAACATCTACGACTAGCCATTTTTGGCTGGTGATGAAAAAAGTGAATTCAGAGCCCTAGTGAGGAGTAAGGAATGACCAGCACTGTCCTCCATCACATCTTCTGTGGCTAGGGCAGTGTTTCTCAACAGGGGTGCCGGGGCACCCTGGGGTGCCGCAGGCCCCCCTCAGGGGTGCCGCAGAAACGTGGCTGATAAATAAATTATGTAATATAATACATATCCGTCTAAATTGCTAAGTTAATGTTAGTCAGTGAAATCTTTCATCTGCCATTTACACACAATAAAGTAAATATAGGTCGCCCCAGTTAGTTGCAACTTCGAACGTATGTCGTGTGACGTCTCCAAATGTGTTATTTTTCTAAGCTTGTGTGGTATCGGATGCAATACCATGTTACGGCTTGTTGGTTAGGGGTGACTTGAAATTTTTCATAAATTGAAAGGGTGCCTTGAATAAAAAAAGGTTGAGAAACTCTGTGGCTAGGGCACCCTGGGCACTGCTCTCTGGGCCAGCTGTTAGGCCACCACTTTACTCACACGACACGTGTGTTTAATCAGAGACTGGACTTTGTGTGAAAATCACAGACTTGAATTTTGTTGGCCATTGTTGGTGTGGTTGCATTAGCCACACAGTACAAATACAATGACAATTCAACACCCAGAGAGTTGATTTTACACTTTCTAGAGTTTGAATTTGGTCACACAGTACTCTGTAAGTGTTAAATTACCACTGCAGTTTTTAATCGCGTAGGCTGGTGCAAGCTAGGGCCGCCACTTTCAATTTCAATTTAATTTCACACACACACACACACACACACACACACACACACACACACACACACACACACACACACACACACACACACACACACACACACACACACACACACACACACACACACACACACACACACACACACACACACACACACACACACAGGGTAGTGCTGTGTAATTCCAGTGACAAATGGGACCACACTCATATAAAAAGGGATCACACTCGCTCTAATCACTCAGCTGATTAGCCAGATGGTTTTGGCATGTTTCTGTGCCTATGTCTGACTGATCAGGGGTGCATTTCTCGAAACCATAGTGCTAACTACATTAGCTACTTTGTTGTTTGTAATGCAATTTCCCATTGGCAACTACCGAAGTTGCTAATTGGCTAACAACTACGCTTTCGAGAAACTCACCCCAGATGCGTCAGCTGATTAAACGAAACTTATCAGAAACACTAGGTAGTGCTGGCATTGTTGAGCATGGCTAAATATAAGTACTACGCTTTTTACATTTCATTAAATTACCCTTAGCTGACACTCTTAGTCTCATCCATAGCAATGTAGTTTTTTTTTAAGTACAGGATATTGGTAACAGTCCTTGCAGTAGTGTGGGGTTAGGTGCCTTGCTCAAGGGCACCTCAGCCATGAAGTGTGGTACGGAGTGGGAGGGTGGGATTCGAACTGGCAACCATCTGATCTAAAGCCCATCTGCCTAACCACTAGGCCACGGCTGCCCCCAATCCGCTTATTAGAAATCATCCTGGGACCAAGGCCAGTTACCAGGCCAAATTATGACAAACTACGTACTAGTGAATGGCACACATGTGAGTCACTCACCTACTGGTGATGGGGACTTCAGCACACACACACAGACACAGACACAGACACAGCCACAGAGACAGACACACACACACACACACACACACACACACACACACACACACACACACACACACACACACACACACACACACACACACACACACACACACACACACACACACACACACACACACACACACACACACACACTCTCACTACCTGCTGGCGATGGGGACTTCAGCGATGCCATTTAGCATGGCAGCGGGGCAGAGACGTACGAAGGCCACCACCGGCTTCTCCAGAAACTCCAGCTCACCCACCAGGATATTGGAGGCCTCAGCGCCCGGGGGGATCTTCTTCATGAAGTGCAGGTCTACCTGGAAAGTGGGGCACCACACACACTGTTAGCTACACACACATGCACAGGCGCGCGCACACACACACACACACACACACACACACACCCGCGCACACACACACACACGTACACACACACACACATGTGGAGGGATCTTCTTCATGAAGTGCAGGTCTACCTGTAACGTGGGGCACCACACACAGTGTTAGCTACACACACATGCATGTGCGAACACACACACACGCGCGAACACACACAGGCGCGAACACACACACGCACGCACGCAGGCACGCACACACGGAGGGGTTTTCTTTATGAAGTGCAAAGTGGGGCACCTGTAAAGTGGGGCACCACACATACACACATGCATACACACACACACACACACACACACACACACACACACACACACACACACACACACACACACACACACACACACACACACACACACACACACACACACACACACACACACACACACACACACACACACACACACACACACACACACACACGCAAACTCCCAGTGCTCCCAGTGAACAACCAACCTCCCCGTGGTTAAGGGACTAAAGGAAGCACTCTATCTTCTTTCACACACCAGCATGCAGTTCACATGAACATCACAGAACAGGGCTGTTTCAAAAGTATCTGGGGGCCTTAGGCAAAGAGGGACTCCCAGCCCCCCTTCTTCTCTTGGGGAGGACCCCTCAACAGAGAGATGTCGACAGCAACATTGTTGCACTTTTCAGACAGTGAATTAAGGCTGGTTCTGACACACTCACAAAGTTGTCATTGCTGTCATTTAAATACAAGTTTAGAACCAGTCATTACCAAGGAGCCACCTTTCATGCGTGGGCCCTTGAAAATTGCCTAGTTTGCTTGCCAGATTATAACAGGCATGAACATCACACAGCACTGGAACTCAGGAGAATTGAAGTGCCTCATCATGCACAGTGCATTTAAATCTAGGTCACACTAAGAGACATAAAATATTCAATACCAGAAATAACTACTACATGCGTATTGCATGCCATTCCAATTTTTTATGTCCTGTGTTCTGCCGTCACAATGTTGCATTGTGCTTGAGTGCAGTGGAATACTGGGGAATATTGTGTATTTCAATTTCGTAGTAGAGAGTGCATGCACACATTCAGAAATCAACCAGTTATTATTCAGGAAAACATACACGTATGCTTGCACAATACTGCTGCTGCTTGATTTGTTTTTTTATACAGTAGAATAAAATAACAGCAAACACAGTAACAGCAATTTGTGGACATCATTTCTTTTTTTTTACTTACTATCCTGCCTTAAATGCTCTGTGAAAACGATATATAGTATACACATACTATTTTATTTATGAGTAGTACTATCTATTAACTAATTCAAGGTATTTATTTATAAATAAAGAAACAAATAATTTAAAAAAAAACATTATGGTGATCATTATCATATCTCACATACTCACGCACACATGCACACACACACGCACACATGCACACACACACACACACACACACACACACACACACAAAGTGAATCTGCATGACACATGATGAGAGTGAGGCTGGAGCCTCTTGGTTTGCGTCACCTTGCTGAAGTCGACTGAGCTGTTCTCCCTGCTGCCGCCTCCTCCCTCTGTAGTGGCCGGCTGGGACTGCGGTGACACTATCTGACCTGGGAACAGCACACAGGGGCACACACACACACACGCACGCACGCACGCACGTGCACGCACACACACACACACACACACACACACACACACACACACACACACACACACACACACACACACACACACGCAACCATGCATGCACGCACAAAAACACACAAGATGCGCAACCACACACACACAACACACACACACACACACAGGTATTA
This sequence comes from Engraulis encrasicolus, assembly GCF_034702125.1. NCBI lineage: Eukaryota > Metazoa > Chordata > Actinopteri > Clupeiformes > Engraulidae > Engraulis > Engraulis encrasicolus. The sequence goes on from NC_085868.1 coordinate 27,403,041, forward strand.
GACCTCATACTGTTGCATGCCTATTTTCTTATCAGACAGGAGGCTCGACGTCTAGATAAAGCAAGTACAGTAAGCAGAGTGAAGAAAGAAAGCACCACCACCACCACCACAGCAGCCTACCTGCCAGCAGACCAGATTTAATTACAGCCTGATAATGAAAGCAAATATTGAATGAAGGAAAATAAATGTGAAAAAGTGGAGGAAGGCATGGCTCTCTCTCTCTCTCCCATTCAGACGGCAAAGAAAGGCCTAGTATAAAACATATTTACTTAAAAGCCTTACATGAAAGCATATGGAACAAAAGAAGATTTGAACATTTTAGCACAAGATTATAGTTAGGCCTACCAAATTGTACAAGGAAGTAAGTTGCCTATACAGTTCTACTATGATAATCTTTAGTGTTTTAGCGCTACATTAGAAGAAGTAGATTTACTAAAAGAAGAGCATTCTGTAGAGGCTCTGCTGTTTTGGCTAAAGCACTATCATACAGTCAATTCTTAAAATACAAAAACTGTCTGACTTTGACCATGTCGCCGTTATGTAATCCAGCGTCAAAGTTCTCTGAAATGCCACTTAAAGATGTGCAAAAATGAGTTCTTAGTTCTCGCCTGTAGAACTTTTCTGGCCATGACTGTAATGCTTATGCTTATGCCAAAGCTTTAATCCATAGAAAATGAACATATCAAATACGGTCCCCACATTGTCCTGTGGAACATTGAGGGGAAATAGTGTAGGTGAGGGGGAAATCAATAAAAAAGAAAAATAGAAATAGAGCATACAGAGATGTCAAATTCCTCAAAACTCTCCTCCAATCCTTTTTTATCAGTTTGAATCTTTCCCTGTAGGTGATTGTTGTAATCATCAATAGACCTTTTTCCATCCAATTCTGAAGCAACTTGTGCCCTATGTCAATTCAATTTCAAATTTCCACTTTAATTTGATGGAAAAAGGGGTTGATAGGAAGTGGAACTGACTGACGTCCTGTGAAAGGACAGGAAGACAACAAGATTTCTGGAGATCAGGGTTAGTGCTATGATGCCATCTATGTACACTAAAAAAATCAGCCCAGTGAGTAAAGCTAGTCTACATGGAGCTCGAGAGTTGCCCAGGCCTGGGCCAAGTGAATGATCGTATTGCTTTTTTGTATGATCTCCAGATGTAATTTTTAAAACTATGATGAACTGATTTTATTGAAGAAAAGGACCCCAGGAAGAATAGCTGTGGCATTGCCACAGCTTTTGGGGATCCAATAAATAAACAAAAAAATAAACAATAAACAAAAATAAGCTAGTCTATACGAGGTGGAGCCCGACAGTTGCCTGTGGCTGGGTCCTCTTCCACATCTGCGCTGGGGATGAGCTGATAGCCTGGTCCTGCACCATAGGAGGGGCTGAGGCGCTTGGCGAAGGGCACTGGTGCCCGGGAGGCTCTGAACATGACAGGGCCGGCGGCAGGGCTGCTGGCATTGGAGGAGGGGTGATGGAGTGGGATAGAGGGATATGGAGATGGAGATGGAGGAGGAGAGGGGAGGGCAGTGGGTGTAGAGCTGGGCATATATGGGGGAGACCAGTGGGGACATTTCTTCTTGCTTGGAGTCTCGGATATGGACGAGTTTCTCCTCAGACCCCCTCGCAAGGAGGACCAGAAGGAAGAGCACTTGGAATGGGACAGGTGACGTGAGGCTACAGCAAGACAAGTCAGACAAACAACAAAAACACATAACAAGAACAAAAAAACAAAAAAAGAACTCGCAAATAAAAACAATGATGTGTTATGTGCAACTAAAATAGATTCCTCTCCGCACAACCAACAACACAGCTGAATGTAGAGTACCACCCTGAGTCAGTGCTTGCTGACAGCTTTGGCTGGGCACAGAGCAAAGTCATCTGAAAGCCCCCCCCCCCACCCAATACATAGGCCTACAATGTAATGAGGACCAAATTCTGGCCCCCTTTCTCGCTGGGTCCGGGACAACTGACCCCTTTGTCCCCCCTGTTGGTTTCCTTGCTAGGAGTAGCGTGTGTAGATATAAAGGTGAGTCATCCTCTGGAAGGGTAAACATGACCTTGATAACTTGATTTGCGATGGAGTGAGTGGGCACGCCACATCTGGCTACCACCCTAACAGCTGACTACAAACAAACAACACATGCTGCAGCACTTTACCTGTTTGTTTGGGTGTATATACTGTACTTGGCTGTGTATACTTGTGTACTGTATATAGGCCTATTGTGTGTGTGTGCTTTGTGTGTGTGTGCTTTGTGTGTGTGTGTGTGTGTGTGTGTGTGTGTGTGTGTGTGTGTGTGTGTGTGTGTGTGTGTGTGTGTGTGTGTGTGTGTGTGTGTGTGCATCTGTAATACTGCCCTACTGACGAGATCCAAATAGATGTATTAATGTGTGTGTGTGTACTGTGTACTTACGTGTGGGCGTGGGATTGCACAGTTGTGTAAGTACGTATATGTGTGTATTTCTGTGTCTTTATATGCTGTGAGTTTGTGTACGGTATGTGCATGTGCAAGCGTACCAGTTTCTTTCTGACTGCTCATGAGTGCGTGTTATGCTTGTTTATGTAACAGATGTCACTAAGGGCGTCTGTGTGAGCCCTTCTCTACGTATGAATGCATTAGTGCCAATGATAACCCTGATCTCTGACCCCGTTGACGTCCATGACGTGTGTACAGATTATTACATTACACTGCACTTAGCTGACGCTTTCATTTTTATTCAAGGCAACTTACAGCTATTATTTTTTTAGGGTATAGGTTACAGTCTCTGGAGCAATGTGGGGTTAGCTGCCTTGCTCAAGGGTACTTCAGCCACGGATGTAGATGTAGAGAGAGGTCAGGGGGGATTCAAACCTGCAACCCCTCGATTGAAAGACCAACTCTCTAACCACTAGGTCACGGCTGCCCCTACATTACTAGATCATAATCTGTATGTTTCTGTCAGAGTCTATAACTGTGCATGTGTGTGTGCATGCGTGCATCTGAGTGCATGCGTACGTGCGTGCGTGCGAGCGTGTGTGTATGTGTGTGTATTTGTGTGTGTGCGTGTCTGTGTGTGTGTGACGCTCACCGCCGTTCTTGTCCATGTTGTGTGGTTCGGACTGCTTCTTGCCGATGTCTGCGAAGGACCTGACGATGGGGATGCGGTGGCCCAGCTTCTTCTGGTTCTGGTGGTGGTGGCGTTTCAGCAGAGCGTTCTTGATCTTGCGCCGGACGTCCTCGCCCAGGGACACCGTCGACTCATGCTGGTCCAGGACCATGTCTAGTGGAAGAAGACGACAGGAGGGGAAGCAGACAGATCAGGAATGGACAACCATCATTCTCTTGCCTGTAACTTCACACAGGAACACTGTCATCTCTAGGGGGAAGACGCAGAGGCGACTCTTGGGTCAAAGGCCCCAAGCGAAATGTCAGGAGTGAATATTTGACAGATATTTGTCACTATTGTAGCAAAGTGTGATTCCCCATCCAGGTGCCCCAAGCGGCTGCCTGCCTAGCCTGGGAAGATGGGAGGCACACAGGTCAGGAATGGACAGCCATCACTCTCTTGCCTATACTTAACACAGGGACACTGTCATCATCTCTTGCTGGTCCAGGACCATACAGTACTGTATGTCTATGGACAGTAGGGTAGGGTGACCTTATTTTGGCACGTGACCACCTGGACATGTTACCGCAATGTGAATGCCATTGCCATAGCCTCTCGACTTTGTGTGTGCTCATGGCCTCATAACGTTCGCCGATGGCCCGCCTCAGTGGAGAAAACAATAAAGTTTCTCCGCTGTTAGCCTAGGCACAACAACTTTTGGGGGACTGCTCTTTACCATTTGGCATTCCTTGCATCTCAAGGCTGTGGGCAAGGCACCTAACCCCACAAAAAAGTGTAATGTAATGAAATGTAACGCAATGCAATGCAATGTAATGTAATACGTATGTTGGTTCTACGCAGTCAAGATCCAATCATGACCTCATACTGCAGCGACTCCAGGACAAAGATGCTGCAAAGTGTGCTAAAAGCCGTAATGTATACCTTTGGGTATTGGGCAGGTTTACTAACTGCCGAGCTGTGTAAGTTGGCATCTCTTAACCCTCTGAGGTCTAAGGCTTTTCAGAGGCTTTTAGGCTGCTTGCACCACCCTGACATTTTCAAGTATTTTAATTTCATATATATATATTTGGAACCTGGAAGGTCTGAGGTTTCTAATGGTGTGACTTATATGTTTCAATGACAAAAACTCACAGAGTTACAGATTTGTTTTTTGAGACCAATTGCCCTCTGAAGGGCACTCGGACCTCAGAGGGTTAAATCTGTATTATATTCATTAAAGTGCAAGTTCACAATCCTGGATCCTCTGTTCACTGCTCAAGGCACTGAACGTTACTACTATAAACACACTCATTTATACAGTACCCATCTGGAACAGCACACAGCACTCACGGATAGGGATGTAAATAAAATCGAAATGTATTGATGTATCGGAAGTCTTGGCCGCCGATTTAATCGAATCGTATCGTATCGTGGGGCATTCTTAAGAATCGAAAAGAATCGAATCGCTGGCCCCTGTGCAATGCCCTAGCTCCATAACACAATAGTAGTGGAAAAGTAATTGGAAAAAATCGAATCGAACCGAATCGCATCTTATCGTGGGGAATTCTTAGGTATCGAAAAAAATCGAATCCCTGATTTAAGAAATCGATACCGTATCGTATCGTTGTGAAGGCTGTGATTTACACCCCTACTCACGGTGCAGTATTATCTTTTCATAGCACAGACTACACACATTATAAATGCACATGGAATATGAATAACATATAACGCAATAATCCGCATGACATTACATATTTATACAATTTATGTATATTTCAGACTCTTTATTTAATATTACATAGGTAAGTCTAAAAATAGCTGGGTGCCCAATAGTTAATATTGCAGAAGGTTTTGCTGAATTTAAATCCCTTTAGTGACGGATGCAGTCAGAGCACGCACTGTAATGATATGTTGCTCTAAGGGCAGGCACACGTCATACCATCTGTGCCCGAGTTCCCTTGGCCAACCCCCCCCCCCAAAGTCTGTTTCGTTTTGATCGCTCTGTTGCATGCAGTAGTGTTATTTTGTACCCTTTTGTAGACCTGGATTGCGCTTCATTATAACTAAACATGGTGCTCCTCCAAGCTTACTTCAGAAGGCGAATTCAGAAGCAGCTTTCACCCAGAATCAAGGTGAGCAGAGAGTGAAATGATTTTGGAAAACATTATTGTAAGGTTGAATAACACTGACATAGACACAGACACACTCTCTTTCTCTCTTTCTCCCTCTCTCCCTCTCTCTCTCTCTCTCTCTCTCTCTCTCTCTCTCTCGCACGCATGCATGCACACGACACACACACACGCACGCACGCACTCACACACACAGCAGGCCATGTGACCGAATCACCAGAACTGGTTGAGATTGCTTTGGGGGGTGAAGATGCCAGCTAAACCTTTAATCCAAAAACACCCTCCATCCACAAGAACGAAAAGAGATGTGAATGACACCAGCAAGCATCCCACACAACATCAACACAACAACACACACACACACACACATGCACACGCACACACACATGCACACGCACACACACACACACACACACACACACACACACACACACACACACACACACACACACACACACGCAGCACAAAAAGTGTATCTGACACACACACACGCTATCGCTACTACTGACCTGCAATCTCCTCCAGGGAGTCCGCCCTCATGTCCAGCATGACGATGCCATTGAGGATGCAGGAGCGCAGCTCAAACAGGCTGTGCAGCGACAGGGTGGCCACGTAGGGCTTACTCCACCTCTCACCACCGTCCTCCACATCCTCCTCGAACTTCAGCCACCTACACAGGACACGTGAAAAAAGACAAGACATTAGGGTGGTGTTCGATGGTGGCTACATACAGCGTACTTCACCTCTCTCCTCCATACTCTACACATCCTCCTCAAACTTCACCTACATATATACAGGACACAGGGGAAAGTAGGGAGAGTATGAGAGCAAAGAATGCAATAAATAAATACTTTAAGAAATTAAATAGCCTAATTACACAAATAAATAAAGTGAGCAAGTACTGTAGGTAGGTAAGTAAGTACATAGGAAAGAAAGAAAGAAAGAAAGAAAGAAAGAAAGAAAGAAAGAAAGAAAGAAAGAAAGAAAGAAAGAAAGAAAGAAAGAAAGAAAGAAAGAAAGAACATAAGAAAGAACACAAGAAAGAACACAAGACCAGAAAAATACAATCAAATACAGTACTTTACACAAAGAATCTATCTCAGCTAGGACTGTATATCTCATATACTTCCTTCCTGTCCAAAGGCCATTATTGCAGCAAGAGACAGAATTCTGCAGCTATGATTCAGACACCAGAGAGGAATCTGATCTGAAAGCATGCAACATGTGTCAACCTAACTGATCTCTGATACAACAAGACAAACATCAGCTATATGATATATCCGGAGTATATGAGCATATCAGGATTCAAAAATAACAGAAATGAAATCTCATCGACATACACGCATGCATGCACACGCACACGCAAGCGCATGCGAACAGCTGCACACGCACACACACACACACACACACACACACACACACACTAGAGGATGACATTTTTCAGAAATTCCCATGGGTTGGGAGTCAACATTTTAAAAATGAACAGGAGCGGGGATAAAGATGAATGGGAGTGGGCAGGAGCGAGAATAAAAATGAACGGGAGCGGGAATGCAGCTTATTATTTCTTTAAAAAAGCAAACAAAAAAAGCCTCGTTTTTTGACTAAACGGGAGTGGGGTTGATTTTGAGTGGGAGTGGGCAGGATTGGGAGACATTCTTTTCAGGAGTGGACGGGATGGGATTTGTTTCTTTTACTCCAGTCCGGGAAGGTACGGGATGGGATTTTTTTTCTCAGACCAGGATGGGACGGGAGTGAAAATCCACTCCTGTGTCATGCTTTACAGTTTTTTTTCAACTGCTAACAAGCTTTTGTCCAAACCTCAGCAACATTTGCAAAACTCTTAATACAGTTAGCACACCAAGCCATACAGTTCACACACCTTTCATTAGTCCAGTGTTAAGAGGGTTCAGGTAGCGCAGTAATCCCAAATCTGAGTAGT
>NC_085868.1:27422700-27432700 GCF_034702125.1 Engraulis encrasicolus
CCTCCCTCAGTCATCTGTCTCTTCACCCTGGCAACACACTGTCTCTCTGTCTCTCTATCTCTCTATATGGCAATACACTTCACTTTCTCTCTTTCTCTCTGCCTCTCTATCTCTCTATATGGCAATACACTTCACTCTCTTTCATTTCTGTCTCTCTCACTGGAAACACAATGCTCTCCCTTTCTTTCTCTCTGTCTCTCTCACACACACTTTTTCCCCTTAAATCCTTCGTCTGTGTGTGTCTCTCTCTTCCTTTCTCTGACTGCTGTCTTTTACTTGACTCTCATTTGCTCCCTTCTTACTGCTCCCTTTCTCCATCCCTTTCCCCATCCCTTGATCCATCTCCCCCCCTCTCTCTCTCCCTGTTCCTTCACCCTGGGCGACGGTGAGAAGGAGAATCCTCATCCCAGATGACCTACTTCTGTTTCCATAATCAAAACCAGCAAAGGCTCAGTACACACACACACACACACACACACACACACACACACACACACACACACACACACATGCACGCGCACATACACACTTATGCATGTACGCATGCATGCATGGATGCATATGCCCAGCCACACGCACGCACGCACGCACGCCCGCACGCACGCACGCACGCACGCGCGCACGCACACACACACACACACACACACACACACACACACACACACACACACACACACACACACACACACACACACACACACACACACACACACACACACACACACACACACACACATACACACAGATGTTACTGCATGTCGATCTCATATGCACATCTGGGATTAAACGATAAAATAAATGCATGTGAGATGCTCCAGATGACTGTGATCCATGCTGACCCTTCCTGACCTGTACATACACACACACACGTACACACGTACACACACACACACACACACACACACACACACACACACACACACACACACACACACACACACACACACACACACACACACACACACACACACACACACACACACACACACACACACACACAGTAAAGAGCTCTATTGCAACATACCAGTATTCTATATGTCGATTAAAAAAAAAAAACATATTTAAAACGTGGATTTTTATAGGGCTTGTCTGTGACAGTAAGATCAGTTTTTTTAATGATACCAGTGTGTGTGTGTTTGTTTTAAATTTGGCAAGGAAATATAAGATGACATTTATCCAGGTCCAATTACTTGCAGACTGTTCTTGAATGAAAAAAAAAAATTTAGACAAAGAAAATATACATGAAAATTGCATTTAACTGTTGCTGTTTAAAAAAAAACATTTTGGGAAAGGGCTCTTCATATAGGCTTCTCCTATGTAGGAATTGCACCGCACCACTACTCTGCACAATTTAGAAAATGCTTTTTCATCAAGCACATTTCCACTTTCCTCATTGAAACATTAGAACCGCTTTCATGGCCATAATGCAATCATTGGATTTACAGTGATATGGACACATACAGAATTACACGCTGTGTGTCTTTCTTTCATTCATGATCCCAGGCTGATTACAATTAACTTGAATTGTCTTATAAGGCTGTGTTTTGTTGATCTTCAGCCCATTTCACATTGAAATGCATGCCGTAAAGGACACATGGAGCATTGCGTGGTATGAACTTTATTCGAATATGAATTTGAATCGAGTACTAATGCTCTGTTGTTTTGTTAGTCTATACCAGATGACATTGCATGACACATGGGATACATGGGATGCATGGGGGGATTACGCAGGCTGTAAGGATACTGCAGGTTTTATCCATGTTTCCGGGCTAAGTCTGAACTTGCATTCAATGTTAAGGCTGAGGTGTGCTACTGGTCTTTGGTCTGTTGCACATCATGACATTGGATGTAAAACGTAATGTACGTATCTGACACATGGACGATTAGCTGTAAGGATATGACATTGTTTTAGTCATGTTCCAGGGCTGGGCTGAGAATGACCTTGAATTGGGGGCTAAGGCTGCGATGTGCTAGCCAGATTATCATCGACTTTCAAATCTCTTCGAGACTTGGTCTGACCAAGAGCATAACAATTAACATTTCCCAAACGGCATGGTTGACCCGCCTCCCTTGGCTTGCAACTGGTTGTTTGCTTCCTGACAAAGTGGGAGGAGTTCCCGATTTTTCCGGAGCTCAGAAACGATATTTGTATTGCTCCTGGCCTGACTAGCAACGCTGAAGGTGTTGCATCACTAGGAGGGCTCGTGTTAGGCTGGCTAGTGTTGTGCTGTCAGTCTTTAGTCTACATTGCATGACAAATGTAATTTACAGAAAGGACACTTGGGGGATTATGTACATTGGCTATAAGTATGTTGCATCTCTTAGTCACTGGTGTTCCAGGGAGGGGTCAAGTGAGAGCTTGATGTGATGTGGGTGCTAAGGCTGTTACGTTGGCCTTTAGCTTACTCCACATGACATTGCATGACGAGCCCAGTGTTACTGACACTGAGGCTTAGTCAGCTGGTGCTCGCCACACCCACACACACACACACACACACACACACACACACACACGCACACACACGCACACACACACACACGCACGCACACGCACGCATGCACGCGCACGCACGCACGCACGCACGCACGCACGCACGCACGCACGCACGCACGCACGCATGCACGCACACATACAGTACACACACACACACACACACACTAATGTATACTCTCCACAGACATAAATATATAAATACTGTATGTAAATGAACAGCCACTCCCCCACACCCACACAAATACACAAGGAGGAAGAGCACACACGCACGCACGCACGCACGCGCACACACACACACACACACACACACACACACACACACACACACACACACACACACACACACACACGCACTCACGCACACACACACACACACACACACACACACACACACACAAGGGAGGTCCTGCTGGCGAGGACTGGCATGTTCCCTCTCTGGAAGCCAGCAGGGGGTGGGGTCTGGGGGGTGATAGAGACAGCGACACATCCCAAAATAAACACGCCGCTCTGAGAGAATGACTTTGGGAGACAGCCCTCGTCACCATAGCAACCTAGCCATCCCAGCACACTCCACTCTCTGTATTTTTTATATTCTTCAAATTCTCATTCAAATGTATCTCACACGGTTTGCTTACTGTATACATTACTGTTACACAGAACGGAACACAAGAACAACAAATTGCAACTCCAAGTCGATCAAGGTCATACTTCTGTAAAATTAGTCTGTGCTATCCCATTCGACTCTGTGAGCAAAAAACATTTGCAAGCAGAACATTTCATTACCATAATTGATATCTAGGAAGTATGAACAATACATGTATCCCACATTATTGCTGTACAATATAAATAAATACCAATACAAACATTATACTAAGATTGACACTGTATAATAAAGTGTTACCAAATTGCTTGTATTTCTATCTATCATTGTTAGACCAATAGACAGTGATGTCATTGTGATCAGTGGAGGGCTCCTCTTGCATTGATGAATAAATGCCCTAATACTACAGTGTGTACGTAATAAGCATTTTTATAAATTGACATCTATGAAGTATTACTTTAGTGTTCCCTTTATTTTTTGAGCAGTATATAATTATCCGACAATCTATCATTGTTAGGCCCAGAGACAAACATCGTGGAATGCATAGGGCTCCTCATGTACTGGGCTCAGGCCCTGGTCAGGTCAGGGTCACCGACACCTTTGGCTGAGCTCGGGACAAAGTCATCTGAAAGGTCCCCCACTGTAATACATACTATGTAATGAAAACCTCAATCTCTTCTGTGGGCCTGAGACAACGGACCCCTTTGTCCTCAACAACCCCCCCCCCCCCCCCCCCCCCCCTTGTCGTGTTCCCTACCATGGTGAATAAATCCCCCCCACCACCCTGAGCTGAAACACTGGCGTCTCCCAGGGGGTGCCAACGTGACTTTATAAGGTTGGGTTACGCCATCAGAACCGGAGGGGAGGGGAGGAAGTGAGAGAGGAGAGAGGAGAGAAGAGGGGGAGATAGAGAGGCAGGGAGGTTAGATGATAAGAGAGGCATAAAAAGAGCAAGGGAGGGTGAATAGGCGATAGAGACGGAGGAGGGAGGAGATGGAGAGGTTGTGGATAAAGGCGGGGGGAGTGAGAGTGTGAGAGAGGGGAGGGGGGAGACAGAATGAATTGAAAAGTTGGAAAGAGAGCGGAAGAGAGAGGGGCAGACAGGAGGGAGGGAAAGACAGAGAATAGAGAGAGAGAGAGATATTCACAAGAATGATAAAGAACACAGAGACAGAGAATAGGACAGGCACAATGAACACTTCCACAATCTCTCTCTCTCTCTCTCTCTCTCTCTCTCTCTCTCTCTCTCTCTCTCACACGCACACACACACACACACACACAGACACACACACGCACGCACGCACGCACACACACACACAGTAAAGAGCTCAAGTGTTGGATGCTTTATCAGTGCATGGCAGGAAGACAGAGAAGGCCATTCTGACTAATATGCCAATTTTCCCGTTCAGGGCTGGTCTGTTCAACTCTGGGGTGCATTTCTGGAAAGCGTAGTTGCAAGCTATGTTAGCTACTTTGCTGGTTGCAATGCAATTTCCCATCGGCAACTACCGAAGTTGCTAACTGCTAACAACTAAGCTTTCCAGAAATGCACCATGTTCAGTTCAGCCCAGTTCTGTTCAGTGAGGTTTGCTTCCTTTGACGGTGGAAACACACCGCGATATTGTCCCCTCAACAAAAGACCTCGTTACACAAGCTGCATGGACCACTGCTGACGTGCAACTTAACAACGAACCGCTGGGAAGAAAGAAAGGTACTTACAGGTCACCTGCGCGCTGTGTGATTTGTTTGTGCTGTGCTGTGCTCGTGTCCGTGTCCGTGTGCGTGTGCGTGTGTGTGTGTGTGTGTGTGTGTGTGTGTGTGTGTGTGTGTGTGTGTGTGTGTGTGTGTGTGTGTGTGTGTGTGTGTGTGTGTGTGTGTGTGTGTGTGTGTGTGTGTGTGTGTGTGCGCATGTATCTGTGTGTGTGTGTGTGTGTGTTTGTTTTTGTGCGTGCATGTGTGCATGCATCTGTGTGTGTGTGTGTGTGTGTGTGTGTGTGTGTGTGTGTGTGTGTGTGTGTGTGTGTGTGTGTGTGTGTGTGTGTGTGTGTGTGTGTGTGTGTGTGTGTGTGTGTGTGTGTGTGTGTTTGTTTTTGTGCGTGCATCTGTGCATGCATCCGCTCGTGTGTGTGTGTGTGTGTATGTGTGCGTGTGCATGTGCATGTGCGTGTGCGTGTGCGTTTGCGTGTGCGTGTGCGTGTGTGTGTGTGTTTTCGTGCGTGTGTGCATGCATCCACGTGTGAGTGTGCTTCGTGTTTCTAGAAGAAAGACTGTGACTCATGTCAAAATGTATTGAGTAAGCTCCATAGGCTGTTCAGTAATACAATCAAAATCACCAAGGTCCATATGTACTTTCACAAGTCTAAGACCAGTCGAAAAACACGCAGACAACATTTACTTTATTATAGTCTTATATTTCAAATAACTTTCACAAATAGCCTACTAATGCACTGCATTGTGTATTTTACAGTTTGCAATACCAGTTATAGCAAGTGGTGAAAGATGGCTTTGTGGTCTAACCTAATAATTTTATTTACTTTGACTTAGTCCTATATTTGATGCAACTTTCAGGGATACCGAAACGACTATGTATTTTACTAATACATTTCTATACACGACTGTAATACTGAGATATAAGTACATATGTACAAGTTGTGAAATTCAACATCCTAACTAGCCTTAAAGTATGTCTCATTACAGTAAGTCAAACACAATAGACCTTCATTTGCACCCAAGATGTATCAAGGGAACAGAAATACATCTAGACTAGACAAGCGAGGCCTGCTCCCAGACAATAAGCCCACACAACAGGACAGACAGAGCCAAAAACAGAACGGATCGTATTGCTGGAGGAGAGGAGAGGAGACAAGAGTTCATCAGATGGAGAGGTGAGGAGAGAAGAGAAGAGAAGAGAAGAGAAGAGAAGAGAAGAGAAGAGAAGAGAAGAGAAGAGAAGAGAAGAGAAGAGAAGAGAAGAGAAGAGAAGAGAAGAGAAGAGAAGAGAAGAGAAGAGAAGAGAAGAGAAGAGAAAGGGAGGGAAGATGAGAGGAGAGGAGAGGAGAGGAGAGGAGAGGAGAGGAGAGGAGAGGAGAGGAGAGGAGAGGAGTCTCTATCTATCTGATCAGTCAGTATCATCATGTACCAGCTGAATCAATGGCCTTTGGCAAATACTCTGCTTACTGGGGAGACGTGTGGCGTCTTTGCAAAGTACACCCCTTTGGCTCCTTTGGATGCTATATGGGGGATTCAAGGCGCTATTTATGAACCTCTGTTTCCCAAAATGGAGACCAAAGAGGGTACTTAGGTGGGATGAAGACTGAAAATAAAAAGCTTTCATTTCTAATAAATCATTGTCACCGCTCTTCTAAGCAGTAAGGCAGTGATTCTCAAAGTGTGGTCCAGTGACCACTGGTGGTCCGCGGCAGGGCTCAGGGGGTGTGCGAGGGGATTTCTACTTTTCCAAGACAAACTAGCAGTAGGCTACCGGTATGTTGTAACATTATTACAAAGCTAAACATAGCTGAAGTCATATTTTCACCACTTTAGGACAGGCTTGAAATGTGAATAAAAAGTAAGTTGTGACCTGCATTGAAATTAGCAGTAGGGCTGGGTGAAATAATCGATTTAATCGATAATCGATCGATTATATTTAAAATTCACATAATTGATTCACAGGGCACAAAATCGATTTTTTTGGTTCTTTTTATTTTTGTTCTTTTTGTTTAATTTAGGTCTATGGAAAATACCCAGTAGGTATTAGTCAATTAGGCCTAGTAATCTGTTAACAATGTCAAGCCACAGTGCTTTGACATTTTTATATAAAAATAGGCAACAGCATCTTTTGGGGGAAATCCTGGGACCAAGAAGGGAATGGATTGAATCGATTCGGAACAAATCGAATCGAATCGAATTGAATCGTGATTAATCGATTCAAAGCCCTAAGAATCGAAATCGAATCGATACAGGAACATGGCTGCGATACCCAGCCCTAATTAGCAGTGTCAAATTAGTACTGGTCAATTGTCAATTCAGTTGACAGGTGGTCCCTGGACATTTTTTGGGTGACAAAGTGGTCCTCACATGTTTGAGAAACACTGCAGTAAGATAATGGAAGGCTGTTTGCTAGATGTCTTACTGTGTGTATGCAGGGATGCTGACAGCTTTGGCCAGGCCCGACACAAAGTGATCTGATAGGTCCCCGCCTGTCAATTCATGCAATGTAATGGGGACCCAATTCGGGCCTCCCTCTCCCTAGTCCCTGGGCCTGGGACAACTGACCCCTTTTGTCCCCGCTGTCGGCTTCATATGCATATATATATATAAATTAGTCTCAGTAAGATGTGTGTCCGTGTGTGTGTGTGTGTGTGTGTGTGTGTGTGTGTGTGTGTGTGTGTGTGTGTGTGTGTGTGTGTGTGTGTGTGTGTGTGTGTGTGTGTGTGTGTGTGTGTGTGTGTGTGTGTATTACACTATATGTAGGGGATAATCTGTGTGATGGACTGTGGCATGCAGGCACTCTCTGACCCTCTCCACACCACACACACACACACACACACACACACACACACACACACACACACACACACACACACACACACACACACACACACACACACACACACACACACACACACACACACACACACACACACACACACACACACACACACACACTCACACACACACACACACACACACACACAGCTGGCCATGTGACCGGATCACCAGAACTGATTGAGATTGCTTTTAAGGGGTGTGGATGCCAGCTAAACTTTTAATCCAAAAACACCCTCCATCCACAAGAACGAAACGAGATGTGAAAGACACCAGAAAGCATCCCACACAACAACAACACAACAACAACATACATAGACAGCAACAACAATCACACTGATGTGCAGGACTCTGTACTTCAACAGGCATATCACCTCCCCCCACAATAATATAGAGTAATAAAGCTCAGTCATAAAAGACACAGCAATAATGACAAATATACTGTAACTTAAAATGACAGGCGCAAGCAGAAGCGATTCCCTCTACTAGTTTAAAGTGTGACTGTTATTCACCATCTATAGGCTTGGGTGCCCCAAACGGCTGCCTGCCTAGCCTGGTGACAAGATGCACCTCTGGGCACAACGCACAAGAGTACAATATCTAGAAGTGATGCTGAACGCAACTGCAGATGTGAATCAAGGGCCCGGACACTAACAGAGTCTCTGAAGCACAGAGGTTTGTCTGGAAGCTGAAAGCCTGTTCTTATTCCTTCAATATATTTTGTCTACATGTGATCTAAGCATTGCAACATTTTGGGTATTATCCAGGAGCAATGGGACACATTTTGGATTTGTTTGTGCTGTGTGTACGTATGTCTGCGTGTGCATGTGCAAATGTGTGCGTGTGGGACAAATTTGGGAATATCTTTTATTATAAAAGTGATATACTGAATCAAATATAATGACTCACGTAATACCTGAAAGACATGGAGTTATTGCATTATCTAAGACTGTTCTTTTTCCCTTGCTGGTGAGTGACTCTTACTGTAAATCGAGCTATAATTTATTTCATTTTAAATCAAATGTATGGTGGTCCAAGATATTATGTGGTTGTGTATTTAACATCTATGACCTGTAGCATAAGACATAATATGCCGCAATATCTACATGGGTTATGTAATGGAGGCATTAAGTGCTCCATGGCCTTTTCGTAATCCAGCGTACTGTACATGCATCGCATCTTCACCTGCCCTGTACTTGAACTGCCGCGTAGAGTCCATGACATCATAACCGGTCACCAGCAGCAATGTAAAAGACATAATACAATCATATTGCATTATATTGTGCCTGTACTGTCTGATAATATATATTTGGAGCCTTGCACCAATTTGGCAAATGATGAAAAAGACTGGCATTTAAAAACTGCATCATAAACTGCCATTTACAATATTGTCCCATTATGACCAAGGAAAGGAGAAAAGGAGGCATTTTATCACAGTGTAGGTTGTACATTGTAGAAGCAACATTATGTTCTATGGACGGAGCCTGGCATTCCTCATCTTGTGTGTGGACATGCACCATTAAGGACAGCAAGGAGAGACACAGAACAGGGCCAGAGAAAGAGAGAGACAGAGAGAGAGAGAGAGAGAGAGAGAGAGAGAGAGAGAGAGAGAGAGAGAGAGAGAGAGAGAGAGAGAGAGAGAGAGAGAACAGAGACCAGAGAGCAGGACCAGAGACCAGAGACCAGAGACCAGAGACCAGAGAGTCAGACAGCTCATCAGTGGCCTATTATTATACAGTAACTGCCTTCCATAACACGGCAGATGAGTCACCCAGTCCAGCACCCCACTATCACACACACACTCAGGCATACAGACAGGCAGAGAGACACAGAAAGACAAACATACAGTATAAGCAGGAAGGCAGACAGGTGGGCAGGCAGACATTCAGATGAGCACACACAGACAGGCGTATGGACAGATGGATAGACGGACAGGTGCAGACACAAAGGCAGAGAGCAGGTGGACAGACATTGAGACAGATAGGTAGAAAGATATAATGAACAGGTAGGCCAACAGGTGGGTGGACAGCAACCTGAGCAACCAAGGTACAGACAGACAAACAGACAGATAGACAAGGACCACACTGACACAGGCAGAAAGACAGGCAGACAGACAGGCAGACACACAAGGACCAGACTGACACAGAAAAGACAGAGAACAGGTGGAGAAAGTACAGTATGCTTTCATAGAAAGACAGGTTGGCTTGGTTGTGGCACAACCCAAGGTGCTCAAGAAATATTCTCCAGAAAATTACATCTAGATAGCGAGAACGAGAAAAGCTCTCTTATCACTCTCAACTTCAGTGTTAATCCAATGCCATTAACTCCCCACAGTAAGCGCTTTAAAATATGGTGT
>NC_085868.1:27435200-27450200 GCF_034702125.1 Engraulis encrasicolus
GCGCACACACACACACACACACACACACACACACACACACACACACACACACACACACACACACACACACACACACACACACACACACACACACACACACACACACACACACACACACACACACACACACACACTGTCTGTCACAGACACACACACACACACACCCTGTCTCTCACACGCACACACATGACACATAGGCCTATATGTTCACATAGGCACATTATAGACATGATCCCATCCCCCATCCTGTTCATCCATATACATATCTAGTACTGTATGCATCCGCCCCCTCTCCCACCCACTCCTCTCTCTCCTGCACGACCTGAGGTCTTCCCACAATGCAGTGCGGCTGACCCGTCACGTCAGTAAAGGAGCCTATAGTGCTGATGGAGCGCTGGTGGAGAAGACACCACAGACATACTGTATATATATGTATATATAGTATACAGCAGTGTGTCTAAACTGGTGGGTCCAGCCTGATCTCTCAGAATTCCGTGGAATGAACACGGATCTTTGGGACAAGGAATCTGTGTCAGTTTCACAGATTTTGACAAAATTCCGTGGCACTGGTCACAGAATTGTTTTCCGTGATGGACTCACAGAAGTGCTTTCTATATTCCCACTACCGTGACCAGGGGCACAGCATTTAGGCAAAATCTGTGAAACTAACACAGATTTTGTGTCTCAAAGGTCCAGGTCCATTCCACGGAATTCTGAGAGATCATGCTGCGGTGGGTTGGAACCCAAAAGTGGGTCGCGGAGGGGTCCTGGATGGGTTGTGGAGCTGTGGTGTATTTAAAAAAATGCATTAATTTGCTCCTTTAATGGCCAGTCCCAAAATTGAGACAAGAAGATTCCGTAATGATTAAAGCATAAAATGCAAATTCTGCTGCAAAACATACTGTATGTATTCTATGCATGGTTATATTTTTGATTATTAGAATAAATTGACCAGTTTCTGACAGCGCAAAAAAAACAGTTGGGTCACAACGTAATGTTTGTGGAAAATGTCCAATGAACAGCCACTAGTATACGGTACATGTACGTACACCCTATGGTAAAATCTCATATGAGAGGATCATGATCTGCTTCAGTAGTGACAGTACATGTTGACATGCTTTTTTTATATGTTCATTTTGGTGAAATTCAGCTTCCCAATATTGATGGAATTAATGCAGCTCATGTAAGCTCAACATATGCTATATGAAACCTACTGTATGCAAATTTTGGATTGTTCAAAATATTACTTTTCAAAGAGTGTATACTAGCAAATGGAACTAGCTTGGGAATGGACAACACACACACACACACACACACACACACACACACACACACACACACACACACACACACACACACACACACACACACACACACACACACACACACACACACACACACACACACACACACACACACACGCACACACACACGCACATTGACCTTGTCCTCTGTACTCATTAGGGGTCGCATAGCATCACAAGAGGACTAAACAGGGGGATGGGTACAGGATGAGGTGATGCTGGCAGACTCTCTCTCTCTCTTGTGTGTGTGTGTGTGTGTGTGTGTGTGTGTGTGTGTGTGTGTGTGTGTGTGTGTGTGTGTGTGTGTGTGTGTGTGTGTGTGTGTGTGTGTGTGTGTGTGTGTGTGTGTGTGTGTGTGTGTGTGTGTGTGTGGTGTGTGGTGTGTGGTGTGTGTGGTGTGTGCGTGTGGGTGGGTGTGTGTGTGTGTGTGTGTGTGTGTGTGTGTGTGTGCGTGCGTGCGTGTGTGTGAGTGTGCGTGCGTGTGCGCGTGCGTGTGTGTGAGTGTGCATGCGTGTGCGCGTGCGTGCGTGTGTGCGCGTGTGTGCGTTCCTGCTTGCATGATTCTCAATGTGTGTGTCCATGTGTAAATGTAGGCGTGAAGAAGAGAAAGGGACAGTAGGTGGGAGAGAGGCAGTGATAAAAAGGTAGAAGGACGTGATGGGATGGGGGATGGTGTGATGGGGGGATGGAAAGATAGGGGACGGTGTGATGGCAGGAAGAAAGAATAGAAAAGAGGAAGAGCATACTGCTGGGGGGGGAGGAAATCCATGCATTCGTCATGAGGAGAAAAGCAAAATGGAGAGGAGAGAGAAGGGAGGAGGAGAGAGCATGAGGGAGGTGAAGAGGCGGAGAGACGGATGGAGAAGGAAAAGAAGTGAGAGGAAGATGAAGAGAGAGTAGAGGGAGTGAGAGGGAGGTTGAAAGGGTAAGGGTGGAGAGGGATGAGAGGAGAGGATGAGAGAGGATAGGAGAGAGGATGAAGAGAGGAGAGGAAAAGGAGAGGAGAGGAGATGAGAGGATGAGAGAGAGGGTGAGAGGAAAGGAGTGAAGAAGAGAGGAGAGGATGAGAGAGAGGAGGAGAGGAGAGGATGATAGAGAGTAGGAGAGGATGAGAGAGGAGAGGAGAGGAGAGGAGAAGACAAGAGAAGAGAGAAAGAGAGAGAATGAGAGAGGGGGTGGGGGAGGGGGAATGGGAAGTTGCCTCCCGAGAGAGAGAGAGAGAGAGAGAGAGAGAGAGAGAGAGAGAGAGAGAGAGAGAGAGAGAGAGAGAGAGAGAGAGAGAGAGAGAGAGAGAGAGAGAGAGAGAGAGAGAGAGAGATGGAGGACCAGACCAGACCAGACGAGTGGGAGCTTGTACTGTACTGTACGTACTACATGTAAGTGTGAAATAAAGAGGAAGAGGAAGACAGACTGAGAGTGAGAGAGCCAGAGAGAAAATATAATATTATTACTATTTAGTTAGGGGAAGAAGGGAGGATGAAGAAGCACTGACAGAGAGAGGGCAGGAAAGGGGCAAGGAGTTCAAGTGAAAAGGTAAGAAAGAAGAGGAGTGAGAGAAAACAAGACAGAAAGGTGCTGGAGAGAGAGAGAGAGAGAGAGAGAGAGAGAGAGAGAGAGAGAGAGAGAGAGAGAGAGAGAGAGAGAGAGAGAGATAGAGAGAGACAGAGACAGAGACAGAGACAGACAGAGAGAAAATGAGAGAAGAGGCAGAAAGTGAGCGAGAGAGGGGGGGCAGACAGAAAAAGAAAAAGACGGAGAGAGAGACAGAGAGAGGGAGAGCGAGGGAGGAGGACGGATGCCAGCACAGAAAGACAGGTGCCTGCATGCACGTCTCCTCCTAACATGGCGGCCTCCTGATGCTGCTGACCTCCATTTCTGCCTCCACTCTCACCCTCTATCTTTGAAGTAGTACTATGGATCCCAACATAGTAGGGCTGTAACGATACACACGATTCGGTTCGTATCGCAATTTTTGACCTACGGTTCGATACACCCCACGATTTCTGAAATGTATCTCCATTGAAGCTTGGGAACACTATCACATGAAATCATACGGCTGTTTTCTGAACTAATGGGTAATACAACTTTGAAAGGGCGTATCACGGTACTGCCTCCTTGTATCGCGATACAGTATCGTCATCGTATCGTGTATCACGATTTCTCGGTTCGATACAATATCTTTACAGCCTACAGCATAGCTCACTCGACTATACTGTTAGGGTCAGTTAGGTTGCTTTATTTGTCTGTCTCCACCAGGGAGAAATTTGTCTCGGAGACAGGGAGGTTGCAGCACAACACAAAAAAAGACAAAAAAGGACAACACTAACAAAAAACAACAAAGCAGATAAAAGTACTGGGAAATAAGAAATACAAGGATAGACAAGATAAAGGCTCAGAAACATTGGATGTCCTAACCCACTATCCCTACCTCAGTATTTCCACACCATTGCACATTCCCCCTTCAGCCCACCCCCCAACACCCCATCCCACAACCTAAACACATTCATCCTATAAGGAGGAATCCGTGGAGGGTGGGAGCTAGGAGGGTTTCACCAGACTAGGTGCGGAGCCAAAATCTTTGGGTGGAGTACATAGGATGGCATCGCCAGGCTATATTCATACCATAATTTAGAAAGTAATAGTGAGCGCTGTAACAGAAGATGCCCTCAAAGACACGGTGAGGGAGGACTGGTAGGCTACCTTTAAAGCAATGCGTGTAGATATCAACACAGTTCCACTATACTAATAAAAGAGGAGGAGGAGGAGGAGGAGGAGGAGGAGGAGGAGGAGGGAAGCAAGATCTTGCTCTAAAGCAGTGATTCTCAAAGTGTGGTCCGGGGACCACTAGTGGTCCTCGACAGAGCTCAGGTGGTCCGCAAAGGGGATTTCTACTCTTCCAAGACATACTATAGATGGCTATATTTGTCACATTATTACAAATCTAAACAAAGCTGAAGTCTTACTTTCACCACAATAAGACAGGCTTGTAAATGTGAATACAAAGTCTGTGAGCAGTGTCAAATTAGCACCCGTCAACAGCCAATTCAGTTGACAGGTGGTCCCTGAACATTTTGGGGAGGACGAGGTGGTCCTCGGTCTGAAAAGGTTTGAGAAACACTGCTCTAAAGCAATGCTGTACACAAACTGTACGTACGTATTGTAGATCAATGTCTCCCAACCAATGTTTTGTTTTTTTGCCTTGCATACTGCTTTGTCATACTGCATTCTTTTTGTCATACCACAAGCACCCTGTCACTCATGCTCTATGTCTCTATTCCTCTATCTGAATGTAACTATGCTCCATATGCACATTTGTTATTATTGCAATGTCACACCTACCGCCCGCAGTGTGCTCGCGGACCATAGGCCAACCCCTGGTTGGGAATCACTGCTTTAGATCCCAGCATAGCAGCACTATACTATAAAAAGGATGAGGAGATCAGACATAGGGAAAGAGAGGGGGTGGGGAGGTCATCGAGGCAGACAGGAGATAGTAAGGAACAAACAGGCAGACAGAAATGACTCAAACAGCGAGGGAGACAGAGAGATAGAGAGAGGGAGAAAAGAGAGGGAGAACGAAGAGGGAGAACAGAGAGGAGGACAAGAAAAAAGAAAGAAAGAATAAAAGAAAGACAGGAAAGACAGAAAGAAAGAAAGAAAGAAAGAAACAGATGAAGAAAAGAAAAGCAAGAGAAAGGTATACAGATCGACCTATTGAGAAGAAGAGACAGGGAGATGGAGGAAGAAAAGGAGGAAGAAATAGGCACAGAGAGACAGAGAGAGAGAGAGAGAGAGAGAGAGAGAGAGAGAGAGAGAGAGAGAGAGAGAGAGAGAGGCAGGTGTGTGCATGTATGTGCCGCTCCACTGGCACGTCTCTTCCTAACACATCTGTCCGTGTTGACCTCCCCCTGTGTCTCCATCTTTAATGCATGCTATAGATCCATGCATATCCACACACTAGGCTACACCACCTGACCACACACCTCTGCACTCAATCATCCAGCACACAGTATAGCTACATCTCTCCCCTCTGTATACATGGGTTCTAAATGTTTTTTTATAACCTGACTGTGCGAACCTAGCTGCGCACAACTCAACCTCTGATTGTTGGAAACTGCTGTCGGTCAAAAAATTAGCTCACATGGTTGGCTACCAGTGTCTTGCCACTCCTCATAACATCATGTTGATAAACACTGAGAACCCATGTATGTATAGAAGTGTTAGCTAAGTGTGCAAAATAGTGAAGGCCCAGAATCACAGGGCACAAAGTACAATATAGCCAAATCTCATTTTCTCTCCCCTCTGTATTCAGGGAATTGTTAGCTAAAGAGAATTCCAGCACACTACACCACACACGGCTTCAACTCAAGCACTGAATCCAGATCATCTACAACACAGTTAGCCGTAGTAGTGACCAGTATTATTAATACCAATCAATACAGATAGGTACCAGTAAAAAACACATGTTATGTCTATGTTTCAGGCATATGGGTTGAGTGTAACATTCACTTGTTATCATATGAGCAATTTCACTTGTTTCGTTTAATTATCCTTCAAGGATAGCCTTAAAACAGGGGTATTTTTCATTCGAAGGGCCACTTCAAATTCCTTCAATGGCCGTGAAAGTCCTCCATGCACCGTACTATGAAGAAAAAACAGGATTTCCCCTTGCACTGTAGGCCTATATTGAAGGCAGCCACCTTCAAAACAGACCCCACCTTCTCTAGGTACCCTGAATAGCACTTAATTGTATTGCAAATGTAATATTTCACGTGAAGCTGCATAGCATTAAAATGATATCGGGGGCCGGATAGAATGGCCTCAAGGGCCGTAAACCCACCCCTGCCTTAGAATGTTCTACAGGGGGGCTCTAGCCCATTGATGCCTGTTGTTGCGTTGCGCAACCTTGGCCCTGGCGCCTGGAGCGTCATTACGCAACAATCAGGCTCATGACATTTGAGACAACTTTATTAAAAATCTTTGCTTGTTTGAGATGAATGAACACATTCTAATGAAAGATGAGGGTGTTAGCATTTTAAATGCCTTCTTATTGCATGTTTTTATGTGCTTCAGAGGCTGAGATATTTAGGTTTTTATAGGCTGAGGGCTGCTTTTCTTAAAAAGGGATTAGGCATTCAGTACCCTTTTTTGCAGGTGCCTTAGGCGTCAATGGGTTAAAGGGAGTTCCATGAGGGAAAGACTTAATGTGTCATTGTCATTGTCATGCCTGAATGTGTGTGTTACTTTTGCAAGATGTGGCATATTCCTGAGAACGTATGCATCTTTTAATAACCATTCTTCATGTTACATTATTCTTTCAGACAATGTGCTGCTGAGGGTGTACCATAGAGTGGCATGAGATCAGTTCAGCACAAACAGAAAGTTGTGTGAAGCATTTCAATAACCCAAACACAGACAGAAACCAATCTTGGGCAAGTGCGCGCACGCACGCACGCACGCACGCACGCAAGCACGCAGGCACGCAGGCACGCAGGCACGCAGGCACGCAGGCACGCAGGCAGGCACGCACACACACACACACGCACACACACACACACAGTGTAGATATGCGGATCTCTCTCTCTCTCTCTCTCTCTCTCTCTCTCTCTCTCTCTCTCTCTCTGTCTCTCTCTCCTGTTTTCTTCTTGGTCTGACAGGCTTGGCAGGCAGTGTCTCCTCTGTCTCCTCACCTTAACCACTGATCTGCATAGATGAGTCACGATTCCCAGTCACTTTGTCACCTGCCCTACACTCTCACACACAAACACCTGCTAACACACCATCACACCTACACACATATACACAGACATAGGCATACACAAATGCACGCACACACACACGTACGCACACATGTACGCACCACACACACACATAAGCGCGCACACACACACAAGCGCGCACACACACACACAAGCGCACACACACACACACACACACACACACACACACACATTCACACACACACACACACACATCCCGCATTTCTATGTATCTCTCCTCTTCCCCCAGCCCCCATCATAAGCACTGGGAGGCTCCATCCTCAAAAGCGTTCCCCTACAGTACCGTACCTGCGTAGCGTGCCATCCTCTATCCTCTGCTTTTCACCCTGTGCTGAACACCCAATCCAGAACAGCTTAACCCACTTCCCAAAAGCATCAGCGAGAAGACACATCTCATCTAGATCAATAGCAAAAACGCAGAGTGAGCCTGGCAGGCCAGCAAGTAGGCAGCCAGGTAGTGGTACCGTGCAGACTCTGCTGCCAAAAACAATTGTGGAACTGTATTCATATCAGCTACCCATCGAGCTGACATACCAAGGCTTTACGATGTACGGCAGTTCAAGTGAGGGCTTGGGTTTGGGCTAAGTTAGCGACCTATGTACGCTATCAGAGCGCTGGAAGTCATTATTCCTCTATAGAGGTTCAGTGAATAAAGTGACCAGAGTGAATACAGCGAATTTATATCGAAATTTCTTCAACAACCTTGGCTACTTGGTAGCTTATGTAATTTAAGGTGTACATTCAAGTGTAAATAAATACTGCACATTGTCCATTCTACCAACAAACTTTAATACAACGTTTCAGTCATCCGACCATCTTCAGGTAAAGTTCCTTTATACAGAGAGTTACTGTAATAGCTTATTGATGGCTCATCTCAAGCATCGGCGAGAAGACACATCTCATCTAGATCAATAGCAAAAACGGCAAGTGAGCCTGGCAGGCCAGCAAGTAGGCAGCCAGGTAGTGGTACCGTGCCGACCCTGCTGCCAAAAACAATTGCGGAATTGTATCCATGAGGTCCCCCATCGAGCTGACATGCCAAAGGCTTTATGGCACACTGCAGTTGTGCCCCTGGTTCAGCTCAGGGCAGAGGTGTTAAAAGTAAAATATATATATTTTTAGGGCTTTTTTGTCTTTTTTTTGACAAGACACGTGGAGGAGAGACAGGAAATGAGTGGGTGAGAGAGAAAGGGGGAAGGATTGGCAAATAACTCGAAAGTAATAACTCAAAAGTAAAAAGTAAATGTATGGTGTAAGTAGGACAACACTAGCACATTGCTGTTACCCCATACTCCATTGTCCCTGATGAGATTGACTGTTGTTACTGAAAAACACTGCAAAACCTAATAAGACCCCACTGCAAATTTGATCCAAGCAGCATAGTGTCAGCTGATCGTGAGACAAGTACACCAGTCTACTGGTTACTCCGATAAGTTACCTGTGTTGGAAAGACACTGTGTTTCTTTTCTTACTTTTACCTTTGACACCATGGAGCCAACCTTCCAATCCTTCACAATAGACTAGACTTGTGGCCCTGGTTCATGTTAGGGTTAGGGTTAGGGTTTGGGTTAATTTACTCTATTGATGGCTGATCTTGACAAAGCATAGAACCAGGGCTCTAAATTAACTTTTTTCATCGCCAACCAAAATGGCTAGTATTTTAATCTTACTAGCCAAACACTCACTCACTAATGGGTCAAAGTGGCTACTAGTAAGTTGGTCTTTTCTACCAGCAAAATTGAAATTTAGAGCCCTGGATAGAGCAGCAGCTCTCTTTTCATCTTTGTCTTGCCTGGTGTTCCTGCTAGCCATCAGTGTTGCCAGATGTGTTTGATCAAATCCCGCCCAAAAGGTTCTGAAAAACCGCCAAAATGTGCTAAATTCCGCCCAATTTCAACAAATTGCACTGATTTCTATGGGCACATAACTGCAGATAAATATACACATAACGCCAAATGGGCAATTTTTCCCGTTTTTACCCGGAGACGGCCATCCCAAGTAGCCCAACACTGCTGTCCATCTCTCTGGCCTTGTTCCCAAACTGCTTGCATCCTCTGTGTGCTCTATCTATCCTATTCTGCTTATTTCGCACTGGCTTTTATTGCATTTGCTAAAAGCTGACTGTGTTGCTATCTGTCTACGCATTTCTCCTCCTCTAAAACTCTTTGCTAGTACAGCAGTTGTGTGTGCGTGTGTGTGTGTGTGTGTGTGTGTGTGTGTGTGTGTGCGTGCCTGCGTGCCTGCGTGCCTGCGTGCCTGCGTGCGCGCGTACGTTTAGGGGAGGGGTTGCTGAAAGCATGAGCTTAGGGAGGAAAATTAGGAGTTTTATCACTCCCAAACACACACACACACACACACACACACACACACACACACACACACACACACACACACACACACACACACACACACACACACACACGAACACACACACACACACACACACACACACACACACACACACACACACACACACACACACACACACACACACACACACAGTAAACAAACTCTTCTCCTGCCACAGACTGTTAAGGTTAAGGTAAGTTAATTGTCTCCCATGGGAGGATATTGTTATGGATCATATGAGGTGCCACATCTAATTGATATTCTCAAACATGACGGCGTGGAGGCAGCTGCAACGGTTGTAAACACAACACAATGCAACACAACCCACACATAACAGCGATAAAGGCTGAGCCGGAGAGAGAGAGAAAGTAGAGATAATGAGAGAGGGAGAGAGAGAGAGAGAGAGAGAGAGAGAGAGAGAGAGAGAGAGAGAGAGAGAGAGAGAGAGAGAGCGAGAGAGAGAGAGAGTTGAAATGTTAACTGGTTGGAGATAGTGGATGGATAGTGGGACAAAGCTTGTAGTCTAACAACAAAGACATGCTCTCACTCTCATGCTCTCTCATGCTCTCTCATGCTCTCTCTCTCTCTCTCTCTCTCTCTCTCTCTCTCTCTCTCTCTCTCTCTCTCTCTCTCTCTCTCTCTCTCTCACTCTCGCTCTCGCTCTCACAAACTCTCTCTGTCTGCCAGGGTAGTACTTGATAATGGGCAAAAGAAGGCAATTATCTGAATAGTGGACTGCTCTCCTCTTTATTTCCCATGCAGCGCCACCTCTGTTCTCGAGAGTCACTCTTCTACTGTAACTGAAAGCCAACATGATCACCAACTAGCTTTTTCTAAATCACGTCACTCTGTTTTCAAGCGAAATAGGAATAATAATCGGTTACCATAGAAAACAGTATAGGGTGTGAGTGTATGCCTATACTTGTCCTGCTTGTAATACATTGAACTGAAGGTGTCTGAAAAAGGTCCATAGGATGTCATGTGTTATGTGTTTCAGAGAGCTAGGCCTGGTGTTAAAGGTGTAGAGCTCACTTTGTTCTAATCAAATATTTAAATATTTTTCAACGTTATTAGGACAGGATAGTGAAGAGTAGGACAGGAAATGAGTGGGAGAGAGAGATGGGGAGGGGTCAGCAAAGGACCCGGGCTGGGAATTGAACCTGGGTCAGCCGCATGGCAGGTGAGTGCCCTACCGGATGGCCACGGCAGGGGCTGTTCCAATCAAATGTTTACAACAGATGTAGCCTCGTAATGTGAAGTGTTGAAAAGACGTTACTACCGCATATACCTGCAGCACTTCACTACTACGACATTGCACAGAGCCTTTAGTAATACATAATGGCTTGGTCATAATGCCAAATCTTTAACAGGGACCATGTCTTCAGACGACTACAAGATTAAACGGTGAGAAACATTCACAAAGTGCCACTATGTGAGTTCACTTCAGTGTAGTCTATGTCTAACATGAGTGTGCAACTGTGTATAGTACGCCTGTACTGTAGTGTTGTGTCATTCTGTATGTCTGTCTGGTTATGTGTGCCCCTCTGTGTGCATGGGTGTATGTGGGGATCGTGTGTGTGTCTGTCTGTGTGTGGTGTATATGTGTGTGCATTGTAAGTCTGTAATTGTGTGTGTGTGTGTGTGTGTGTGTGTGTGTGTGTGTGTGTGTGTGTGTGTGTGTGTGTGTGTGTGTGTGTGTGTGTGTGTGGTTTGTTCTCTCCGGCAATCCGTTGCCTCACGACTCACAGAGCAGCCTTGGCGTAGTTATCCTTGGCTCAACTCGGTCACGCTCAGACGAGTCCCGTGGCTACAGAGCTTTGACGAAAAACAAAAATCAAAACATGTTCCACAGCCAAAAAAAAAGCTAAGAATCACTGAATTCTGGCCCAAAATAAATAATATAAACAGGGCAACTGAGTCTCATAGCATACACAGTCTTTTTTTAAATGAAGGCAGCACAAAAAATCCACGACTTGATAATGACAGATGATGGTTCTGTTACTTTAACTACCTAATCCTCTAGAATGAAATCTGTTTAGATGTGGTGTAGCTGTGGATTGTCTTGTCTTTTGCTTTTAATTAAAATGTAACTCTTTTTAGCCACCCTTTAGCCAGGAGTTATTGTAACTCGAAGGGGAGCGCTTCCTGGTTAAAGGAAGGTTAGCTTGAAGGTGAAGATTGTGCACATCCCAGGAAAAGGTGCAGGACAAATTGTAATTTTAGAGTGAGGAGTCAGATTTTCTACCTAGCATAGAGAATATGATGAAGACAACAGTCGAAACGTCATCCTATCCTGCCATGGAATAAAGAAACAGAAAAAAGGTTTGTAAGTGTGTGGACTCACTCTAAAATGAAAGAAAGGCTCAATCAAAAGAACATTTAAAATGGTCTGCCAGATTGTGGCTTTCCGAAGTCAGCACAGTACAAGTTCATTTCAAGGGGACTTCTGTCAACTTGGCCACTTGCTGGGTTGCACTTATTCGACCACCAATAAAATAACCCCGGCCCCCACATCCCACTTCTGTGAAATCTGTGCTCTTTTTGTCTCTCTCTCTAGTGTCCTCTCAGAAGAGAGCTCTACAGCAGGGACTGAAATAGATGTCACACTGGCCTCCTCCACTGTTCCTCTCACAGGTGTCTGCAGATCACAGCGCTTGATCCAGGGAAGCCCAACACCCACATCCCAACACAGTTTTATTTAGTTAGATTTTTTTTTCACTCTTCTTGTAATCTTGTCTTTGCTCAAAAAGGCACAACTGTTACCAACTTTTTTAAAAATATATATTTTTAGGGGCTTTTAGGCTTTTATTAGATAGGGCAGTATGAAATGGCGTCATCAAGCGAGTGGGAGAGAGAGATGGGGGAGGATCGGGAAATGACCTCGGGCCGGAATCGAACCTGGGTCCCCGGTGTAACAGCGCAGTGCCTTAACGTTTGAGCCATGGCAGGGCCGAAACTGTTAGCAACGTAAGCGTTAAACCACAATTCACTCTGTATATTTTTACCTCCAGAAAATATCAAACTCGTTACATATAACCGATAATTTGTGATGCAAGCACAAATACTGTACTCAGGAAGATCACCTGGTTCTGCCATAGAGGGTCTGACAGGGTACTTCACCGACCCTGTCTGCGTGTTTTTCCATCCGAAAATCACATACGTCTATGCATCCCACTGGGCCCAGGTTGCCATGCCTTCCTTACTGTATTGTAAATAGCCCAAATGAAAATGGAAAAGAAGAAACAATGGGCATTGCCTAGCACCCATGTCCCTTCTCAGGCATGTGACCGCAGGTAACATCTGAGTGAACAATGTTGTGTTAGGTAACAGCATGGTGGCAGTGCCAAACACAACGGGTACCGACCACATCTTTGTGTCCTCTCGAACTCATTAACTGTGCGCTTAATGGACTGCCATTCTATTCACATGGACAGGTGCTAACATCAATGGTGCGTAAATGGATACAATTTCTATTCACCTGGGTGCTAACATCAATGATGCGAGTGCATTTTATCTGATAAGCGCTGATGGCTCGGGCAAACCAACTAAGAGCAAAGCTAACATAAAATGGGAAAATGTTTTCACCAAACTGGCTGCCTTTTTTTCACCAAACTGGCTGCCTTGGCGCTAACATCAATGATGGGAGTGCATTTCATCTGATAAGCGCTGATGGCTCATGCAAACCAAGAGCAAAGCTAACATAAAATGGGAAAATGTTGTCACCAAACTGGCTGCCTTAATACAGAGTCTATTTGTCCTGGATTTCACAGGCAGCTCAACTCTCAGCTCAACAAATCATTGTAGAATAAAATCCAGAAGAATTAACTAAATGCAGGGAGATACATGTTGGGGCCTTACAGGTCAGAAATATGCTCAGCAAAATAAGATTTGTAGGGAGATTTCTCATCCATGACATGGAAATTGACAGTATTGCACATAATCCCTTTTTTTAAAGGAGGTATGCAATTTTCCATGTGATCGTTTTATTGCATTTCAAATAAAGCCTGTGGACTGGAGTTGAACTATTATGAAGCCATCCAATTCTCCTTGTGATAACATTAAAACGTACAGTACAGTAAATATATTCTGCCATCAATCTGATCACCAGTGAGCTGTCCATCCATTAGATTATGTTCCGTCTGAACGGAAAACTTTTTTTTCCAAAACATATTGAGCTTCCTCTCTCGCTCTCGCACAGTGCTGGGGTGCATTTCTGGAAAGCGTAGTTGTTAGCAGTTAGCAACTTCGGTAGTTGGCAATGGGAAATTGCATTGCAACCAACAAAGTACAAACCTAGCTAACATAGTTAGCAACTACGCTGTCCAGAAATGCACCCCTGTGCAGCGCTATGGGTATGAGGATAGGGACAGCCAGAGCCTGCCTGCAAAAACAAACAAATCAGTGTGAGCTAGATACTAATGATGGTCAGCCACCAGTGGTGCTACTCCACTGTGGACGCTGATCACATCCTGTTTAACGATCTAAAAAGGGATGTGAAATGCTACCCTGCCTGCCTGGCCTGTCCAAACTGTCCTGCAATCCTACCCCTAAATTCAAAACCAATTGAACTGTGCAGATACTTCCCCTGAGTATTGCCATTCCCTATGACATGAGATGACCAGTGCAGCCCTAGCCTGGGAAATCCCATGCTGCCTTGCACAATCGTTCCGATCTGAAAGACATATAACGCCCCCTTGGCCTCATCACAAGCCTCCAAACGCCCCTTTGACCTCATCACAAGCCTGACAACGCCCCCCTTAGAATTAAACTTAGTATTAGACTTATGCTCCCCAATGGCAAATAATTACCGCCCCACCCTCTCAGCTGTATCCTTCTCAATGCCCCCCTAGAGCTCCCCAACGCCCCCTGGGGGGCTGCACCACCCCCGTTGAGAAACACTATGCTAGACTAATTCCCAGTGAATGGAGAGGTAAGAATACGACTATCAACAAACTGAAAATGCTCACACACTTTCTCTGTACTGTTGTAAGGGCCCTTGATGGACTAATTGTCCTAGTGAACACATCTCTGTCAACTCTAAACAAGACACACAGCCCGTATTTGGCACTGGTCTGCTGCGATGTTGCCAGATTTCTGCCTGAGCCCCTACTCAATGAGCTGATTTTGAGGAATCAAGAATGGCTGGGCTGTCAGAGGTTTTTTTTAAAAAGACACAGGTAGGTAGCATCCTGCAGCTGCGGTATAATCACCTCTTCTCATTGTGGCATGCTAAGCAGAATGCAGAAAACACAAACACACATGCATAGACAGAAATGTGCAGACACACACACACACACACATACACACACAAACCCCAACACACACAAACACACACACACACACACACACACACAAACACACACACACACGAACCCCAAGACACACAAACTCCACCACACACACACACACACAAACTCCACCACACACACACACACACATGAACCCCACCACACACACACACACACGCACGCACGCACACACACACAAACACACATGCACACACACCACACACACACACGCACGCACGCACGCACGCACGCACGCACGCACGCACACACACACACACA
>NC_085868.1:27455200-27490200 GCF_034702125.1 Engraulis encrasicolus
CTGCACACTGCTCGCAAAACACTTAATATATTGGGAGCAACGTTTCGATCATAGATCTTCAGGCATCTTGAGGGTGCTGAATGGACATTTCAGGTACAAACTGTACCAATTACAGGCTACAACAAAGTGTTAAAGCTAATTAAAGGTGCACCGTGTAATATTTTTTGTAGTTTATTTCCAGAATTCATGCTGCCCATTCACAAATGTTACCTTTATCGTGAATACTAACCACCACCATCAAATTCTAAGTATTCATCATGACTGGGAAAATGGCACTTTTTATACATATAAAGGGGGATCTTCTCCATGGTCCGCCATTTTGAATTTCCAGAAATAAACATTTTAGCTGCAAAACTGACTGTACTTTGGTTAAACCGGTAAATATTGGTTTATTATTTAGTAAATATTCATGAACAGATCAAATTTGGTAATAGGCAGCACAGTTTCAATGACCAGAATAGTTGCAGTACCCATTCTGGCTATATTCTACACGGTGCATACTGTTGTCGACAATAAAGATAATTGTGAATAGGATAATGTGATAATAAATGTGTTCACAACAGCAGAGCTGTCCTTGTGGAGCTGTATACGGCAGGACCAATTGGAAACTCCCTGCAAAGCTGGTGCACTGCATTTATCTAAATGACACACACAACCTTCGGCTAAATGAATGTGAATTGCCCACAGCAGCAAATTGCACACCACCCCCCACATCACAGAGCTTAAGGCAGAGGTTCTGTCGGCTATAGAGTTATAGTGGCATACCGGTGGTTTAAAACAAGGGCTCCCAAACTTTACATGACAACGCCCCCCATGTACCGGTAGATTCCAGCCAAGGCCCCCCCTAACATGTTTTGTGCCACACTATTTTTTCTCCTCCCCTTCTCTCTCCCCATTCACTTCCTGTCTACCTCTCATACTGTCTTGTCTTCAATAAAGTTGAAAGTGACCAAAAAATATTCTTTTTTAAAAAAGGAAAAAAGGGAATTGTGGTAAGTGTACTAAGTCGTTCCATTTT
This sequence comes from Engraulis encrasicolus, assembly GCF_034702125.1. NCBI lineage: Eukaryota > Metazoa > Chordata > Actinopteri > Clupeiformes > Engraulidae > Engraulis > Engraulis encrasicolus. Next base: position 27,456,219 of record NC_085868.1, read on the forward strand.
TTTTCAACTATTTACTTTGGTTTTCCTGCCAGGATCCCCCTAACACCCCCTCATGGCCCCTCACGGCCCCTCGGCCCCAACTTTGAAAACCACTGGTTTAAAATGACTGCAGCAAGCGTGATATAGAGCTGTGTAACACACACAGGAGTTGCAAGTGCAAGTGCCATTGCCAGTGGATCAATGGATCATTGATCCAGTGATAAGGCACCAGGACATGGGCATATTCACAGCACACATTCACACAGCATGCTGCTCTAAGTGCAGATTTGCCCAGTAATGGGTGGGCCATACAAAATTGCCAAAAAAAAATGTCTATTACTGGAAATTCTAAATTGGCGGACATGGACAAGAGCCTCGTTTTCATGCAAGAAAAGTGTAATTTTCCCAGTCATAATGAATACTACAATACTACTTCAATGAGGTTGGTATTTGTGAAAAGGGTAAGACGTATGAATGACTGGCGTGAAGTCTGGAAATAAACTATGCATTCTAAAAATGTTACATACCATGCCTTAAAGTAACAGACTTGGTCCTAACCCTGTATGGGATCCTCTGCATAAAGGAGCTAATGTGACTAATATGGTTACTCAGCAGCACACAGAGCAACATGTACGGCAAGCCTGTGGCCTCTCCACCTATCCTACCAGTGAGCAGGAGGTATGGCAACCGCGCACAGGGACAAGTGTAATGGGACCACACTCATGGTAGCACAGTGGCACTTGAGAAAAACTACAAGCCAACTCATTATAGTAGATTACCATTCTAATCTAACCTCCCTGTCTTCATCTGTTTTTTTTATAGTAAACACCTTACATTGCTTTAGGCTAACTTATATTACACTTAGTTGACGGTGTATAATCAAACCACTTACAGATATTACAGGGTGCTGTTTACAGACCCTGGAGCAATGTGGGGTTGGTGCCTTGCTCGATGGCATTTCAGACATGGATGAAGGTGTACGGCGAGGTAAGGGTGGGATTCAAACCTGCTGCAACCCCTCTGATCCATAGACCGCCTCCATAACCATTTCAGCACAATCTGTGTCTTTGCACTTTAAATAGCGTTTTGTTTGATTTCACATTCACTCCAAGGCTTGGCACGCTCTCGTTATCTAGCCCTGGGGCCCAGTGTGCTCTTCAATGATTGCCTGACTATTTATAGCAATATGGCCAATATGACTTTAAGAGTGCCGTCTTCAATGATGCCCCTGACACCAGTACAACCAGCACATTCTTCCAGGGTTGCAAGAGATATACATAGTCTCACTGCTTGAAGTTAGTGGGGGTGCTCAGGGGAAACCAGTTCCCCTACCTCATAATTTTAATAATCAGTGTTCTGGCAGAACTTATCTCGTGCGCCGCATTTTACAAGTGGTGAGACTGTCGCAAAATCAGGGTTCCCGCACTTCTCTTTGGATGGTATTTTCTGACGATTAGGGTTCCTGCACCTCTTTTTTCCACTTCAAGCACTGCTTAGTCTAGAAGGGCACAGAAGATTATGAAAGACACCTTCCATCCCAGTCATTCCATGCTTGAAAGGCTGCCCTCAGGGAAACGACTGCATTCGATAAAATGCAGGACAGAGAGACTGTGCAAGAGTTTCTTCCATCAAGTCATCCACTTTTTAAATTCGTCTGACAACTTTTTCTTTTATTATTATCATACTATACTATTACTACTATATTATACTATTCTTTCCTTTCTTTTCCTATTTTTTAATCTATAATTCTACTCAGCAGAAGCAGTTGCAACCTTCATTTCACTGCCAATTGTGCCAGCACATGAAAGCATGTGACAATTAAAAATCTTGTATGTTGTATTTTGCATCATAGCCACTGCACACACACAGGCCAACACAGCATCCATTCGGAAAAGAACTACTACGAGATATACCAGCCTAAATGTGAGACTGGATGTGTAATTTAGTCTGGCCCCGATGAACGATACATCCGAAGATTGTTGATGAGAACAACCTGTTTTTTTTTCAACCCGTGCGTGTGCCTATAGGCCGGTGCTCTGACCAATCAGCGATCTTTCTCGTTGATGTGCTTTCCCAACGTTGCGAGCTTCATCTTCACTCCCTCAAAACCCCGCCCGCTTTGATTCAAAACAAATTCAAAACTAATCTCTGCGTTGTGATTGGTTTGCCAGACTCAGGGCACAGTGTTCAAAATGTTCGACCGATGCGAGGCTAGACGACCACTCGCAGCCGAAAAATGTCGGCGTCCAGCGGGAGCGGGTGGCGCTGGTTTACTAGGCTAACTACGACACTGACAGAGCGCAGTGTGGAATGGGCTCCGTGCATGCTTGATGGTATGTCAGGTGGTATGTCAGGGTGTGTGTGCCTGTGCCTGTGCCTGTGCCTGTGCCTGTGTGTGTGTGTGTGTGTGTGTGTGTGTGTGTGTGGGTGTGTGTGTGTGTGTGTGTCCTATCTGGGGACAGCAGGTTCTGTGAACATGGTGGCCCTAAGGATCTCAGCAGCCCTACAGAGTCTCTCTCTCTCTCTCTCTCTCTCTCTCTCTCTCTCTCTCTCTCTCTCTCTCTCTCTCTCTCTCTCTCACCATGGCCCAGAGGAACTCGGCAGCCCCACAGAGGCTCTGTCTGTCCTGTCTGGAAACAGGCCAATGTCACACTGACCAAACACACGCACACGCACACACACACACACACACACACACACACACACACACACACACACACACACACACACACATACACACACACATAAACACACACACACACCACTCTCTCTCTCCTGCTCTCTTAATCTCTCTCTCTCTCTCTCTCTCTCTCTCTCTCTCTCTCTCTCTCTCTCTCTCTCTCTCTCTCTCTCTCTTAATCTCTTTCTCAAAACAGGGACAAAATTCCCATTAGGTATTCACCCTTCGTCTTCATCCATAAATCTTTCTCGCATCCACAAATGCACATGGCCAGTGTGCAAACAACCGGATCGGCATCAGGGTAGATTCGAAACCCTTTCTATCCTCACCTATCCTGTTTCACTCTCAACTGTCTGCAATTAGAGCTGTTAAGATGACCTTACGACTACAAATCATGATTATTATTACAACTACATCGTGTCAGAGGAATCACTATCCTCACTATAAGTACAGAAAAATACTATGTATACTAATGGTGTCAACAATGATCGATTCGGCGATCTGAATCGATGCGGGGCATGGACGATCCAGAATCGATCCGGCAAGTTCCAGAATCGATCTGGCAATTTTTTTTAAGTTTCAATTACTTCCATGGATATTTCGGGAGCAAATGAATGTTAAATTAAATAGAAGCACTTCAAAACATTGCAAGACTGATACAGACTGATACAGACTAATACAGAAAACAGCCAATAAATTGTTGCTCAGTATCTGACTACTTGTATTGACTCATCATGACTGATTAAACATTTGCTTTGCTTTCAGTAGAAATGTAATGCATTGCAATGCATTGTAGAATTAAATCGGATCGGATCGCATAGAATCGAATCGAATCGAATCGAATCTCTACCTCCCGAATCGTGATCGAATCGGATTGTGAGGGCAGTGCCGATCAACACCACTAATGTATACTAATCAGTATCATCAAAGAATCAAACAGGTATCATTACTACCTCCACACAGCTCTCTCTGCATTCTGAAATGAAATTCTCAGCTGCCACAGATCTCACAGTTACCTTAACTGCTAATTTGGTAATACTCTAAACTGTCCTCTCAAGTGAATTACAATTAAAATGCCCACGTAGCCCCATAATGCACACAGTTCCACCAGTGGAACACTGTAATACGCTGGAACGCTGAACACTTCATTACCATAGCAGTACACTACTGTGACAGAACAGAGGGCCTTTAGTAAATGCACTACGACTTGGCCATTGCCATTCTGGTAATAGCAAATTTATAACGCTGTGTCTGTCTAAAGGGTTTAAAATATAATACCCTCTAAGAGTACAATTAAATGACAAATAATCAATACTAAGAAAGGACAATACACTATAATTCAAAGATCATGGAATTATAGATGCAAAGACAATAGGATTATAGGAACACATATTAAAGACCCCAAATGAAAAGCCTTACAGTCATATCAGCTGAAAAGCTTGATGCACAGAGCAAGACCAATGAGCGTTGTGTTCGGAAATTATTTCAAAAACGCATTCAACTTATGCACACTCACACAACCCTCCGCACAGACACACACACACACACACCAGCTGTGTATTGTGCTGGTGATTGTCCCCTCGCTGCCTGTGGGCACTGGTCTGGCGATCAGCTGGTGGCAGGTGCATGCTCACACACTCCCCACAGTAACCAACACAAGCGTGTGCACACACACACACACACTCTCTCTCTCTCTCTCTGCTATACAGCAGCCCGCCACACACACACACACACACACACACACACACACACACACACACACACAGTCTCTCTCTCTCTCTCTGCTATACAGCAGCCCGCCACACACACACACACAAACACACACACCCTCCCCCCAACAGTCTAGAGTTGCCCGCCAGTGCACACTGCGCCATAAGGGGGAGCCCTTCTCCACACACCATGAGCACATGAGCTTACACACCACACCACAGCACAGCACAGCACAGCTCCAGGCTGAGCAGCCTGACACACAAGAGCGCCACGTCCTTCTCTTCAAGGTCAGCACCAGCTGCACGGAGAGGCTTGCACACAGCTTTCGCTGGGCCCAGGACAAAGTCATCTGACAGGGCCCCCTACCCAATACATACAATGTAATGGGGACCCAAATCTGGGCCCCCTATCTCCCTGGGCCCGGGGCACCATACCCTTCTACCCCCCCTGTCGGCGGGCCTGATGGAGAGGCTCACACACACAGAATAGACAGGCACTCTCGACTCACCAGCAGTAAGCAGGAGCAGGAGCAGGAGCGTGCCTGCGCAGACATGCAATGTAATGCACACACAGAGACAGACACAGACACACTCGCACAGATAACATATACTATATATACATACGGTACATACATAATCGTAATGCACACACAGAGACAGACACAGAGACAATCGCACAGATAACATATACTATATATACATACGGTACATACATACATTCAGTACATTCGTACACACATAGACATAGACATACACAGACACACACATACACTACACACACACACACACACACCAATCCCTGCACATGTGTCAATAAAATATCTTACAGATGTTGTTTTTACATAATTGTATGAGAGAGCTGGTGAGCGATCATCAGCGTGTTGCAAGCTTGTGAGATAAATATAAAAAAATAAAATGTGTACAAATAAATAAATGCCTGCGAACGAGGCATGCAGTGTGCAGAGGTCCGCCCACCCTTTCCACATACATATTAAACACACACACACACAGACACACACTCGTGTACGCATGCACACTCGTACGCATACTTGCCCACGCACGCAGGTGCAGGTGCACACACACACACACACACACACACACACACACACACACACACAAACACACACAAACACACACACACACAGAATGCCCCCCCGCACACAGACACACACACACACACAAAATACCCCCTCTCCCCCCCAAAAAACAAAACAAACAAACAAAATCAGCCAGCATAAGCCATTCAGTAGAGCAAACGTGTCAAACAGTGCTAGGCGGCTGCGGCGGCAGCATGCCCAAAGCATGGAGACCGGAGAGCAGAGAGAGCGGAGCGAGGTGCACGGAGTGCGGAGATCGGGGCGCACACTCACCGATTCACTCACTGATTCACTCTCGCTTCCCGGACTGTGGACCTGGAAAGAGCAACAACATTGGCACGGTCACACATAAACAACATGACATAGCACCACACAGTTGGTCGGTTCCCGTGTCTACTTTTTTTGGTAAAAGTGCTAGAGTTTGACTAAAAGAACCAAAAAGTTTGAGCATAGTATTATATACAGGCATGTTGTGAAAAGTGCCAGTACACTAGAGGCCAACATTGAGAAATGCCAGTGCTCAATACTAGTGTGTATGTCAAAACTGAAGCACTGGTTTCAGTGATAAAATCCATTCCTTGGTTCCTTCACACCGACTCCAATAGAGCAGTCAGGGAACTGTCCAAGGTACTGAAACGGTTTCCTTCACACCTACTACCATTATACATAAATGGGCAAACGTTGTTTTACTGCAGCGGTTACCAAACTGTCTCAGTTGTGTGACCCACTTTTGGACTTGAGAATATTTCCAGGACCCCATCCCCCAAAATATTCCAAACGGCAACATTTTTGGTCCATCGTCATTGCTGAAATCTCATTTGAAATTAACCAGTAAAATTGCAAATGCATTTATGAATCATACAAGTCAATATTGCTGACTTTCGTGGTGTTATAATACACACATATATACATGGGCCTGGGTTTAAAGGGGTATGCCACTATTTTTTGGCTGAATACGATTAAAATCGTTGCCCTGGATTTATAAAGGTGGTAAAGTGTCTTATACCCTTCCCTTCTCTTCCCTGCAGTACCTTCAAAATCCCCTAGGGGTCATGAACCCCCACAGACACATAATACACAAGTAAGGACACGTTTTTATTTGGATAGCAACGTTGGTGCGTAAGGTCTTCACAGGTGTAGCTCTCCAACTACTCAGCTCTCTGTGCATTTGACATTATCACAGAATGATTCACAATTGCACCGCTGCCCTATGTTGTAAAATTCACACTCTTTAATTTTGCTTTGAGAATTAGGTGGCTAATCAACAAGCCATGCGTGTGCTCACTTCCAGCACACCACTCAAAGTGCACACGCGCACACAGAAACCACACACATCATGACACCTTTGCCGCCTTCTGACATCCGGAAAAACAAATACAATGAGCCACATACGGTAATCCCTTAAGTGAGTTAACGCGTCGCTTTTAATCCCTGTATCAGCATCTGTCGTTCACCCAAAACACACACACACCCACTAACACTGCAAACTCCTCCTCCTGACCTGCTGCTCTAGTTTCATACGTGTATAGCAGGGGTCTCCAACCTTTCTGGGTCAGAGGGCTACCAAGGGCTACCAAGAGCAACCCGAGGGCTACTGAGAACTACCCGAGGTCTACTTTTGTTTAAAATCCTCTACTGATGTCTTGACATCATTCCCAAATCACACTAGATTGAATGATGATTTGCTTGCAAGCTATAAGGAAATGTTCTTTATAGGCTATAAAGAAATAATCTCATATTTAAATGAGGAAAAACATTATCTGTGACTAAAATCTTGTAGTCGTGACTGTTTATTAACATCCTTGGTGGGCACCTCAGGAGCTCCTGGAGGGCTACCTGGTGCCCGCAGGCACCACGTTGGTGTGACGCCTGATGTATACTAAAAACACCACGTACAGAGAACTGTTTTGCTTGACACACACACACACACACACACACACACACACACACACACACACACACACACACACACACACACACACACACACACACACACACACACACACACACACACACACACTAGTGGCCACTATAGTCTGAACACAGGTTGCCTCCCTCTGCACACTGCGACTGACAGGGGCCGGGGACTTGCTGCACCAAGGAAAAGATTTATGACGAGTGACTAACTACATGGCCAAGGCTCAGGATCCTGCGGCAGGGTGGCAGAATGATGGCAGGCAGGAGCAGGGAAAGGAGGAGGAGGGAGAGAGAGAGAGAGAGAGAGAGAGAGAGAGAGAGAGAGAGAGAGAGAGAGAGAGAGAGAGAGAGAGAGAGAGACAGAGAGAGAGACAGAGAGAGAGAGAGAGAGAGAGAGAGAGAGAGAGAGAGAGAGAGAGAGAGAGAGAGAGAGAGAGAGCAACAGGAGGAGTGTAGTGCACACACACAGCACAGAAAATGTGCAACACTTGGAGAGAAGAGACAGGGAAGAGTGTTACATATTGGAGAGAAGAGACAGGCAAGAGTGTTACATATTTGAGTGTAGAGACCAGGGCTTGACATTAACTTTTCCTCCCACCGGCCACTGTGACTAGTGGTTTTCCCGAGTCACTAGCCTTTCAGGTGTTCCACTAGCCACAACTTTTATATAGTTTTTTTTTCTTTATCATGAGAGTGTATGTCTAACCTCAGAAGCAAGATGAGGGTTTAGCTTTCTACATGGAAATATATCGAGCAAATAGAAACTGACTTACTGAGATTTTCTTGAACTTAAATACAAACAACTCATATGGGCAGAATAGGGTACTATGATTTGCATGTCATACCAAGGAATAAGCTGCCAGCCAAATTGGCTAGTGACACTGACGGTATTACTAGCCACAGTCAAGTTTTACCAGCATTTGGCCGGTTGGCAGGTGCCAGTGTCAAGCCCTGGTAGAGACAGGCAAGAGTGTTACATATTTGAGTGTTAGGCTACGTTTGACTGCACTACTAGCAAAGTGGTGCATTTAATTCTCTCTTCCACACTTGCAGAGTCGGACCTACTGTAACACTCTTAGTGTGTTGCTGTCTAAAAATGGAATTAACATGCTGCAAAATTGATTGTGTTATAGTGTAAGAGGAGGAAAAGTGTGTGTGTGGGGGGGGGCAAGGTGGAGGTTGAGGAGTAGGTGGAAGTGAAGACGAGGAAGAGGAGACTGATGAGTTGAAGCAGAGGGAGGAAGAGGAGGAAGAGGAGGAGGAAGAGGAAGAGGGGCGGGAGACTCGCACTTCTCCTGTTCTCGTGAATCACCATCACAAAGCCACAAAGCATGCAAGGCCAACACTTCATGTTGAAGCACACAGAGAGAGAGAGAGAGAGAGAGAGAAAGAGAGACAGAGAGAGAGAGAAGGAGAGAAAGAGAGACAGAGAGAGAGAGAAGGAGAGAAAGAGCGAAAAATGGGCAGACAAGTTGATCGATGTACAGATTCACAAACAAAGACGGAAAAGGGAGAGAGAGAAAATGAAGAGAGAGTGAGGGAGAGAGAAAGAGAGAGAGAAGCATAGTAGAAAGAAAGAAAGAACGAAAGAACGAAAGAAAGAAAGAAAGAAAGAAAGAAAGAAAGAAAGAAAGAAAGAAAGATGATCGAATGTTGTTGGTGATGTATTTTGAGCGTGTTAGCGTGTTTTAACTTGCACTGACTGTGGGCAGAGATATGGCCTGAGAGAGGGCAGCCAATGGGGGTGGTGTGGTAGAGGTGGGGGTGCAACCAACCAATCAATTAGCTAATTAATTCAACAGACAGTCACTCTACCTCATGTGCGTTTATGTGTGATGGCTGCTCCTCTGTGCATTTTCAGCATTTCTTTATCGGTGTCTGTTTCTCTCTCTCTCTCTCTCTCTCTCTCTCTCTCTCTCTCTCTCTCTCTCTCTCTCTCTCTCTCTCTCTCTCTCTCTCTCTCTCTGAGTGTGTGTGTGTGTGTGTGTGTGTGTGTGTGTGTGTGTGTGTGTGTGTGTGTGTGTGTGTGTGTGTGTGTGTGTGTGTGTGTGTGTTTCCTTTTAGTTCATGAGCTATAGTATTGGCTAATAAAGCATGGGACAGTACATAGGCCTTCTGTGCATACAGCACTTATAGCAGAAAGAGGTCCAGCCTGGCTATACTGTATACTGCAGAGTTGATTCTTCCTTTCACTTGAGTGAAACAGCTAAAATGTCATTTCCACAGCTATTGGAAATGTTCCCGTTTTGTTCAGACAAAATGCTGTAATTGAGTTTCTCCTTTGCCTCCGGGACAGCTGCATCTAAATGCTTAAAATTGAACCAGTAGGGCTTGATTGAGCGTGAAAAGCCACTTCCCCAGAAATTCATCCCACACAATTACTACGCTTGTGTCCCGAACACCAATGCACACGAGCAAAGGGACTGAAGGCGTATGGTGCGGCAGGTAAACAAATACCTTATACATTCCCCCTCAACACTTTGCTTTGTACGTAGATGTAACCTATATGAAGGGTTTCTTTGCAAAACGGTGTATCCACCATTTTTGACTTTTGCATTTTATTATTGGAAATGACTGTTCAGAGGCCCTATCACCTTTGTGTGAATTCTTGCCATTCAAATATTTTGGGAACATGCTTTTTAAACGTGTGTAAAAAAGCATTTTGCAATGCAAAGCAATGGAATGCCCAATACAAAATGTCAATTTCCCAACATTCTACAAAATGGAGATACAGCGTTTTGCAACTAAACCCTAATGTTGACATCACCTACTACTACATGTATGAGGTTCATCTTTGAAATCCAACCAGACCAGACTGCTGGAAAATTCAGGATTATATTCCTATTTTACTGTCTATTGTTCAAATGGTCCACCACCAGTGGGTTGAACGTCAAGTCTGGAGGTTAAAAAAGCCACTTAAAGGGGTCAAATGGTCAAGCCTCCAAATGGCTTAGGAAAAGCTCTTAAGCTTAAAACATTAAATAAACCTAACTAGTCAATGACATGTCTCAGCTTAGCCAGCAACCAAGCAAACGATCAATGAGGCGAGAGCAAAAAATTAATGTTCACTCTGGTGTTCACTCAACTTTGACAACACCCCCCCCCCCACAATTTTTTTTTTTTTAAATAATAATTCATCGCCCAAAATCAATATCTACATGGTTTTACGTGATGTAGGAAGTGATCCAGATGCTGAGATTAGTCTGAGATTAGTCTGAGACAATGGTGCAGTGCTAACAACTATCTGAATATCATTACAGCCCTATTCAACTCGTAGAGAGTAGAATTTAGCATATTTAAAAATATATATTATATAGGGTCCAATTTGATATAGGGCTGAATGAATGCTTCCAAAATGCGTTGTGTGTGTGATAAGGGGAAGAGAGGAGACATGCAGCTCCACTCCTGTCCTGTCAGAAGGGCTCGACCCATTGAAAAATGAAGAGATGACCTTCACTTTACATCACAGACAGGAGATGATTATGGGTCTGGCTGGAGGACGTGATGAGTGCAGGCAAAGGCTGCTCACTAAAGCACTGAGGATGGAGGATACTAGCCTGATTATCATCGACTTTTAAATCTCTTCGAGACTTGGTCTGACCAAGAGCAGAACAATTAACGTTTCCCAAACGGCATGGTTGACCCACCTCCCTATGGTTTGCAACTGGTTGACAGGTTTCAGAGAAAGTGGGTGGAGTTCCCGATTTTTATGGAGATCAGAAACGATATTAACATTGCTCTTGGCCTGACTAGGAGGATACATGATGTGTAGCCTATGCATATAGTAAAAAGGCAGTGTTCATTCAACACATAGAGCATGATTCTCAGCCTCATCACAAGCCTCCCAATGCCCCCTTGACATCTTCATAAGACTGACAACGCCCGTGTAGTACTAAAAAATTAAATGGACTAATACCCCCCAATGGCAACTAAGTATGGCTCCCTTTCAGCTGTATCCTTCTCAACGCCCCCCTAGAGCTTTCCAACGCACCCAGGGGGGCTGTACCCCCACCCCCGTTGAGAAACACTAACATAGAGAGTCGATTTCACATCTTCTAGATATCAGTGATTTTCAAAGTGGGGACCGGGGACCCCTGAAAGGAAGCGAAATGATGCTAGCAGGGGGTCCACAGCAGGTTAGCAGGAAAGCACAACAAATGAATAATTTAATAAATTGAATAACTAACATCAACCAAAATAAACCAAAAATAAGCTAAACAGTATTTTCAACAGCATCATAATAATATGTTGCATCTCTGGTAGTGGTGTGGATCGGCACTGCCCTCACGATCCGATTCGATCACGATTCAGGAGGTAGCGATTCGATTCGATCCGATTCTATGCGATCCGATCTGATCCGATTTAATTCTACAATGCATTGCAATGCATTACATTTCTACTGAAAGCAAAGCAAATGTTTCATCAGTCATGATGAGGCAATACAAGTAGTCAGATACTGAGCAACAATTTATTGGCTGTTTTCTGTATCAATCTGGATCAGTCTGTATCAGTCTTGCAATGCTTTGAAGTACTTTTATTTAATTTAACATTCATTTGCTCTCGAAATATCCACGGAAGTAATTGAAACTTAAAAAAATTGCTGCATCGATCTTGGAACTTGCAGCATCGATCCTGAATCGTCCATGTCCGCACTGGATTGGATAGCCGAATCGATCATTGTTGACACCACTAATCTCTGGCGATTTTTACTATTATCGTTATTATTTTATATTATCCTAATACATGGGTTCTACATTTTTGTTTTCTCCTGGCTGCGCGACACTAGCTGCGCACTTCACCACAGTAGTGCCAATTTTGGTTCAAATGTTCATTCTTTTGCATTTTTGCTTGGGGCCCCATCTGATCCTACAATCGTCTCTGGGCACGATCCATCCATGTAAGGGGGACCTTGACTGGACTGTATCGGTCAGGAACTATTCGGGAACCCCTGGGCAAGATACCAGAGTACTTTCTATGTATTCTTGTTTTACTGTGCAGGGCCACTCACTAAAGCATTGAGGATGGAGCATAGGTATGATGAGTACTGTGCTGCTCACTCAAACATTGAGGATGGAATACAAATAAGATGAGTGCAGAATCGCTACAGCATTGAGCATGAAGGACAGACGTGATCAGAACCCTACGGGGCTGAGGATGGAAGAAACGTGATGAGTGGGCCTACAGGGCCGCTCACTAAAGCATTGAGGATGATGGAGGACAGACGTGATGCAGTGTTTTCCCACAGACCAAAGTAGCCCCACTGAAAAACCTTCGGGACAGTGCAAAGCGTTGTGTGTGTACCCAAATTACATTACATTTACATTGCATTACATTTAGCTGACACTTTTATCCAGAGTGACTTACATTTTACTATTTCTAAGGGTATTGGTTACAGTTCCTGGAGCAGTGTGGGGTTAGGTGCCTTGCTCAAGGACACTTCAGCCATGGATGCAGGTGTAGGGAGGAGTCAAGTGGGATTCGAACCTACAACTCCCAGATTGAAAGACCAACTCCCTAACCATTAGACCACGTAACAAGTACATGCATCACTCGCTACCTCACTCTTTTCACATGGCCTACATTTGGGGGGGGGGCGGGGAACGCTCAGTTTTCCTTCTGTGGAGCTGCGCCAAAGAACACTGTACCGCGCAAAGAGCCGCTCACAGCATCGTGTCGGGGACAAACGTGTGTTCTGCGTCTACCCAAATTAGTTTACACACACACATTGGGGGGAAAAAGAGACTGAATCAATTTGTGGAGTTGTGCCACAGAATGGTAGGCCTATATCATGTAGGCTATAGGAAACACTGTGAAAAGTAAAGTGTTGCTTACATCATTGTGTGGAGTGACAGACAGACAAACATGAAGAATAACAACCTGCTGTGGGTAAACGGAGATAGCTTGGCCTCACTACTCTAATGGAGCCTGACAACAGGCAGACAGATATGGTGGACAGACAGAGTGCCTGTCTCTGAGTAAAAAACAGACAAGGTACACAATGAAAGAGAGATCATAGAGAAAGAAGGACAGACAGATAGGACAGACGGTACAGACAGACAGATAGATCTCTGAGTAAAATGAGGACTGATAATGGTGTATTAAAGATTTTAAAATCTGTGCGTGACATACAATACATAGCCTACACGTGTACTGTGCTTGACCCAGAACGGACAAAGGGACAATGACAAATTTAGAGTGAGACTGAAGTCACTCAATGCAGTCTTGGGCAGAACATTAGCCCCCAGAAAAAGAAGTGTGAAGCAGAATTTAGACCTTTTACTCTCGGGCAAAAGAAAAAGATGAACTGATTGAACTTTGGTGACTAGATTTTTTGCGTCTAACCATCTACTGCTAATGCTGTTTATACAGCTCAAACTATAGTTACACTATCTGGGCAAAATGTGTGTGTGTGTGTGTGTGTGTGTGTGTGTGTGTGTGTGTGTGTGTGTGTGTGTGTGTGTGTGTGTGTGTGTGTGTGTGTGTGTGTGTGTGTGTGTGTGTGTGTGTGTGTGTGTGTGTGCTGTATGCGCGTGCTGATTTTGGGCGAGTTTCAAACTCTGCTTTCCAGTAGCCATCACTGCTATGGGAACTACAGCCATGGCCACCAGCTGGAACTTCACATTCCTCCCAGAGTCCGCATGGGCAAGATGGGCGAAAAGATGAAAGAAAGAATGAAAGGACAGCTGATACAGTAGGTAGGTAGGCTACTGTTCTTCACAATGCTCATTTGAAACAGATAAAATGGGAGAGCTGGCATGAAACCAGTAGCACAATGTACGCCATGCTGAGTGTTATGTGTTCCACACAAAAGTGTCCAACTGACTACTGAGGAGCTGAGGGTGTGAACATAGAACATGAACAGTGCATGTGGTAAATAGGCGGGGGTGGTGTTACAAAAGAATCATTTCCACCCCCTCCCTGCACAGTGGTGCAGGCGACAGACATATATGGGACTATTTATCTATATCTACGAGCCAAGACTGGGACAAAATGGCTGTCCTCCCCCGTGGTCCCCTTCACCTGTCTGCCGGTGGTGCCTCTGAGGAGACAAGAAAATCCTAGGAGTTGCACTTTCTCTCTTGTTCATATTGAGGATTCCCTCTATGGCTGAAATATATTTTATAAATGCTCCTTTGGTTTGGTTTAGCTGTTTTCAACCGTGAACTGTCTTTCAAAAATACAGTCAATCTTGTCTTAAACTAGCCTACTTTATGTCCCGCGGGAACTCACAGCCTTCTAAAACCTTTCAGAGCGCATAATTGTAATTCAATCGCGCATCAGCTTGGTCACTGAAAACACTGAACACCTGGAGGGGACAGAGAACCACCTGTTTCGGCATCGGGCACTTAGGGAAGTAAGTTTGAGCAAGAGACATGAAGGCAGGCTTGACGGTGGTCTTGGCGCAGGCTTTTCTGATGAGCACGGGGGATTCCCAAACAAACGCTAATGCGCCACCAGCCGCACGTTTTGTTGGAGTTTGGCATGTTTCAAGAAGCATGTGAGCTGCGTTTGTTTGTAATCTCCCTCCGCCCGAAAGCCCTCTTTCTAAAACTAGGCTACTGTACAGCTTGTCGTGACAATAGTATTACACCGCTGATGAGATGTAGCAAGGGGGTGGGGGTGTGGGGGGTATGTGCAGCAGCATAACAGGATTTGAGGGGGAGGGCTGCCCACGGAAGATTTGACTGAGGCAGGCAACTGTTGACTTATCATGGGATGTCATATAAGTCCAACAATGTACGTGGAATTGCTTAATAATAGCCTTATATTCAAGGTCTGTACCATTACAAGCGCAACTAAGGGTGCCCCCTTCTACATAGGCTATTACTATGATGTCTCATAATGGTTGTATTGGACATGTAGATGCGGCGGGCAGCGCTCAGTCGCGAAAGATACCATTACTGACAAAGAGTAGATGCCATATTGTTGGCGTGATGTTTCGGCAAATGAATAATGAACGTTTCTTTGTTCCTGACATTAAGGTGCCTCTTGTGCATGCCCGTTCTACCGTTTTCTTTAGGATACACAAAGTCACACATTAACACTGAGATTTATTACCAAGCGACGAAGAGGAGCGTTGTAAGAAAATGCCTTTTCCTGTGAAGAAAAAGAAGCAAGGGGTGTAGAGACGATGTTTTAATATGACGAACGTGTTCTTACCGGTGGCAGAAGCGGCTCCATCTGTGCTCCTTGATCCTTTATGTCCATCTCTCCTCCCTTCCACGTCTTCGGTTTAAATTGGCGCTGTTCCTTGCGGATTCCCGGAGGCTAAACTGGATGTTTCTCTGTAGTCTATAATGGATGTGAGCCTATTTGCTATCGCATATCTGTAACGGTACAGCTTTACCCCTCGAACCTGCCCCCGTTATTTTTTTCCCGGTTGGAGAGCGCCGTTTCCTTCCCTCGCGCACTCGTACTATTAGCGTGCGATCTGCGTCTCATGACGCGACTGGTGCTGCACGTGAGTCCATACTGGTCCCACATCGAATCATGGTGGAGCGTTTCATTGTAGGCTACGGCACGGATCTGTATATATCGACTGTGCACAGGGTATGTGAAGCGATCAGTCCACATTCGTACCTTGGAGATATATAGTAGGTGCACAAGTGTCCGGGCACTTTTCCAATTGAATCCAAGTGATTCCCATTTAGGGCAAGGGGAAGACATGGACAAGTAGGCTACAATTATAATGGCAGTATAGGAAACCAAAGTAAACGCTTATGGGCTGATGTGTTATTTGCTGTGCGCCAGAACATTTTGAAAACAGTACAACGCGCGAGCCTTGTGTTGCGCACTGGTCCATCTCTTAGAATGTCATATGGTGAACATTCAAGCATGATGCCCCACGCATCGTTTTACACCAGAAACAGACGCAATCATGATCAGGTGTAAATGACAATGCTGCTCTTGTGACATAGCTGAGCACATCAAATGACCACATAGCCTAGTTTGGCCGCCAGTTAGTAACAATGTAGAAACTCATTATTACTACACTCGTCATTTGCATCCCCTCAAAACAAATACTGTTGAAATATTCCGTTTCGGCACAGTGGGTAGTGGGATCACTCACATGCCCATAATAGCCATTTCAAGAAGCCATCTGGCACGGCCACCTGGACACCACTTTGGACTTTGGCTCCATCTGGTGTTGGGTAACAGTAGTGTGGGCGCAAGCAAACACAAGAATGGGAGACGACGGCCTACTCTAAAAGTTTAACAGTCTCATAATTTACCAACCATGCGCAATCGCTTGACTTTCGCTGGACAGGGAATCCCTCTTGCAAAATAGGCAAGTGATGGAGTGACTGTATTTTATGGAAGTCAGTTAATGGGGGAAACCCTTAGTGTGAGTAGGCTTGGTAGCCTACATTACAAAACTCGGACAGAGCCCACAAGCAGTTATGGGTAATCTGGATTCATCCAGTGCCACATAGGTAGGCTAGCCTATTCCAAATCACCTAGTTTGCGTGTCAAATTCAACCAGGTGAATTAGTGTCACCTGGTAGAATTGGACCGTTAAATCCAGGTCATTTGAAAATGGCACTGGATTGTATAACCAAAGAAACTCAAGAGAAAGAACAATCTCTTGGCGGGGAATGCATTGGCCACGGTGTAGTACGGGGGCGTTGCCTGAGGACACGAGTGGATGGAAAATTAACTCCCTTGCTCATGGTCATTGTTCAGTGGGTGCGATGGATGCCATTTTCGTACTCCCTTGCACATGGTCAGTGGGGGCGACACCATGATGGATAATTTGTGGCCAAGTAACGGCAGCTGTTGGTCAGCAGTAATTGCTGGGGGTAATTAAGGACAGCTGACAGACATTCACGCTGTCCTATGACCTGTTCCACAGTGAATAACATTTCCGTACTCCCCTCGCCATCATTTCCTACTACGCTGTTATGACGTGAGTAAGCCCTCTTGTCTCAAGCCTCTTTGGTATAACTGACTCCTGGTTGCCCAACACTGCCTACAAATCCTATAGGCCTAAATCTCGCTACAGAACTACAACTGATCACCTCTCATGGCACATTGTTTATTTCTGACCTCTTACAGGAACCATGATGCTCAAACCGCTCGTCTTCTTTTCCTCCGCACTTTATCCTCCCTCAAACCAAACGATGGGAAAACGATGAAGTTAAAGTCATTACGTCCATTGCTTAAGTCTGGACGTATATGGGCAGTTGAGGTGCTCAACTTGTCCTGTTTCAAAGTAATGTAGCCCTACTGTAGGCTAATGGTTTCAGATTGAATTGGTTAGGGCACGTGCCGGCAGATGGCAGCAAAGCTCTGTTGTAGTGTAGGCTACCTGATGGTATCCTAGGAGGAAAAAATTGTCGTAAGGTTGGGGGCTTGGAGTTGCTTTTAGTGACGCTACCTAATGCAATCGACATACAAATGGAAAACAGAACCAACGGACTGGAGTGACGTCATCTTTGCATTTGACATGGGCAAGGAATAAAACAATCTGAACAAATTGTGCACCTAATAGCCTACCTGCACAATCACATTTACACATTCTATTGATTTTGTTCACCACAGAAACACCCTGTAACTTTAGGATACTTAAGACACAACAGGGTACACTTACAATTAACCGATTTGATATTGCTAAGATCTTTTGTTCCCCTTTTTGAAAAAAGAAAAATTTCATCATTGTGTAATATAATTTTAAATGTGTTCAGTCTTCCCTCAATCTGTAGATCCATCTGATCAATAAATTAGGCTACTGTATATCATATTCCAAATCAATGCCTGCAATTTGGCATTTTAAACTAGAAGACAGAGAAAGATATAGGCTATGTGTTAATTCATTTTAGCCTATTTACAGTTTCGTGAACAAGTTCCACGCAAATAATCACAAATAGCTTAACACCATCCAATTCAAGTGGGAAAATTGCAGTCTCTTTGCAGGCTTGTATGCAGATGTTACAGAACATATTGAAAGTTTTGTTGTTGGTATCTCCACTCTCATGGCCTATACCTTATTAGGCATAGGCCTATTAATGCCTATCGGATGGAGTATTGCCATTTTCAGTCACAAAAAGCTACAGTCAAGTAGTATCGAATAACATAGGCTATTTAAAATTTAAAAATGTTTAGGCTACTCCACCGATGGTTCTTCTTTTTAAGTCTGAGAATAAAACTTGAACTGCATGTCTTTAGAATTATTTTCGCTCCCCTGTGTTGCAGAAGCCTCAGTTTTCAAAGGTGACACATCCCCTGCAATCACAGTTACTGGCGAAGACTCTCTTTTCCGTTTGCTGTGATCATAAATCCCACTGTCGTCAGCGTCCATTGATGGCGTGTGCTCTATCCAGTTAGATTCGGATGAGTCCTTCATTTTGGAGTCACGCAAGGGCGACCTCCCAATCTCTACACTTTCGTTATCTCCCAAATAGTTTGACTTCTCATCTCGGTCCCCTGTTGGTGGGACGCAGAGCGAAGAACTGCGCGATGGCCAGCCAGCAGGATCCGTGTAGTAACCAAACCCACGACTGGAGCAGCTGGCGTTGGCCAGGGACAGGGCCTTCACACCGGCCGTGTAGGACAGCAGTGAGGCGGCATTACCGGCGAAGTCTGCCCCAGCAGCCGTGTCATATCCTGGGGTTGAAAAGTCCAGTCTGTTTCCAGGAGGTGCAACAAACCACCGCTGCGCAGAAGCAGCTGCATTTTCGTCAAGCTGTTGATGGGGCACCAGGCTATTTAGAGAGGGTTTTCTTTCCAAATCAAGTCCAGGCGCAGGTCCACCAACGGGGTTGAAAGACCCTCTTGCGTAAGGATTGAACTGCTCTTGGAAAAGAGGGTTCGCCATGGCATAGAGACCTCCAGGAATCATCTGAGACTGTGAAGAATCACCTGGCGACGGGGTAAACCGGTCGATGTCCATCCCAGAGTATATTCTGTGGAACACATGTACATGAAATATGGATAAATATCACCAAAATATGTGACTGGTTAAGATGTATATTTCATTTGCAGGAGAGAGGTCTATTTAAATGGCTAAAACATGAGAATTAAAAACAAATCTTTAACAAATAATTTGTAGCCTACCACGTCTTTGTCAAATAGTGGGCCTAGCCCAAAGCACATAGGCCTAAATAAGGCAAACTAGATTACGTACGTGTCATAGTTATCACGGAACCCCTTTGCAAATGGATTGTGGTCTATTTTCAGTTGAGTGATCTAAAACAGAGAATACATGACATTAGAAAAACAATTTAAAAAAAACCCAGCAAGTTATTTTGAGACACTTGCAGCATTGTTGTGGCTTTGCCAGCAAAAAGGCAATGTAAAAGTAAGTAGTAAACATTCGGTTTGGATAGCCTAGTACCGCCCTTACGTCAGTATTCTGGTAGGCCGTTACGGAGATGAACTGCGTCTCGGGGAAGGTGAATGTTTGCGCCCTGTCCTCCTGGTTCTTGTCCTCCGTACCGTCGTCATTCACCTCCACCACGTGTAGCCTGGGTTGGTACTTATGAAGGGACTGCAGAACTACCATCTGGACTCAAGAGAGACGTTTTTTTAAAAAAGGTGTGAACCTCGCTTTTATTGGAAGCAAATTAAATGCCACGCGCACACAAGTAGAAGAAATACAGCAGATGTCCCCTTAGGGACTGTTCGTAATTTACCGGGGGGGAGGGCTGGTGCGTAGGGGGGGAGGGCCATGATGAAAAAAATGAGGTGGAGGGGAGGGCCATGGCAAAAAAAATCGGAGTTAGGGGGAGGGCCATGAGGAAAAAAACGAATTTATTTTATTTTATTTTCATTTATTTTTTAAATAATAATAAAAAATGCTCTGAAACACATCGCTTTGTGATGCAAGGTCCCGGGTGCATAGGCCTACTTTAGCACTGAAGCATGTATCTGTAGTCAAAAAACTATCAGGTGCAGCTACTGTAGATTGCCCGCGCTGACTCTCTTTCACTGTAGGATTGCTAGTGCTACGAAGGAACATTGAGCATCATAGAAAATGCCCGTGAGCAAATATCAAACTAGCTGAGGTGTAAAAGGCCTATGGGCTAAACAGTTTGGGAAGTTTTGACAATGAATTTAATGGGCATTTCCAGAGGAATTTTGGAGAGGTGTTGTAGTCAACTGGTGGTCACAGCTTCTGGTAAGTCATGATTTTATTTATTGGCACCGCCGTGTGCTTTACATCTGTGTTCAATGGTCGCATAGCACCGCCGAGAGAGACGTTTGTTTTGTTTAGCTTGTGGTGTCAAGGTAGTAATAAAAGTGGTATTAGCGATATGTTGGCTTGGGCATGCATCAACATACACGGTCTTAAACCCATTGGAGGAACTTGTTGTGAGAAGTCGTCTCATCACTTTGGTGATCAAAAACGGACCAACTTAGCAAGGAATTAGGTGAATTTAAAGTGCGATGGAAGAAGGGAATGTCACCAAAATTGTGCATCGTGTCAGGTAAGAAGTGACTTTTGTTTCTTGCGGTGGAGATTGGATTCGTAGTAGCACATTGGTAGGCTAGGTCTTGCCTATTGCTGGTGAAGTCTATCTTAGCCTCGGAGTTGGCTATGGGGTGAATAGCACAGCCGATGGTGTGCGTGGCTTGTCTATCATAGGCATAACTGTTGCCAAAGTTGACCGCGGTGTGAAATGGCTGTGCTATTGTAGATGTTTTGGACTTTTGTAGTGGTGGCGATTTGTTCCTTTTGCCTCTTGCTGCTGATTTGACCACCGTTTAGTGGCACCTTTTAGTGCGTCTTGAATATGACCAACGCCAAATGCAAACTAGGCTTTCACACTCTCCCTGTATCAATAGCCAGCAATGGCACCAGCTGCTTTGGCGCTTAACCTACTTCTCTCGCCGATCACAGCACAAACTCTTTGGCCGTCAGAGTGCAATCACATTCGGGAAGCTGTAGGCCTATGCCTGTCTGTGTGTGCGTGCGTGCTTTTGTGCGCGGGCGGGGAGACAAGGCAGGGGTCCTGATCGTATGCATCTTGAGATACACAATCGCAATTGCAAGAAAATCTAAATTGTTTGAAAGCCCGGTCACCTCTCACAAGTGCATCGCATAGCCGCATTTCTACCAATTTCACACATTGTAGACTGCCCATGGAGAAGAGAGAAACTGTCACGGCAGCTCGATTTGCTCTTGAACACGCCCTCACCTCCACATTAGGTGCGCGTTTCCCTTCCACAAGGAGAACTTAATAATTTTGAAGTGAAATGTTAAACAAAAAAAAAGGTAAAATCTAGTCATCCTTGGTTAGGCTACATAAAACATGATGAAGTTAGTCAGATGGGATTCGCCATTCTTCTTCCTAAAATTGATAAGAATGCAGGAAATTCCCCTGACCACAGCACCCCCTGGTCAAAATGAGTTTCTGCGTCCCTGCAATGTGTCTTGGTGACAGTGGAGTTAAAAGGCATCCCATGCAGCCGCAGTGGTAGATTATAGCGGCTTCTCATAGGTATCCACTGATATCGATAGCACATAATAGTGCAGACAACCGCCCTTGATGTAGGCTACTCTGACTGTTGTCATGATGGTTGTTCATCTACCAATTTTACATATTACATTTTTGTACCTGTAGGGGGAGGGTCATGGGAAAACAAAATTGAAGTGGGGGGAGGGCCATGGGGAAAAAATTGAGGTGGAGGGGGGGGGCCATGATTTTTTTTTTTGACCGGACTTCCAGCGCACCAGCCCCCCCCCCCCGGTAAATAACGTACAGTCCCTTAGCAATGTGTGATGAGGGATTAATTTAAAAGAATAAAAGCAGTTAACAATCATAGAGAGAGAACACACACTGCGTTATGGGTTAGTAATTTAGTCGTAATTGTACAACAAATGAAATAAAATAATAAACAATACATGTCGAGACAACCTACCCAAATTACGCAATGTCAATCAAACATGTACGGATAACATTGTTTACTTTAAAAGCACAACACGTTAAATATGATAGCTCGTTTATTGAAACACCACACTACATTTATTACAGTAAATACAATTGCTGTTCCATATAGTAAAATGCACCAGGCGATACGTATGGCGCAACTCACAATATAGCTCAATTCCGCAATTATATCAAGCAAGGGTAGTAGGAAATGGTTACCCTCCCGCCCAGATTATTTTCAAACACCGGTTTAAAATGTTTGATACCTGCCCTGGGCTGGAACCGCCTTTGTTGTTCGTTAACTTCAGTTTTCCAAAAGAAATCTCTTGACGCATCCAGTGCGCACCTGTGTTTGGCGAGTCTGAGTGCATGTGCACCTTGTTTGCTGGTGATATTGGGGAAAATAACAAGTACATTTCGAAAATGTTAGAAATTTGTTAGTGGGTTAGTGGTAGGCAAGTTACAATTACTTGGTGCAATATTTGTGTGAAATCACAAGAGCATGCTATGCTTTACGCACGACACCTAATACCAGAATAAGAATCAAGGCGACTGATTAAAAAAATTACCTGTTGTATTTGTGTCCGCTTTGCCGCAAGGAATCCACTTTCCTCCTTGAAAACGCCAGTGATTTGGGTCGGCAAGGATGACGTCCACGAATATGTTATATTTCGCCATCGGATCAAGGCCCGTTATATTAAAGCTCAAAAATGGGAACATCCGTCTAGTAGAAAAAATAAAACATACACGCCCATAAATAGCCTAATAATAGTTAAAATATTGATCAGTTAAAAAAACAATAAATGAACACGCCAGATTGTCTTTCTGATACATTTTCTTGTTTCACATGTAGCCAGAATCCCAAGGCCAGACATTGAATACAAAATCTTTTTTTAAAGACTATAGTCGTTCAAGTGCTTTACTCTCTTTTTAAGTAAGATTTTAAAGATGGACAAAGTGGATCATTCCCGTTCTTTTTTTTTAAATTGGCTATAACTCAGATACTTAGCTTTTCAGTTGGATATTACTCATATAACCAATAATCATATCGGATCAATAATTAAATACTTCATCATGATCACTGCACATACCGGCCTTGTTTGGTGATTATCATCTCTGTCTGATGTCTGTGGAATTTCAGCCACAGAGCCCTGTTACACAAATACACATGCGCTTTGCCCGAGAGAAATGGAGTTGCGCCGGTTGCCGAAAACTGGTACAATGGACCGTCTTGGTAGCTGTGGCCGTACTGTTGCGCATACGAGTAGCCAGGGGATGGGTATGCCTGTCGAGACGGGCTCGTCAAAAGTCCACTGTAAGGTCCACTGGTGATCACCGGGTGATGTGCCATATATGGGCCCGGATTTGCAATGGAGAAAGGCGGGTGAGCTGCCCCATGCTGAACCGGGTAAGGGAACATGGCATTAGGAGAGGAGGAAAGGCTCTGTGTTTGGCAAATCGGTGATGAGAAGTAGCCCTCGGTGTTAGCGCCATCGACGGAAGGCCTTTCCTCAGGGACGGCCTCTCTCTCTGCCCCAAGCTTGGACTCCTTTTCGTCTGTCTGCTGTGACTCCCTCGCCTCAGATGTAGAGATGGAAGTCGACTGCTGATACGTCAGTTCACTCGGGCTGCTTCTATGTGGCAAGTTTGACTCACAGTTGTCAGCAGTGGACATAGTGGGAAGGTCCCCACTGGCCAGCTCGATACAGTTATAGCTCAGGTAGCCACTGCCAACATTCATCAGTCCATCGGCGGCAACTAGAGAGGGCGAGGCGGTGCACACTTTCAGCGGCATGCCTGCTGGAGCACTGGCAGGTCCTGACGCGCAACTTGTCGGAGAGCGGAGCGCACTGAGCGGAGTCTACGCCTTCCCGCAACACAAAACGAGTCTGGGTGTTGATGAGGCTCATTGGCCAATTGAAATGCCAGCTTTAGCTGCCGTGTTTTCTTTTCTTTTTTTTGTCATTTGTGTTAGCTGATAATTGTGACGATGAATCCAACATCCGAGAAATATAATCAACACCCAGTTGAAAGGTTGCTCAATCTCATTACAATTCCTCTCTTCACTGCGCGCTCACCAAGTTTAAATAAAGGCATGTCAATTAAGTCATTATACGTGTCATTATGTAGAGCTAATAAAATCACCAGACCTGTATTTCAGTTTGTGATGTAGGGGGTTATAAGAATAAAATGTAACACATTTGCACATTTTTAACCCAGATTAAGTTGGGTCACTGAGTTTACCATTTGTGGTAGTTATTTTCATAGGCTCTCGATGATGCATAATTTGCATTATTAAACTTTTTTTCCCATTTGTTAAGCACTTTGAGTTACAAGCCTTGTATGACACAGTGCTATACAAATACAATTATTATTATTATTATTAAACTATCCGACATAAAAAATAACCCGTTTCAGTGATCTGTAGCAATGACCTTTTTGATCCATATTTTGACTGCCAGGTTTAGTTAATGTTCAGTCCACACATAACATGTTCTTATTATATTGGATGTTTTTATTAACCCCATTCACTTTTCAAGAAGTGTTCAATTAACATGCTACACCATGCAAAATGTTGCAGGAAGCCTACTTATTTGTGTTGGATCCGTGTTTGTGTGTGTGTTTGTGTGTGTGTGTGTGTGTGTGTGTGTGTGTGTGTGTGTGTGTGTGTGTGTGTGTGTGGTGTGTGGTGTAAAAACAAACACAGAAAAATAATTTTCAGTCTCAGCTTCTGCTGTCCGTCATCACAACAAAATAACTCCAGGAGACCAAGCTTTTCCCTCTTTTATATAAGTTTATTTTTTAAAAAGACAAAAAAAAAAAAGAATTGGAATATGACAATAATGACAAGCAGGCAGATGTATGAAGTATTCACTGGAAGACCACGGTATCCAACATGGCGGCTAGGCACTGCACGATATTGGACGTCATCAGCACGTCAACGTGCTCTTCCAAATGCCTCTTGGGATCCTGCAAGAGAAACACACAGAGGCAGCCATGAGAGAGGTGTGTGAACTGGAATATTATTATCAACGGTAGTTTAACACTTTAGATTAAGACACAGCGTCATGCATTTCCTGCTGCCAGAATGACAATAACCAAGTAGTAGTGCATTACTAAAGGTTCTGTGTTAAGTAGCGTAGCAGTAGTAGTGTTAATACTATGGTAGTTAACTTTTCAATGACTATTAACGCGTTTCAACTGATGGAACGCCGTGCACTATGGGGCTACGTTTCAAATGTTAGCCACTGATGCGTGCCTCACCACCAAAAGACATGTGTTAAATAAAATCAATAATTTGTTAGGCGTTTGGTCACAAATTTCTTGTTCACTGACACTAAGGCCTTTATTATTGACATACCAGTACTCGTAATAAGGACTTAAACGTCCTGGACACGTCTTACAACTCACTTATGCAGATAGTAATCAGGCATGTATTAGTGGCTGACATGTGAACCCTATTCTTTAGTGTTAACTAAGCAACATATAAGACCTGTCAGTTAACTTGGTGCCCCAGAGTAAAGTTAAGTCACTTAAAAAACAACACTTCCCCCACCCTCCTGGTCAGACTATGTCTATTGAACAAGATTGTTATAACTCCTTTTATTGGTACCATTACAGATTTGAATCCAAGTATAATGCGATACTGATGTTATATTATATTAACATTGAAGGTGCACTGTGCAGAAAATGGTCAAAAAAGGTACTGCAACTATGCTTCTCATTGAAACTGGGTTGCCTATTGCCAAATTTGATCTTTTAATTAACGTTTACTAAGTAATAAACTAATATTTTCTAGTATGGCCCAAATACAAATTGCAGCTAAAAATGTCTATTTCTGGAAATTCAAAATGGTGGACCATGGAGAAGATCCCCCTTTTCATGTATGAAAAGTGCAATTTTCCTAGTCATAATGAATACTTAGAATTTGATGGTGGTGGCAAGTATTCATGAAAAAGGTAACATTAGTGAATGGGTAGCATAAATTCTGGAAATAAACAACTAAAAATCCTGCACAGTGCACCTTTACAGGGTATGTTTAGAAACTTTGTCATATCATTGACACCAACCCCTTGTGCCCAGCCCTAGGTTAAGATGGAGGTGCAGAGGTGACTTCAGCCAAAAACCAAATGGGGGTTAAGCAATTATTTTGTTGTTTTGAGTTCCCAAACATTTGGTTTCATGACATTTTTTCACAGACTAAAAAGATTATATCCATACACCAACTCAAGTCACTTAACACACAGACTGTCTTCTGTACACAGAGAGACTACTCCAAATCTAGGACAAAATCTTTTTTTTTTTCATACAGAGATCTACATTTAAATTCTGTATTAATCGAAAAGCAGTCATCTGATGTCGCAAATAATTCAAAATGACGATGAGATGCTAAGCAACACCAGCCTTTAAACCCAACAGGGAACCCATTAATTCAACGTTTTCCCCGGCCAAACGCCTTCTCCGTCTCCGTCTCCTTTTTAGACGGCTCTTTGTTTTCCATGGTAACTGATTGTGCAACAGCCTGGTCAGGGGATGTTGCCTGGTAGAACAGCCTGCTGTGTTATATGCTCATCCACACATTTGCCCCACACTACATTTTAATGAGGTCAACTGTTGATTTTCAAGGGGTGTCGCAGCACTTGCAAGTACTGCAAAACTGTGAAAATTAGCGGGAAGTGAAATGTCGGTAAAAAAAATGTGTGTGTGCAGTTGGCCTGGTAACCAAAAGTCAAAAACACTCACAGAAAAACAAGATTATGCTGATCTTTTATGAGCAGCTAGAGAACTCTACCACTGTTTCTAAAAGTCAAGGATCCTGGCCTTGCTAGGACGTGAAAAAGCCCAGTGATTGGATACTCCGCGGAGTTCACTTAAGATCCTAGCAAGGCCAGAATCCTTGACTTTGAGATACGGCTTAACTCTCATCAACATGACCCCTGCCACAAAGCACTCCGAGGGAACCATAGGGAATAATAAGGGCTTCGAAAAGTAAAAAGATAGGACAACGACTGCAACACCACTACACACCAAAAGTTTGGTGGTGGACAGCATTTCTGTTCCTTGGCTTTTATTTTTGATATAGCTTGAAGCAGAACTGAGCCATTTATGAATCTGTACTCAGATCCACAAGTGCATTAAGTGCTACGTGGAACGGTAAATGCAATACATGGGATTTTTATTTATTTATTTTTTTTAAATTGTGGGGTCACTGACACCTGTGGGTATCCCATTTTATTTTTATTTTTTTTGTGGGCGGTCATTGACACCTGTGGGTATCCCATTTTTACTTTCATTATTTATGATATATATTTTTTTTTAAATAAAAAATAAAAAGCCCATTATGTGTGTTGCAAGGTACTGTACCTGTTTGCCAACGTTCTTAATTGCAAGCTGCTCTGGGGTCATTTTGTCCTCTTCCTCCACCGCCTGAAAGATGAAGGGGGGGGGGGATTAGTGTCAGGTGATACCAGATGTCACGTTTACAGTTCATACAGTTCAATGAGCGGTGTCCGTAGGGCAGCGGCAAGGGAATACTTGTACAGTGTATTCTTAAACGCAATTTTGTTGTCGAATTCGTTTGTCTATGACAAATAAAAGCTCTAAAAGCTCTTGATATACTGCTGCTTTTTAACTTGGCTGCTTTTTAACTTGGCTGCAAAAGAGTGCCGACAGATTAATTTATAATTTAATTATTATTATTTTTTTATTCAATCTTAACCTTATCAGTAAAGTGCTTGTGCTTCATGCTTAGTGCTTTATGACTTAGATAGTGTAGATAATTTGTGTTTCAGGAACACGTGACAATTTTTTATTATATCTTGAGTAAATAAACATCAAAACAATGCATACATTTTGAATTATGAAGCCCAAGCAGCCCATGGGATATGTCATTACAATACCTTGTTGTAATTCTTGGCGAGCTCCAACATCTCCTTAACGATGGTTTCGTTGAGTTTGCAGTGCTCACTGTAGTCTGTTAGAGTCAGACCCTCCATCCAACTCTTCTTATGCAGGTTCAGTAACATCTGCAGACAGACAGACAGACACAGACAGACAATGTCAGAGGAACAGTGGTAGTAGAGCCCTGCTGCCGTTGAACTTTCAGCAGCCTTGGCCTAATCCCTTAATTTCCTTAAATCAATAGTCACTATACTACACTCTACCCTACTCTACTAATGGTGAGGGTTTAAGATAAACATGTGTCCCTGCACCTTCAGCCATGTTCCCCTGAGCAAGGCACGTATCCACATAATACTCCAGGGACTGTAACCAATACCATGTACTAACTGTAAGGGTACAGTATGCAGGATGATGACCAGAGTAGGTATTGCAACTATGCTGCTCATTGCAACTGTTCCCAAATTTGATATTTTCATGAATATTTACCAAGTGATAAAACAATAATTGCTAGTATGACCAAAGTACAGTAAGTTTTGCAGCTAACAATGTATATTACTGGAAATTAAAAAGGTACACTGTGCAGGAAATGGTCAAAAAAAGGTACTGGGCTGTCTATTGCCAAATTTGATCTTTACATGAAAGTTTACTAAGTAATAAACACATATTTCCTAGGGTGGTCCAAGTACAGTCATTTTTGCAACTAAAAATGGCTATTTTTGGAAATTCAAAATGGCGGATCATGGAGAATGTATGAAAATGTATGAAAAGTGCAATTTTTCCAGTCATAATGAATACTTAGAATTTGATGGTGGTGGTAAGTATTCATGAAAAAAGTAATATCAGAGAATGGGCAGCATGAATTCTGTAATTAAACAACTAAAAATCTCACACAGTGTCCCTTTAATTTTCCCATTCAAATGATTATGTAGAATTTGATGGTGGTGGTTAAGTATTCGTGACATTAGTGAATGAGCAGCATGAATTGAGGAAATAAACTACTAAAAACATTACATACTGTACCTTTAAGTCATTTTGGATAAAAACGTCAACCAAGTTATAAGCAATGTGATGTAGTAGAGCTAATGCAACAGGTCTAGACAGAGCTGTTCAGCAATCAGTGCAAGAGAAATCAATGGACTTGTGGACTACTCAGTTACAGAAGGACAAGAGACCCCAACAAACCTTTTGCTCCAGCTCATTCTTGCGGTAATTGATTGTGATGGAGTAGTAATGTCTATTCAAGCCGTGGATCAAAGCCTGGAAATGGTCAAACACCACAAGCATTAGCCTTCATGTTTTGCCCCCTCAATAATACGACAAACACAATAAATTGAAACAACATTCATAAAGAACGGGATATCAATCAAGACAAATACCTACAGTATAGCATCAATCAGAATACTTAATTGCCATCACATCAGGTAACAGGCTATTCAAAAAAAATACACAATACCAATACAAGTAAAATGACTAAGCAATCTTAAACAAAAATAAGGGCAGATTTTGTGTGTGTAGTGTCTGTTGAGTAGTGTTGTCACCCAGGGGTGAAAGTAGTTTTCTTTCTAACTGGTGCTATCCTACTCCACAACCGCAAACAAATAAACAAACAAAATAAATATATGCACCACAGATCAATATTGTTGCATGACTATTTCGGGCGTCTTTTAATAAGAGGACACTTGTCTAAAATGGCATAGTGTGGGTGTACGTGTTTTCTATTTAAATAGGGGACCTTATTTTTTTCACGTGTGGGTTTTGGGCAGCATTTAACCTACTCTCTTACCGGTACTGTGCACCAGCTGAATAAATCTATACAAGTGCTATGCACCTGTGCACACCTGCCTACTTTCACCCCTGTTGTCACCTGAATCAAGGGTTGGTCGAGATGGCCCTACTTAGTTCATTACATATTATCTAGTGCCTGAGAATGTCTGTAATGTCATTTAACCCATTGTGTCCTGGAGACACACATACAGTACGCTGCATTCAGGTTCTTGAGATTTGAGCTGTTTTATTGAAAATGTGGATAAGTTAGAGCTAAATGAACACATTCTAAGCCAAAACGAGGGTCCTAGCTTTTAAATGCAACTCATTTCATGCGTGTATGTGCTTCGGAGGCTGAGATATTTAGGATTTAATACAGGGTGTCTACAGGTTTGACCAAGTCAAAATTAAGACATTTTAAGACTTTTCAATACCATTTTCCAAATAAAATTAAGACCAACTCGCGGCGTTTACAGGTTTTAGCAAGTCAAAATTAAGACATTTTAAGACTTTTCAATACCATTTTCCAAATGAAATTAGGACCAACTCGCAAGATCATACACAGGTTCAAATGAAGCACAAAAAACAATCGGTTATTTACATTAATGTAGCCGTTTGAAAACACAAAACTATACACAATGAAACTTCACACTAAATAAAATTCAATAATGCGTTCTAAATTACACTACATGGCTACAACTCCCGATTTCCGTCGCGAAGTTCATGACATGGCTGACATAACTATTCCTCCCTAAATGAAGCTCCACAAATTTAAGACATTTGGGTTGAAAATTTAAGACAAAATAAGACTTTTCAAGGCCTTATTTGGCTAAAATGAAATTTAAGACTTTTTAAGACCTTTTAAGGACCCGCGGCCACCCTGTAATAGGCAGAGGGCACCCTTTCCCAAAAAGGGCTTAGGAGAAAATGGGTGAAGTGCCTGTGGAGTGGTGTGGTTACCTGAATAGAGGGTTTGTTGAGATGGCCCAGGTTAGAGGTGGTTTGCCGGGGCTCATGACCCAACACCATCATGTTGGCATTGATCAGTCTGAAGGCATCGATCACAACCTACCAGGAGAAAACACGGCCATTAGACAAACCAAGCATCATTCAGTTTATGAGTACATCAGACACGTTTTATGTATTTTGGGCATTTTTATTGTTCTTTTATTGAAAACTACTCTGAGAGACAAGGCAGGGTTAGGAAATGAACCAGGACAGATGTACACACACCCTGCCCCCTCTAGAGAAATAAATGAATGGAATTCAAACAATTCAAACAAATAAACAGGATGTTAATAATAAAAAAAAGCTGATCAGGGAAGAATCATGTGAGAGGACAAAATGGCAATCAAGGCAAGATCTGTGGACATGAGCATCAGTTGGAGAACTGTCTGGGGAAGAGGGTTCAGCACATCAGATGTGTTTGCATCACGCAGGACATGACCATGCCATGAAGGGTCAGTCGAAAGGCTGTCTGGACTGGTAAAGGGCAGAGGGAGGAAGGCGGGCCGAAACCACGGCGAAAACCAGACCAGGGGACAAGAGGCCACTTCCACACCAGTCTGTGCAGAAATATGGATGTGATGCATACACAATAGTCTGTTTCAAGACAGAAAATAGCCATTGTGCCAATCCACGTCTCCAGCTTTGGCTGCGTTTTTAATTTGCCACTACTCCAGAGTCTAAAAAACAACAGTGATCATTAACTGAAAATGAGCTACTAACACAATAACATAATAGTCTTTATCGTTCCGAAATGATAAAACTGTCCAAATATGCAAGTGCTTGCTGCAGCAAACTCCTGGGGCACTCCTGGGGAGTCTGCATACTTAAAATCCTTCTTTCTTTGTTTATGGATTCCATGGTTACATTACCTTTTTGACTTCACCAGTCTTCATCAGATTCACTACTCACTTTCATATATTGCCTTTTTGGACAATTAGAAATTCTGTGAGTGTGTGTGTGTGTGCGTGTGCGTGTGCGTGTGCGTGTGCGTGTCTGTGTGTGTGCGTGTCTGTGTGTGTGTGCATGTCTGTGTGTGTGTGTGTGTGTGCGTGTGTGTGTGTGCGTGTCTGTGTGTGTGTGCGTGTGTCACATGCAAGAAAAAAGATCTGGTCAAAAACAGAGACAATGACCCAAAATCAGTCATCCAGTGCTTTACGCTTTCGTGATTTCCAGACAGGTAGTGGCTTCTGTTACACGAGTTATTAAAGCTGCATGAGGATGCATTTGAGGTGGCCACTGCCTTATTCATGAGTTGTTTAGCACAAGTCCCCTTGGAATACGTGCAGCTATATCAATAACTACACCTCACCAAAGTGACGAAAAGACAATGCACAATGGACCTAGAAAACAGCTTCACACACTCGGCTGCGGTTTACCACACATATCTCACAGGCAAATGTGTAATTGAGTTATTCTGAATAAATCTGGATTTAAATTCACACACTGCAAATGTATTTCATGAAAGTGATAGAACTGCGTATGCTAGGCAAAAACGTCACTAATGCCATCGCTGGGACTTTTGTCTACAGCCTATTTACGAATGAAGTGAGGTAGAACTAGACGTCCACATCACTGATAAAAGGAAATGCTAAAAAAAACATCTCCAAATGTAATACTGTATGAGAAGACAGCTGGGTCACAAAATCTGTCTGTAGCAGGAGCAGTCTGCTGTGCTGTGCTGTGCTGCTCTACTATCTGCCAGCCTGAAACCAGCACAGTAGAGGATTCGATGCAGAGCTCTTAGTTGACTCAAGTGTGGCGTTAGATGCATGTCAATATCCATCTGTAAATAGGCGGCCCCTGACAAACGGCCGTGCCAAAGGGCCAAAAACGTGCATCCATTTAAACGATTTTTGTGTCGGTCAAAGCATATTTGTAAGGGGCATTTCTTCCTTTGATTCCTCTCCTCGTCGGAGGTTGTTGGCGGTGTCTCTATTTCTCTGCCTCCTCCACCTGCTACTCTGCCAAGAAGAGCGTCTAAAATAAGCCGCCTCGCAGGCAGCCCGGCAGCAAACAAAGCTCAGTTCAGCTCCGCTCCGCTACACTATGCTTAGCTCCAATCAGTCACGTTACACTATGTTCAGCTACAGTCAGTCACGTTACACTATGCCCAACACCACTCAACCCCGTCACACTATGCCCAACACCACTCAACCCCGTCACACTATGCCCAACACCACTCAACCACGTTACACTATGTTCAGCACCACTCAACCAGGTTACACTATGCCCAACACCACTCAACCCCGTTACACTATGCCCAACACCACTCAACCCTGTTACACTATGCCCAACACCACTCAACCACGTTACACTATGCCCAACACCACTCAACCACGTTACACTATGCCCAGCACCACTCAACCACGTTACACTATGCCCAACACCACTCAACCCCGTTACACTATGCCCAACACCACTCCGCCACGTTACACTATGCCCAGCACCACTCAACCCCGTTACACTATGCCCAACACCACTCAACCCCGTTACACTATGCCCAGCACCACTCAACCACGTTACACTATGCCCAACACCACTCAACCCCGTTACACTATGCCCAGCACCACTCAACCCCGTTACACTATGCCCAACACCACTCCGCCACGTTACACTAAGCTCAGCTCCACTCAGCCTCTCTCCAATCCGCTCCACTCAGCCCTACTGGGCTCCATGTGTTACTACTGTACTGTAGCCTACCGTGCCACGCAAGTCAAGTCAAGTTGGCCATCAAAACGCCACTTAACCGCATTCAACTACACACACTTAAAACCAGAGAGGAAAGAATTCTTCTATAATCTCAGTTTATATTGAATTAATCGGTTCAGTCTTCATTTACTCTGACGAACTCGTCAAGACTTCAAGGCTTCGGCTCATTGTGTTGTTGAGTATAATTGTCTAAGAGATATAGTTTGAGAAAACCGTTTTCTCAAAAGAGTGAAAAATCACCCTGAAAAAGTGTTCACATTTCACCTGGACAGATTAATGTCAAAGTACAACTACCCAACTTGTTTCAAAAAATAAGTTCGCTGCTAATTAAAGGCTGCACCAAAATAT
>NC_085868.1:27495200-27570200 GCF_034702125.1 Engraulis encrasicolus
TGATAACCAGGCTAAGTCCCTTTCCACCTCCCCTTCTTACAATAGAGAGATGTCCGCTCACTGCAGCTCCGACTGTAAAGTTTATTCTAGACAGACAACGTTTTCAACCCATCAGGGTCGTCATCAGGCCTTTCTCCTGTTCTTCAAGCTGTTCTCCGAGTCCTACACAAGTCCTACCCCCAAGCTAGCACATATCATTCACTGAATCGTATGGAACCAGCTAGTTAAATGGTACTTCAATAATATTTGCTAGCTTGTCATTCCCATGTATGTCTATGTCCTTTCATGGTATAAGAGAGAAAACATAATTTCAATTTCCTTGTAAGACCTGTGCATATGAAGAAACTGACAATAAAAGCTGAATTGACTTGACTTGACTAGCTTGGAACTAGAATTAATATCACCAGACTCAGAGAAAGGCTGAAACGACAAGAGAAAGGTAAAACACTCAGTCATTTAACTCAGAGGGAGGTGGAACATTTGCTCCTTTTCAGAAATGACATAATGTGGCTTTCAGCATGTGTGTCTCACCTTAAGAAGGGCCAGGGACGAGATGTAGACCTGTTCAGCTGTGTCCACCGCAGGGGCGTCTGTAGGAGGACCCTTTGGTGAGACAAAGAAATGGGAAGAGAAAGTGTAAAAGCTGTTAACATTACAAAATACTGAATTAATACATATTAAGACTAATTACTCATACTTTTGACGAGAGAGAGAGAGAGAGAGAGAGAGAGAGAGAGAGAGAGAGAGAGAGAGATTAGAAATTCTAAATAGCCTAGACAGCCACAACCACAATGATATTATCAGTTTATAACGCAAAGTGTCTAATACACAGAATGAAAAATCACTGTCCAGTGTCCACACAGCCTAGTAAATCATACAGAAAAAAACTTGAAATGAAAGAAAACAGACCAGAAGACAAAAAGTATAATTAAGGAATACAGGCACAGTAGTTAGTATACCAATAAAGAAAACCAACAAAAAAAACAGCATCCTGACCGTACAGGTCACACCAATGACAAGTGACAGCTGTGGTCATCTCCTAATGAGGGTTAACACGCCTTAACCGCAATATGAATTGGCCAGGGAAGCTGAGTAAAGCTAAAGGTCAAAGACCTGGCAAAGAATTGGTGAAATAAAATGAGAAATGGTGCGGCTATGCACAATCGGTTTTAGCAGGGTTCTTGTAGTAAAGCCTTTTTGCCTTGTCTGAACACAAGAGAAAATGGAACACATATTCAAAAACTAATTAGTACAGACAGAGTAAGAAATATATTGTTTTTTATATACTGATTTTTTGATCCATTGGTTAATCTCTCTGTCTAGCTAATCTCTCTTCTGCCTCCTAAATCACTATTTTGGAATTACGCACCGAGCGAAACTTCCTAAGAAAGACAAAGGTGCGTACGCCAGCTCTACCTTAATTTTTCTGATATGGAAACTAGTTCATATAATTATAAATATTCAAAGCAGCTTCAGTTCTAGTCCATCCACCTCATGTACAAGAAGGGTGTGTACTGTAATGGAAATACACAGTACCTAAAGCAAATACAGGACAGTAGGGCTGGTGATATACAGTGGAAATGCGCCAATGATGCCCTAAAGTGAAAGCTGAATTACTTCAGAATATGGTTAATTTTTTTTTTTTAAATTGCAGCCATCTTTTCTCACGCCTTCAGCTGGGCGGTGATCTGGTGTGATGATAAAGATTGCAATGGCCTTACAGAGGTGAGACACGACAGATAGGCGGATGATGAAGACGAGCCTTGCAGTGTCTTTCAGAAGATGCCTCTGCAATTCCATATACTACTCATCCCCTATCCTAATTTATTAAAATACAGAAAGGAATTCAAGTAATTCAAACACAAAAGCGCATGAGCGACTTCAAACTAATTACACTCCAAAATGTGGCCGACTTAAAAAATCTTCTTCGAGGTCACGATAAACCATTCCAACATAGGGTTTTAGAGCACAGACATCACACCAGAGAGAAAGGAACAAATAATCAAAACCAGAGGCTAAGATTACATGAAATATAGTGATCAACCTGTCCTCCACATGCTTCCCTTTGGCTCTCCCTCAGCCCTGGGCCAAGACTGCATGTGGAGGTGTTTATTGGCTGAGGGGTGTTGACGCCATCCCTCACCCCCACCTCCCTCCCCTTTCCCTCTCACTCATGCACAGGCCATGTCATTACAGAACTGGCATCACGTCCTAAACAGCAAGGTACAGAGGAAACTACCAGCTCCCGTCCTCTGGCCAAAGTCATTTTTATTTCTTACTTACATTCACTCGAGTTAACACTTGAGGTAGATCTGAACATTTCTTTCAAAGAAATCAGCCTGTCAGCTCAAGACATTCCCAGGTATTGTTACTATAACAACCGACAGTCTAACTTCAGACAAGTGGATAAACACACAGTTGTTGCGGTCTTCTACAATTCAAAGCAGTTTCCTTCTATTTCTGTTCAACCTGTTGGAAACTGGCAAAATATAATTTCCATTATGTTGTTTTGATTTTACTGCGGTCACCATCAGCACAAGACTATATCACCCTTGCCGTTACATGGCTCAGATGTTTCAGTAAATTCCCAATGGCAGTGTGCATTTTCAGAGCATTTCCTCTGGACTTTGTATGATATGGTTTACCTATATCCACGTTTGTTAGTCGCTTTGGATGAAAGTGTCTGCTAGATGCAATGCATTCATTACATTCCACCGGTCATAAATGTCTGGGGCCAGATCATGCAATATTTTCCATTACAAGCTTACCTATTTAGCCAATGTACATTAGCCTAATTAGCCAATGTACACAATGTACATTTCAGCATGTAAACGAGTGTTTGTATTGCGTTTACAGAGTGACAAGACGAGACATTCGAGACCCACAGCACAAATCTAGAAAAGTTCAATACCGGTTCCAAATGAAATCAGAGTGACCCACTTGGGCGCAACAATCTTAACATCTTCAGTGCCGTAGTAGGATTCAAAGTTATCAATTTGTGTAACTGTCTGCTAAGTTTTGGCCATCAATAATTGTCTACAATCAATATGCATGACCTGTTTTTATTTTTTGACATATTTCTGCCGGGCTTGTGTCGTGTGAACCTACTTGTCCTAGGCCAGGCATGCCACCTCCAAGTCTCAACAGCCGGTCCATGATTCTGTGGGATACCAAAACCATCGAGAATTAGCTGGGTATCAAAACATTGCTGCTGGAATTGGTTGAGCAGAGTATTGGCACAACTCTCATAACAATCATTATGTGGAAAAAATGCATTGTTGACCGTAAACAAAAGGATGCTTTCAAGGCACGTTTTCTAAACAGCATACATTATTATGATATGATTACAGATCACTTTAATAAAGAAGAAGGGGGAATAACTGAAGTGTCGATGAGTGATGCCCAGGAGTCAATTCACAACAATTTCAACATTTACCACATCAGTCTAGATATGAAAACTCTCGGGCATCACACTAGATAAATGCTGAACTTTTAATTACACATTTCGCCATCATTACGTCCTGATAATACTGGTACAATAGTACTAAAGTAGGTTGTGTCAATTACTCTACAGAGGCAGACCATGACTTGACAACTTGCTAGCATAGAACAAGAACAAGAAGCCTTGTATCGCTTACTCTGTCAGCTACAAGTCATGTTTGTAACTCTTCGTAACGCATAACATGGACACTAACACAATTAGAATTGAAATTGGTAATATCAGTACACAGAAATATGTAAGAGTAATTAAATAGTCATATCCGAAATGACTATAGTCTTTTGCTAGCTGCTTTCAACATCTGACACCGGTGCCGTTGGCCACTCACAAGCTAGCTGTGGATAGCTAGCATGGCTATCTCAGCTAAGGGGCCACTTCATATTCTAATAATTTGCTGTACTACTCGTACGCGTACACAAACTAAGTCAAGAGTTGTCCACAGCATTAAGATAAGTCTATCTTTGTAACGGAACATTCAGAATATCCATTTGATCAAATATCAACATTAAATACTGTTAAACACAGCCTGACACAGCTATTTAGCCAAGAAAATATTGCTAAACGCGTCTATCCAACAGCAGCTAGCAACGATGCTAAAGAAAAACCACAGGTTCGGGTTCAAGAGATGTCTTAATAAAACACCAGAGCAATAGTAACATCTTGATTCACAGTCTTGCGAATGACCATGTATTCCTTATTTACCTGATGTGAAAAGTGTATTAGTTGTTTAACGAATCCCAACTAGTTTATCTCCCGTGGCAATGAATCAGCCAGAATTCATTCAAAACAACTAGCTAAATAAATGTGCTTCCGGATGACACAGAACTACTTCCTGTAAAATAAATAAATAAATAAATAAATAAATAAATAAATAAATAAATAAATAAAATACATGAATAGGCTAGTTACTACAGAAATTCAAAAGGGATACACCAATTTAAAGTGTTCGTTATTTCATTGAAGATGTGAAAAAAAACACTATTACCACTATTTGCTATTACTATAATTGTTAATATTTTATTTGTCAACGTCAACATATTCAAGAAGAATGATATCAATGATCTTATTTATGGAGTCAGATTGACCTGTGTTAGTGGAATCAAGTCATTTCCAGATGGATTGGTAAAAGGAAAATGTTAGATCAACGATATAAGTAATTGATTATGACAAAATTATTATTAAAGAGTTATGACACATCTCTTTTTGCAAAATCGAACACACGCATAGCCTAGCTAGGCCAATCTGAAGTCTGGAGAAAAAAAAAACAACACCAAATCATCATCAATTCAGTTTATTTTTTTCATTTCATTATTTTTGAATGCAGTCAGAATAACTAAACGAACAAAATTTCAACAACAACAAAAAATCACTCATTTTCAGTTCACCATTTAAACCAGTCTTAAATAGGCCTAAAGAATTTCCCAAAGTTTGTTTAAAAATAAAAAATAAAAAATAAAAAAATAATAATAATAATAGTCCTAGAGCTGATATATGAAATTACGACATTACTCTCCATCATCATAGGGGCATGGTGTCTTTGTAACTGGAGCCTCTGCAAAAGAAAAAAAAACATTATTAATATCTAATCATTTTACCATCATTTTGTGTGTGTGTGTGTGTGTGTGTGTGTGTGTGTGTGTGTGTGTGTGTGTGTGTGTGTGTGTGTGTGTGTGTGTGTGTGTGTGTGTGTGTGTGTGTGTGTGTGTTTTTAGCACACCTCAGCTGGCAGGTGCGTCGGAGATGGCCCATGGGTCACTCAGCAGATAACTTGAAGAAACTCCCGCGCACTGACCATTTCGCTGTTTTTCTTTAATGAACGACGTT
This sequence comes from Engraulis encrasicolus, assembly GCF_034702125.1. Lineage (NCBI taxonomy): Eukaryota > Metazoa > Chordata > Actinopteri > Clupeiformes > Engraulidae > Engraulis > Engraulis encrasicolus. Next base: position 27,500,524 of record NC_085868.1, read on the forward strand.
TCGGTACTAGACCTTCATCAGGCAGATTGCAGATTGCCTGATGAGGTCTAGTACCGAAAAATCGCTCATTCTAACTATTTATTGCAATGTAGCCTATGACTGAGGTCCCTTGCTGCCCATTCTTATTATGCTGCACTAGGCAGTGGAAGCAACATAGCCAGGCCTAGGACAAAGTCATCTGACAGTCAGCCACCCCTCCCAATTCCAATACATAGGCTCCATTGCTCAGTAATGGGGACCCAGATTCTGGGCCCTTCCTCCACTACCTTTGCCCCTCCCTTTCCCTGCAGTGGACGCAACATCTTCGCTGTCCTACCTGTTGTAGTAGTTGTTGGTGCTGTGGTAGTTGTAGTTTTAGTTGTGGTTGGTGGTGGTATTGTTGTGGTTGTAGTTGTGGGGCCTGTAGCCCCACAGTAGAGTTTGTTGATCCTCTCAATATCTGTCTTGGACAGCTTTGCTCTCGGCCCAACGCTGACTCTTTTGGGAATAGGAGTGAGGGTTTCCCTGCCGGGAGTGTTTGTGAAGGCGAATCTGCAGGGAAAGGAGCAGAGAGATGTACAAAAAAAGTTACAAAACAAACACAATCAAGAGATGGCCACCTGTGCGTTATGCACATGGTGCTGTGCGTTGGGCGCCACCTCTAGGAGACCGTCAAACACTGTGGGTGGACAGACAGACAGACAGACAGACAGACAGACAGACAGACAGACAGACAGACAGACAGACAGACAGACAGACAGACAGACAGACAGACAGACAGACAGATGGACAGACAGATGGACAGACAGATAGATGGATAGACAGATGGGGAGTTCTTCAGTTATTCTGGTCTGGGATTTCTAGTCTTGTGTACACTGTATATCCTCATGAAGTTTCTATTCTTATTTTCATGAATTTAGGCTACTAAATGAATTTGAGCTTTCATTTTGCCCAGGATGTACGTAAAATATTGACATTGTTTTTCCGAAGCCCATAACTTACATTGGTTGTCTTGGTATCAACAGTGAGTTTAATACTGTATACATATGTGTGACCTCACCTGTCATAGTGCATGATAGAGTTGTAGTCATAGGTGGTGTCCAGGTTATTGGTGTCCCTCTTGCCAAATTGGCTAACAGCAGCTGCAAACAGACAGCGAAATTATTGGTGTGATAAATTTGTGGATATGAGAAAGGAAAGCACCATGCATAGCATACAGGCTGTAATGCAGCCGGCGGAAAAGCCACAGATCATAACAATTGGTGGGCAAAAAGTGATTGGGCGAGAACAAATGATGAAGAATAATACATTTTACGTCAGAGTATTTTGGAATAGCCATGATCACTGTACAAAAAGTCAAGTCAGAGCAGCAAAGAATCTGTCAAATCCATTTTGATGAGGGTGTGGTAGTGTTGATTCGTTAGTATACATAGTCTACAGTATATATACGTAGTCCCTGTAGGGCTTTAAATAAATTAAGACAATTAAACACTGGTGAGATGTTTCAGTCTCCTTCTCACTCAGCAAAAGTTGTGGTGAAGGAGATGAGACATGGCCCCACCTTTCACAGTGGCCCTCAGGGATACAACCAGAATCCACACGCATGCACGCACACACGCACACACACACACACACACACGCGCGCACACACTGTGATAGTCTACTGTCTACTGCATATTAGAGATGCCCCAATGGGGAGTTCCATCTAAATTGTGGACTGGTCTCTGAGGAAAAAAATAAAACAACAAAACAAAACAAATCAAAACCAAACAAACAGCAAAAAAAAAAGCATTGCCCCCTGAGGACTGTCGGCCCACCGGGAAAATGCCCTGTATGCCAGATGACCAGTCCAGCCCTGGCCAGACATGTTGTGACACAAAACACATCCACACAAAGCTAACGTAATGATGAGCAGTACAGCAACTCACACACTAGCCCAAAGCACTGGGTTACACATTTTTTTGTATAAGATTAAGTATGCATACATTTTCATACCACTGATAAAGAGCTATGTTTTTATGCATTGAAGAGGGTCAAACATTTTCTTTTTTTGTGGTCTTTTTTACTTTATTTATGATAGGACAGTGAAGGTGGTGACAGGAAGCGAGTGGGGAGAGAGAGACGGGGAAGGGCCGGCAAAGGACCCGGGCCGGGAATCGAACCGGGGTCAGCCGCATGGTAGACGAGTGCCCTACCGTTTGGCCACTGCAGGGCCGGGTCAAACGTTTTTAAGGTCGTGGTGCAGTGACGCGGCACACTATAGTGCAACCCGTCCAGATATCCACTTGCATACCCATGGGGACGCGAGATCGATCATACAAAGGAATCAAAAAAGTTTCAAAGTTTCAATTTCAAATTCCTTCAAAGGTTCTTTTACTCACATTTTACCACATACTGCCAGTTGATCTTGATGTACTTGTCGCGGTCACTCCTGGTGTGCTCATGGAAGAAACCCAGCGCATGGTTAAGCTCATGCTGTGTAACGCTCATGCTCATACAGCCACGCATGTTCAGCGACACAGTCTGTCTGCCGCCAATCCTCCCTATGTAGGACCAGCATCTACATACAATGAATATACGGAAAGAGAGAGAACAAGAACAACCATCAGCAATGACAACCTGGCCCCCTTGCCAATGCCTGATACATGTGATGTGTTCGGCGCCACCCTCAGGCAACCCAAAACACTGTAAGCAGACACACATAGAAAGACAAACAGACAGACAGACAGACAGACAGACAGACAGGGTCATGATCTACTTGGTCCCACCCCTTTACTACCGTTATAGTAGTTAAGCAATTCTAGATTTTTTTGTTCAGATGAGCCTTCCATCGTTGCTTCCAATCATTCCGATTCTCCATACATCTTTTCAATTCACTGGTACTCTGGGTTCCTGCGTCCTTCTTAAGTTTGTCCACATAAGTTAGTGTGGGGCGTCCTCTTGACCGGCACCCATGCAACGGTTCCCACAACACCAGTTTGCTGGCTGGCAGTTCTTGGTGCCTTTGGCAGTGTCCTGCAAGTCTCATTCTCCTTACAGCAATTTCCTCGCTCACCCTTGGTATTCCCTCGTACAGGATTTTGTTGGTTACATGTGCACTATCGCTGATGTTAAGCACTGCACGCAGCATCCTGGTGTAGCACCCATCAAAGGATTTCTCTAGGGTGTATAGTTTTTAATACTCACCCAGGTTTTGACATGATGTCAATGTAGTCTCTTTGGCTGGTGTGAGGAACAAAACGAATGCAGGTGTTCTTATGAAAAACACCCATTGCCCTCTTAATGAGTTTCTTCTGGGGGTAACCTATGTTCAAAAAGCAAAACAAAAACTTGAATGTTAGATCATCATGTCACTCATTATTTCACTGATTCTTGAGAACGTGTGTCCGACGGAGGCAGGGGCGTAATATATTTCCCCTCAGCCCCCGCGAGGCAGGGGGGCCCTTAGTAGGTAGGGGGCCCACATGGGCCTTTGACGGTCCCCCTCCACATATTAGGCCCTCTTTTTTCGTTTCGGGGCCCATTCTTGGTAGCTTGCAGGGGGGCCTGAAGTAATTGCGTTACGCCAGTGGACGGAGGTGACAAAAAACGACTCTTTTACATAATATAGTTTGTTTGCATTAGCCATTTTGTTTTCCTTCTGTGCTTTATACTTTCCTTTCTGTGCTTAGGTACTACTCATGTGGTAATATAGGGTGGCAATATAGGTCCACCTAAATCATGTTAAATATAGTGAATTCAGGTACATTGGGCCACTTCGCTTGTATGCAAAAAAGTGACCCACCCCTATTCAAACAGATGGAACTCACTGTAGTTGTCGGAGAGTCTGTATGGGACCTCCACAAATCCAGAAGCAGCCTTCTCCCAGTAGCAGTTAGTGCACTTCATGGCATTCCTGCCTGTTGGCACTGCCACGTCTCCCTCACTCAAGTAAGAGAACAGCCCTTTAGGAATAAATACATTTTCATTAAAAAAATTTTTTTGTGCAAATACATATGTGTATATGTTCCTGTATGTATGTATGGTATATGTATGTATAGGTACAAGGCCTATGAATATGTACTGTATGTATACATACATGCAGAGTATATATGTACATTTCGTGCGCAAACACCTTTGTGGAAATGATTTAATTATAATGTGTGTTAAAATGTAGGCCTATTTACATCAAATCTCTGTTCTTTAAGTTGGGAAGTGAGGTTTGTTCATGAGTGTTCTTACATTTGTTTGCCTCCAGGATGTCTCCGGTCATACTGCCCTCCTTTTCTGCTTCATCTAAAAACCTGACTGAAAACCAAGATGACACCAAATGCATCTGCGTTATCCTCCATACAAGCATCCTGGCCAAATAAAGTAGCCTCATCATAATTCACACCCTGCCCTCAGTGGAACAATGTAGTCATATGGGCACTTAAATTACATGCAAAAACAGATGAATTATGCACCCTTTATAGTCAAACAATCTCCTTAAATTTAAGCGGCTGGGACTCGATTAAAAAATTTTATCGGAATAATCTATAGGCTTTGAAATTAATTAATCGAATTAATCACATTTTAATCGCATTTAAATATCTGACTAAGTATTTTTTTCACATGGATTTTGATTAGTGACAATAAATAAGCTTAATCCAAAAATATTGTTCATTTTTAAAAGAAGAGAGAACTCTTCTCAATTTCAGCAGATTGTTCACCATGAGGCGAAATGCTGCACATGAGGCGAGATGCTCTCCACACTGGTTATTTTTTTCAATCGCGTTAATTTTTGTGTGATTAATTAATCGAAATTGATGCATTAATATCCCAGCCCTAATTTAAACCAAGTGAAGATTGTATACAACATTCAACTGATTAAACGGGAGAACTGCCCATGTTTAAGTGGCTAAGTCTAAATATAAGTATAAATATAAAGTAGTATAAATATTTAATCGGTTTTAAGGAGTCCCATGTGAATGAGGCTACTGAAAGACTTCAAGTCATAGTGTGCTACTATGACATACACAGAGTCTTAAGTGATATGTTACGACTTGGTAATTTCCATTGTAACAGAAAACAGAGACATTGCCTGAACGCAGGTGACAGAATTGCATGGGGAATTAGCCACAAAAAAACTTGACTTGAGAAAGATCCCCATCTGATGCATGCTAGGATTAGAAGCTCTGCAGGGCACTTTTATGCAGATTAACCAGCACACTACAAGTCAAAAGTGTGCATAATGCTTTCTGACACAATGCATTTTCTGGTCTTTTTATTGTTATTATCATTTCATTATTATTATCTAGGCCTATTCAATTCTTGACATGGTGTAGTATGGAACACGTTTAAACAGGAATACTTTCGGAAGCATCTCCCAAAGTCTACACACAATACCTCAGGTTTTTGGCATTTAGAGGTCATACAAATATTGTGTAGGCCAAACTAAAATTACTTTTTAAAACAATGAATTATTTCCCAACCCTTTTCACTGACAGTCTGACACCTTGTTTACCTTGTTTTTCATCGAGGAATTCATCTGAGACTTCCATTTCCTCCTCTTCATCTAAAAATGAAAAACATGCCACTGATTATCCATACCTGTCTGATGCCACTCCACCAATAGGCAACAAACAGCTAGTAGAGAAAGGAAACAAACTTACCCTCTAAGTCATACTGGTCCTGCAAATCAGACAGACATAACATGCAGTTTAGATGAAAAGTACAGTTTAAGCTTTTTTTCCATTCTTCTTCTGCCACTGGTTTTGGGTAGCGAACGCACATCCAAAAACACTTTTTGCAGGTGCCAGACAAAAGTGTCAGACAGCTGAAGAAGGTAGGTCTGCGATAAGCTCCAGAAAATAAACTTTATTATTTAAATAATTTATAATTAAATAATAAAGTTTATTTTTATTGGCAGTGTGCAGACCTAACTCGTTCAACAGTAGGAGAAGTGACCATACAATTTTGTGACAACAATACCAACTATCTAGCAGGTGAAATGTATGTAAAGTGATAGCAAGCAAAAACAGTGAAACAGAGATATCAGTAAATGTGTATATCCCTAAAGATGCACCTCCCTTACTTAACATTAATGTAATGCTTGAAATTAATATTGGCTATTTAAGAAAAATGACAAGTTTGTGAATGGCTAACATAAATTCTCTGATGATGAACACCCGAAAATGATGCAACAACAGGCTCTAGTGCATCACTGGCAATGATAGTTTGCTTTTTACTAATAGTGTAGTAATAGTAAAGTAATCACATAATACTATACTGGTAGAATAGTAATAATGCAATTACCTCTTGAGATTCTTCCGCTTGAGCCAGCGCCTGGGAGACGGCCAGCAGCAGAGCCAAGATGGCCGCCAGTTTCCTGCCCATGCTGGGAATACAGATGGGGATGAAGACAAAGATGCAGACGTTTTCCTCAACTGAAATGAAGCTTTTGTCCTTCTCACCTTGTCCAGTGCCATCTTATATACTGTCCCAGCACAGGAGTGGCACGAAAAGGGCTCGGGGTTATGTAAACATGAGGTACTTAGAGGAAAGGGCGGAGGCCAATTTACTCACTATTTGGAAACTACGTTATTTAAGAGTTTAGGCAAAAAATGACTGAGATAATGAGCTGAAGATGACTTTGAGCAGGCTTTAAATACTTGTACAAACTAATTGGAGGGTTTTAACAGTAAGAAATACAGTGACGTAAGCGAAGGTGTTGGCACTTGGATTTGTTGACAAAGCTTTTGTGAGACCATATAGCTGGCGTCCTCTTACAATCCACCAGGCCTGTCAAACCAGGCAAGGCAATTGCCAATTGCCCTCAGCTTAAAGTGGGAATGCTTGCTAATGACTGGTAATGCATTATATAGGCTAATGACAGCAATGGCAACTTTGTCAGTTACATTTCCCTTACATCTACTGTATAACCAAAAAGCCCTTCCATGCAGGCTCTAACAGTGGGGCAGATGGCTGTATACACTGGTGACCCGGGTTCGATTCCGGCCTGGGTCATTTGACGACCCTTCCCTGTCTCATTTGCTACCTGTCTATCTCTCCTAATTTACTATAATCAATTAAGTCCAAAAGACCCAAAAAATATCTATGGTCAAAAAGCCCAATAACATTTTGTTGAAAACCTTCAGAGCTGGGCTTACATCGCCCACGGGGAACCTGTTCGAGTCCGGCCGGGGTCATATCCCGGCCCTGTCCCATCTCTCTCTCCCAATCATTTCCTGTCTACTCTCACACTGTCCTGTAATCAGTCCCTCCAGTTTTTCGCGATTCAGCGATCGCGTGGATTCATGCAAATTCAATGATATTCCGCATAATTTCACGATGCCGCGTAATTCCTGTAAAGCCGCATTTTTCCCGCAAAATTTTAACATTCTGTGGAGTTTATTGATTTATATTTTCGTCAAAAAAAAATGAAAATGTGACTACAATAGGCCTACCACCGGAGACGAAAACCAATACGAAGCATTTTTGTAAATATGTCACTGAAACATTGAAAAAGAATTGCCTGCTATTTCGGAAGTCGCGACCCTCATCTCAGCTGTTCCGCGTCTCTCCTCCCCTCCCTCACACATACACGCAGGCGTCGGTGCTGCACACTCATGACCCCTTTTTTTTTTTTTTACAGCAGTAGCCTACTTTTCAGTGCAATCCTGGGTGGAAAAAGTATTGTTGCCCATTTATCCATGACGAAGAAGTGTATGCAGTCATGAAATAGTGGCGGTACTGTCGCACATAGCAAACACCTTACGTTAGGAACTTCTCCACTCTCCCCTGTCGCTTTCATGAGCATGCTACCCGACGGTCGTTGTCTGATCTTTTTTTCAATGTTCGCTAATGTTTGTAATTTAAGGGTCTATGTCTATGCGTAGGCACAAGCCTTCTGATAACAATCACTGTAGTGCCGATCGCAAAGGTTTCGGAAGTGTGGAGTTTTGCAACTTGTTTCAGTCAAGGACACCGAGATAGGAAGTGAACGGCCCTTCCACGCTTTCACTGTGTTATTGCAATAAAGTCTTGCGAATCCATGCAACCATGCACACAACCATGTCAACGAGAGCGTGTATGCCATCACAACTTTGCATCAAGCAAATAATATGCAACAGCTTGCAATACGCGCGCGCGCGAGAGAGAGACGCGTCTTCCGACAGGTGACATTGTAACGCTTGCATACAGTAACCTGGCTACTGTACCCCGCGACGCTCTTCATTAGGACTAGTGGTAGGCTATACCCACAAGTAGGCCTATTTTTTCATAACGCGCTGTCCCGTTTTCCCCCGAAGTCGTTCTAAAATATCGACAGAGATTTATTTTTTTACACATTGGACGCACTGGCTAATAAGATGCTCTGACAGTTTTTGACAATATTTTATTATTCTATTATATAGGAAGTGTGTTTCTGAATCTCTCTCTCTTTTGTCTTAAGCCTGCTTAGACTGATTGTGGTTTTCAGTTACCAAAAAAAACCCAGAAAGGGATGCAAAATCTTTGCAAAAAATGAGAAAATGCCGCAAAATCTTTGCAAAAAATGAGAAAATGCCGCCACAAAATCAGGCATTTTGACCGCAAAAATCACAAAATCCCAGTGCAAAATCCTGGAGGGACTGTGTAATAATACAGGCCAAAAAAACCCCAAAAATACTTAAAAAAAAAAAAGAAAACCTTCTGCGGGTCCCTCCCCAATAGTTTGAATAGGGGTGGTAAAGGGCATGTTCCCTTTGCCTAGGACCCCCAAACACCTTGAAACAGCCCTGTTATCCATGCTAGCACTAATGGATATGTTTGTTACAATCTTTTGAGCTAATACGCTCCTTATTTGAGACAGGACAGTTTGAGAGTGTGACATGAAACGGATGGGTTGAGAGAGAGATGGGGAGGGTTAGGGTCGGAATAGAACATGGGTCATTATACAGATGTATTTGAAAGCTTCCAAATGCAAAAAAACATGTAGGGCCTATCAGTCCCACTAGAAGAGAGAACATAGATGGATGATATTGCATTGGGTTCCAAATGTATATTCTTATTGTAATGACCTCAAGAATTCTCAGATCTGAGACACAGATAACAGATGTCTGATGTAAAACGGATTGACATATTTGTGGGATGGTATGTGTCCCTATCAATTTTCAAATTACTTTAGTTCTTGTGCCTTACAAATGTTAACATTTCAAGTTTTTCTCATTCACCATAAAACAAGTGAGAGGTGGCCCTGCCGTGGCTCAAACAGTAGGGCACTGCGCTGTCACGCCGGGGACCCGGGTTCGATTCCAGCCCGAGGTCACTTCCCAATCTTCCCCCGTCTCTCTCTCCGACTCACTTACTGTCACCTCTCATATTGTCATGTCGAAATAAAGGCGAAAAAAGCCTTAAAAAAAGATTGAGATGTGTGTATTCAAGGTTTTGACTGTTGTGTCCCACTCATATTGAGAGCAAACCCACACCCCTTTGTAAAACAGTTAAATAAACAGGTACAAAGCTTGTAATCCAGGTCTGTGGACTTGTGTTCATTGTTCCAAGCAAGGGACGGCCTACGCCTCTCTCTCTCTCTCTCTCTCTCTCTCTCTCTCTCTCTCTCTCTCTCTCTCTCTCTCTCTCTCTCTCTCTTCCCCCCCTCTCTCTCTTCTCTCTCTCTCTCTCTCCCCTCTCTCTCTCTCTCTCTCTGCACAATCTGTCAGTGTTAGTCAGGAGCATAATAAGGCGCCCCTCTCCTCTCCTCTCCTCTCCTCTCCTCTCCCATGCCTGGCTGGCATTTCGCACCCCTGATTAGACTCTCTTCTTGCTCCGAGCGTTTTTCTAACACCTCCAAGATCAGACTTCTGTTCCACCGTCTATCCACCCCTCTTCTGTACATATACTACATAGGCTTACATCCTTTGTTTTGTTTGTCTCACATCATGTTAACTAACCCTGTCCCCAAACTTGGGTAGCCTACCTTTCATCAGGGCCACTGATACTGTAGCTTTGGCCCGGATGAGACCAAGTTATCTGAAGCGCTCCCTCACCCAATATATCCAACATAATGAAGACCCAAATAATACAACCTCACCACCCGCCCACCCCCATCCCCCGGGCCCAGGACAGCTGACCCTTTTGTCAACCTTTATCCGCCGCCCCACGCCCCATTCCCCTCACTGTCAGCTTCCCTGCCTTTCCTAAAGAAGTAGGTGCTGCTGAATTGTGCTCAACAGCAGTTTCATCCCATTCGGGACCTGATGGGCAAAATGTAGACATGGGGCCCTTTTGAATTACTTTCACTGGTATTTACCATGACTGCTGGGGGGGGGGGGGGGGTGTACAGTGGGCAAACCTGGGGCCCTATAGGCAACTGCCTGGTGGTAAACCCAGCTCTGGTTGGGTTCCAATTGGAATGTGTGAATCTTGCTTTGAAAGCCCTCTTCTGTCGGCTGTCCGCTGTCTTCGCTCTGCATCCATTAGCCTGAGGGTGATAATGTGGTCTAAGCAAAAGGCCTCATGGATATGGAATTGTTACCCTTTGGGTACCTTTAAAAAAAATGCTGTTTATTAAAAGAGTGTTATTATGGACGAGCATCTGTCTCTTATATTATTTGTTATTGTCGATTCCCTCATTCACTGTCTGTGTTCAATCTGCCAGATGATCACCAAACTGAAAATTAATTTCCATTTCAGATGTATCTCGTCCTAGATTACACGATAGGGCTTTGTAGAATTGTGAATTTCACACACAATTGCAAAATCATAATAATAAAATCAAGTAATCGTATAAATAAAGATGAACCAGATCCTTGCCATACAAAAGTTTAAATGTTTGTGATGAAATACAATTTGATTGATATGAATATGAATTTTTGTTTAGGTTTTTAAGTCATTTGACAGGAATTTCCAGGTTGATGGTGTTGATTGTTTGGAATTCCCAAATTGATTTAACCCTGCATGGCGTTTGTCATGCAAAGGTTTTCATGTCTCAGATTTAAGGCCAAATCCCTTGAGTGTGAAATGCTTTACATGGTCTTTGTTATTATCATGTATCACAGAGATACCAGGGTTCTCAGTATCCTGAGCTTTCATTGTGCTGTCATGTTGACAGTCTTCTCTGGAACTGAATCAGTCACTGTGCCAAGAAAGCATGTGACGATGTTGCTGACAGTTTTCATTTTCTGGTCTTGATGTCAATTATTCTATATGTCTTGTCAATTATTTATGTCTCCTTATAACAACATCAATCTTGACTGCCATGTTGGGTAATTTAAAGACAGGTGACATTTGTTTGTACAATTATAATTAGTGATTGTCTTCTTGAGTGGGTGGTATTTTGCGTGTTCTGATCAGCTGTGCCAATGGGAGAAAAAGTGCAGCTCCTAAATGATGAAATCCCTTACCATCTACACTTACTGAACAAAAAAAAATCAAAAGTGCTTTAAAATTACACTGTGTAAGATTTGTTGTTGTTTATTTCCAGAACTCATGCTACACATTCACTAATGTTACATTTTTCATGAATACTTACCAGTCTACTTTTTTATGGTGGGTATACTGTATATTTGAGCATTTTTTGAAGTGGGTATACTGTATATATTCGTGCTATTCAAAACAATGGATCAATCCATTTTAAGTGGGTATACTGAAATCCATGAAATTTAGAAGTGGGTATACTCCGTATACCCGCGTTCTAGACTACACCACTGACCACCATCAAATTCTAAGTATTCATTATGACTTGGAAAATTGCACTTTTCATGCATGAAAAGGGGGATCTTCTCTATGGTCCATTTTGAATTTGAATAGACATTTTTAGCTGCAAAAATGACTGTACTTGAGCCATACAAAAAAATATTAGTTAATCACTTCGTAAACTTTCATGTAAAGATCAAATTTGGAAATAGGCAGCCCAGTTTCAATGAGCAGCATAGTTGCAGTATCTTTTTCGGCCATTTCCTGCACAGTGCACCCTTAACTAATCATGGCCTCTAACAGATTAGTTTTTTGTGGCTTGGCTTGGGCACAACCATGCTGAACAACAACAAAAAAGTTATACACACAAGTTATTTTATTGCTGTTTATTCATTCATTGACATGATGGCATCTTGGAATGGTGACTTTGAGGAAGACCACAAGGTTGAAAAGTCATCATGCAAATGAATGAATAATATAGCCTACAGCAAAATTCCAGATTACTAAAATAATGTTTGGCCTACTTTACATGTTTAAATACTGGCTGACTTTTTAAAAATATATATTTATCTTATGTCTTGTAAGGTGTCATGTGGCGTGTCCTGTGTAACAAGTAAAATGTATCATAATGATGATGGAGGTGCATGGTTATGGAAGGGATAGCGTTCGCAGAGAAGGTCCCTGCCATGGAATAGCACACGACAGAGAGATGCAGGGTCCCAACCCAAAATAATAACAATATAGGAATGATAATAATAATGAGTGATTCCACGATTCCCCTATGCTTTTGGCAGAAGCAAAATGTCAATTATCAGTATTTTTTTTTACAACTAAATGACCTAGATGTTTACATAGTGTATATATTTAAGTTTCCAAACAAACAAATTGCCAAGCTTAATCTTAAATCATTTGATAAATACTCTAATGAAAGCGAACATTTGCTTAATTATTTTGTCAACAGTGTTATGGACAAATACTATGTCATTTCAAACATATATAAAAATACTACAGAGTTGAAACAATATATGTTTGAAAGTGCTTATGTCCCTTAGCAGTAATGTTGTCATTAATCTGTGCAACTGATATAGAAAATGTGATTGTTGAGCTTCATAAGTAGGATTTTATGAGTCACTGTGATACAGACTGACACATTTTTCATCATAAATCCCTGTAACGTCTGATTTGAATATAGTCACCCTCCTTACACAAGACTTCCTTCTCCAGAGATAATCCTTAGTGTATGTTCATAGGATTTTTCCAACACATAAGGGATCAATAGCGCAAAAACACTTTCAAAACAGTCAACCGTGTTACTCAACTGTGTTACGGTCAACAGTGCAGGGGAACAAGTCGGCACTTTTTTAGGAGAAAAAACAGCAGACAAACCCATCTCCCTAGAACACAAATTATTTTGTTTGTTTGTCTGTCAATATGGTTATAAATTGGCAAAAACATACTCCTCCTCAACTGTCATCAGTGTTGCCAGATTGGGCTGGTTCCCGCCCAATTGGGCTGCTTAGGATGGCCGTGTGCGGGTAAAAATGGCATCTATCAGAAAAACCTTCCCACTGCCATGTAAATCAATAGAATTGGGCGGGTTTTTAGGGCGGATTTTGAACATTTTTTGGGCTGGAAATCATCAGCCTCATCTGGCAACCCTGACTGTCATACTTAATTGTAACACCATTGACGGTAACACCATTGACATTTCAGCCATTTTTATGGTGTTGTGCTAACTGAGGACCTCAGAAGTTCCACCACAACACGTTAATCAATTCATGTATCTGTATGCTTTATCTGTGTTTTTCTACATGTGATTTCTAATTCAGATTCTTATGAATATATTGATAACACAGTTGACAGGCAATTTTCCCGCTATGAGAACATGAAAAAGAATGGATTAAATTATGGAAGGATGGAGCTCAAAATTTACCAAAAAGTCTTCCTGTATCCTGCCAAAGAGGTTATGACATCACGTGATGTTATTCGTATGGCCTAAGACCAAACCATTACTGATTTATGGAGGAGGTTTCAGACCGTAACACGGTTAACACAGTTTTCGTGGACACACACAAAATGGCAAATTTCATGTATAATGGAAAGGACAGTGGTCTTTATGACAGTTTTGTCATATTGTGATGATTACTCTGAATCAACATTTGCAATCGTCTTGGGCAAAACAAGTTTCTTTACATGCTAATATGAAGACTGAATCTGACATTTGGAAAACAGGACGGCATGAAAACGCCCAAAACCAGTATTAAATATTCATTCTTGCTGAGGGAAATAATGCTATATCTACACTTTCTGTATTATATGAAAGATAAATGTTTTCTAATGTCCAAAACATCATTGGATGCAGTTAATAGTTAGTGGAATTGCCAAATAAAATCCACGGACTTAAAAGTGTAGGCGAATTAGAGAATCACTCTAATAATAATAATAATAACTAGAAATGCATTCTCACAGAAAATGCTGGAAGCGGGCTTGCCTTTTGGGGCAGAGATGAAACAAAGTACTATTGAGAAAACAAAGCTAAAAGAAATCTTGGAAAAACTCCATCCACCCAGTCAGAAGTTATGGGCCAAACAATTCAGCCATCTTGGATTCAGCCATCTTGAAAGTGTTGTAGCTCTGCGTTTTGGGGATATACTAAATGACATACATGGTCTTTTAAGTTGGCTAAGGAACACTGCATATGATATAATTTTGAAAATCAACATGGCTTCGAGCGGGATTAGAACTCACAACCTCCATATCTGTAATCCAACCCCTTTGCCATTGATATTAAATGACATACAATACATGATATTTGAAGTTGGCTAAGGAACACTGCATATGATATGGCATTTTAAGTTGGCCAAGGAACACTGCATATGATATAATTTTGAAAGTCAACATGGCTTTGACTGGGATTCGAACCCCCAACCTCCATATCTGTAATCCAGCACATTTGCCATGCATACTAAATGACATACATGGCATTTTAAGTTGGCCAAGGAACACTGCATATGATGTAATTTTGAAAATCAACATGGCTTTGACTGGGTTTCGAACCCCCAACCTCAATATCTGTAATTCAGCACATTTGCCATCCATACTAAATGATATACATGGCATTTTAAGTCGGCCAAGGAACGCTGCATATGATATAATTTAGAAAATCAACATGGCTTCGGGTGGGTTTCGAACCCTCAACCTCCATATCTCTAATGCAGCGGCATGCATTACCACTAAGCCAAGCAGCTAATTGTCATGCATAGTCCAGCAAGACTATATTACATTGCATTGCAGAGCTGAACAATAGACTTCTAGAATGGTTGCTCGCACCTGCTCGTTAAGAATGGAATCTTGAGACAGTGACAGTTGAAATGGAATCCTTCACTGGCTGCACCTGTTGTGATTGACTGAAAGACAGTTAGTATTGAGCTCTAAACTGGGGAGAAAATGAGAATGAGTTTTTTGTCTTTACAACATCGTTGTAAAAAAACTAAAAGGAGTTGGCACGTGTCCTTTTCACAGATCGGAGTCATGCTTGTGATCTCTGTAACAGTCTTTGAATGAAGTTTATAGGTTAAATTTTTCAGGCACAAATGGACCTCCGTGTGGGACATGCGCTGATCTCTTGAAAAATGCCCTTTTCGAAAGACTGGGATTCTCCATAGAGCCAGGCCTGTTTTTTTACAAACCTGCCATTTAAAAAGTATTGGGATTTGGGAGATGAAACTTTGACAATTTGGAGACATCCCATAGAGCTCGCTAACAACGCGTCAACTAAACTTCTAGGTGAAAGTGTTGATGTTTTATGACCGAAAAAACCTCCTACACTCTAATCTCTAGAGTGGCGGAACCTTGGTTCATGGAGGTTCCACCACTGTTTCCAATGGGGACCCAGGCTTTAACAAAATCGCCAAAAACGGGAAAACGACAAGAGACACGGAGAAGCCTATCACTACACGCGATCTCCAAGCCGAGCCGGTCGTTTTAGTGTTTGAACGGTGTCTCTATCTCGAAAGGCCTAGGAGGAGATCCATTTTCTATTTTCTGCCCTGCACAAGAACGATAAATAAAGAAACAGGACTTAGAGATTACTATAATCGGGCCTTGCTCTGCAAGGGCCATGCTCTGCATGGTCCTTGCTCCGCAAGCCCGCTTAATAAAACAGGACTTAGAGATTACTATAAACGGGCCTTGCTCTGCAAGGGCCATGCTCTGCATGGTCCTTGCTCCGCAAGCCCGCTTAATAAGAAGAAGAAGAAGAAGAAGAAGAAGAAGAAGAAGAAGAAGAAGAAGAAGAAGAAGAAGAATAGTATTATTATTATTGCTGTTGTTGTTGTTGTTATTATTATTATTGTTATTATTATACCACTTTACATCCTAATGTGGAAAAACAGTGCCTCCTGGAGGTCTGTATGCCAACCTACAGGACCATTTATGCCAAACAGCAAATGGATTTAACTCATTTAAATTATCAACAGCCTCAATTTCATTACATAGGCCTACATAGTTTCCAAAATGTCATAAATCAGAACAGGACAGACCTAAGCTCCAGGGTTAATATACTGTATATGCCAGCTTGTTTGTGTGCCCAAGACTCAGGGAAAACACACACACACATACACACACGCATGCACGCACGCACGCACGCACGCACACACGCACGCACGCACGCACACAAACACACACACACACACACACAGACACACAGACACACACACATTATAACATTGTAACATTCACATTGTCAGCAGTGCCTGGACTAGAATGGATGTGAGTTTGATAGCAGGTGGTGACAATAAAACCATGACATTAAAAAAAAAATGATACACCCAGATACCATGGTTTTAGTCTGTAGGCTATGTACATAAAATAACAGTGTTGGATACGTTTTTATTTGTGTTAGATTTCTTGTTTCGAATGCCATCATAGTATTGCATACTGAGTGTAGTCCATCTGCCTGAGATCATTTCAATGTAGTATTGTGTTCATATTACTACTCAAGACTGAAATTACATTTCAATGCGTTTGTTTTCAATGTCAAATGTGTCCTCAGGTACAGATGGTAGTATGTTATCAACTGAGCCGAGTAGGTTTTGCTCTTTTAGTGTCTCTGTGTTAATCATCTCAGCATGCACAATTCTGAATTAGCAAAGAAAATTGGGTGTGATTTTGCCATTTCACATTTGTGGTGTTATGATTACCGTGGAACTAAAATAGCCTTACAGGTGCCACTAACAAACAAATTACATGTCATCCCTAACTAAACCATCACCACGAGTTAACACACAATTAAATTAAGCAGGCACTGCACAGGCACAAGGCATAATGATAGTTACTCCTGATGTGATCTTAAGTTTGCACACCATCTTAAAAATGATCCTCTCTCTTTCTCTCTCTCTCTCCTAAAATTTTTCTCTTTTCTCTCTCTTTTTTCACACCATATCTCCCACCCTTGCTCTCTTTGTTCTTTCACACCTTCACGTTCCTTCTTCTCCAATCTACAACCCCCCCCCCCCCCCCCCGTCCTTTTCTGTACTGGTCCTGTGACATGTCTATCAGTTCTCTTCAACTACCCGTCAATCAAACCATGCATCAGGGTGAATCGCTCGTATCTATTTTTAACCCTTTGCTGAGGTCGGCCCCTCAATCTTCATCTTGCTCTAATCTCTTTCATTTGATTGCAGTGCTGTTCTAATGTTGGGTCTGACAGTTGCACATTGTTTAAAACAAAAGTCATGCCAAGTTATATGTTGTCAGGTAACGTATATGTATATGTTGTATGCATACATTTTTTTCTCTTCTCCCTTTTTCATTATCTAGGAGCACTTATACACTGTTCCTGTCTGGCCATGTGTTTGAAGTTCTTCTTATGGACCATGATGAGCATTTTACCACATTTGTTTAGATTTTGAAAAAAATCTTTAATTGCAAAATAAATCATGCAGAGGTTTCAAATGTATCACACTGTGTTTGCACACTGAATCCCTGCCATTTCTTGATTTCTATTTTCATTATTTTTAAATTACTTTTATTTTTCACGATTCTTCTTGTTTTTTGTCTGTGACGTTACTATCCTCCTTCTATTCTTAAATGAAAGATGGAAATATTTAAAGACAGGTCATTGATCGCAGAAAGGTTGTTGTCCCTCCTTCATTCCTGTTTCTGTGTGAGTGGAGAGGTTTCAATTCACGTATCAGGAATCTGATGAAGACTGATGTGGTCGAAACGTAATCCTGCCATGAAATAATAAAACACAACAAAAAGGATTTTGAGTGTGCGGATTTCTCACTTTGAAAACTACAGTTGCCCTTCGTCCTGTACCTTTTCCTGGGATGTGCACAATCCTCTCCTTCAACTGCAGGTTTCAATTCACACCAACACCACCTGTTCGGTCCAGGATTTATGAGAGAACACCTCGACACACAGGCCATTCACATCAATACAATTAATGCATCACATAGCCTATCTCCAACACCCTCAGTCAACCCCCGCACATCAATCTTACACATCACACATGTACACCCACACACACACACACACACGCAAACGTGCGCACACACACACACACACACACACACACACACACAACCACACACACACACACACACACACACACACACACACACACACACACACACACACACACACACACACACACACACACACACACACACACACACACACACACAGTGTGCACTTGTGGCAGTGCATAAGGATGGCCAGTAGATGTCACTCTAATACAGCTTTCTTCTTTACAACCCACCTGACCCTCTGCCTATTTCTCTAGTGAACAGCTTTGGCTGGACCCAGGACAAAGTCTTCTGAAAGAGCCCCCCGCCCAATAGATACAATGTATTGGGGGACCTTTCTCAGTAAGAGACACACACATACCTTTGGCCAACTGACCCCTTTGTCCCCTGTGGAGATCTATATAAGATACTGTACATTTGAATATCTGCAGTACCTTTTTTGTTACCTTTTATTTAGATGCCTATTTAGATGCCGGTGTCTACTCTGGCAACTCTTGTGAAATCAGATTTTTTTTAAAAATGGAACCACTTGTGTCTAAAAACGTGCCAAATTTGCCAATTAAATACAATAAAATAAACAAATGAATCCTCTTCTAAGTGGTTTACATCCACTGCAGTGAAAAATGTTTGTCTCATTAAGACGTCATTTCAGTCACTACGTAAGTGATGACAGAGGGCAAATCTTCTCTCAAGGGGCATCGGTCCTCTCATTCCCAAACATCATCAAAATACATTTTTTCCACAAAAAAAAAAGAGAAAAAAACTCAATTGAACTCAATCTTCAGCACTAAAAACCCCTTAGCAGCATTTAACGCAGGTTTGCAGCATTGCAAGTCAGGCACTGTTGTCATGACGACAGGAGTCACACAGCTCTTAATTACGTCCCTGGGGACAGCCATGCCGTGCCTTTGGAGCCGGGTCATCTGTGACCCTCCTCCAAGGGGTCAAAGGTCAGAGAGGACCCCCTCACCCTTGGCAAATGAAACATGTTTCAGCAGTGATCTACAACACTCATGGCCCTGGGCTTTGGCCCCTGGGTATAGCCTTTCTCTCCTGATGTCACGGCACGTGTTGATTAAAACCACAGCCCTCTTCCTCCTCCTCCTCCCTCCTCCCTCCCAGCGCAGCGCACCCTCACAGGGCCGGTCGTTGAAAGCTTCTGCTGGGCCCAGGACAAAGTCATATGAAAGGGCCCCCCACCCCACCCCACCCAATACATACGAGGACCCGATTCTGGGCACCCTCTCTCCCAGGGGCCAGGACAACTGACCCCTTTGTACCCCCCCTGTCAGCTTCCCTGAGTGCACCAACACACACCACCACACTTCATCCAATTTAGCTAAAGCTCTCCTCAGTTACTGTAAAATGCATAATGACTCCAAAGGCCAGGGCCAAAAAGCACATGGCGTGGAGTACTGTAGGTCGTTTTTTTTTTCCATTTGTCACCAGTACTGTACAGTATGTGTGTCTGGGGAATATACTGTATGGCCTGATGCTTGTTGGCGTGATGAAACTCCCAACCCTCAACGCTGGTTTATATTTGCCAGTGACGGATTACTTTATGCACTGGCACACATAAGATATAGGCTACAGGAGAATTGCCAGAGTTGAATTGTTCCCTTTCTGGTTTAGCTGTGCGTTCTCCAACTGGGCTTCATGACATTCCGTCTTTTTACACAAGTGATCAGAAAAAAAAACCTACAATACTGACTGTAGACAGCTCTGATATCTAGACAGCTCTCACTTTAGGAGGGGTAATGCCTTGTAGATGACCAATACCTGACTGTTATTGAAAAGGAGAAGTGGTAGTATCTGGTAGCCAGGCCGTGCCCTCCTAGTGACGCAACACCTTCAGCGTTGCCACTAGTCAGGTCAAGAGCAATGCAAGTACTGTCTGAGGTCCCGAAAAATCAGGAACTCCCCCCACTTTGTTGGGAAGCAAACAATCATTAGCAAACCAAGGGAGGCCGTTTGGGAGATGCTGTTTGGGAAATGTTCATTATTATGCTCTTGGTCAGACCAAGTCTCAAAGAGATTTGAAAGTCGATGATAATTAGGCTAAGTATCTGGCACACAGACAGCTGTCCTAGTCAAGCACATAAGACATGCATAGGCCTGCAGATCTTTCACACACACATCGGCGATGTCACATCAGACCTGGGCTCGTAAGATGACATGGGGACTTGCTGAATTTGTGTAATGTGCTCATTAGACAAATGGTGTCAGATGAAGAGGGATGCCATAAAGGTGTTTTCATGTATGCTCTAACTCAGAGTGCTTTATATCTAAAAAGAAATCTAATGGATGACTGCGCATTAGCAAAGCTGCAGTTGGATATACAGTATATTTCTGTACAAGGGACGGTTTGGTAGGTGGGACAGAGAGGGGGAGAAGAGAGAGAGAGAGAGAGAGAGAGAGAGAGAGAGAGAGAGAGAGAGAGAGAGAGAGAGAGAGAGAGAGAGAGAGAGAGAGAGAGAGAGAGAGAGATTGAGACTTGGTTGTGAAATGTGAGCCTGCTGCTGCTGTGTGTGGACATTGATGGGAAGAGCTACAGATGAAGGTGGTGGTAAATGTCTTCCTGCTTCCATTCCCTCCCATTGGTCATTTCCTCAGTGTCATTAGGCAGGGGCGGAGCTATAGGGGGTGGGCGGTGCACGGGATGCGAGCGAGGCTGTTGCCCCTGGGCCCAGGGCACCTCCTTATGTTGGTGGTGGGGGCCCTATCTTGACCTTGGCAGGTCATATGGACGGTGGGGGGTATCAGTGTTTTTGCCGTGGGGCCCTGTGTGCAATCGTTCCGCTATTGCCATTAGGACAGTCAGTCATTAAAGAAATAGGCCAGATCAGAGGGTCTCTCTCAGTCATCATGGTTTTTATTCCATTTGTGATGCTACTGTCACACACATAGAAACACAGGCCTGCTTGCGGAAGTGGGCATTTCATGTGTTCACACTCGAATGCACATGCATGCACGTAAGTACAAATGCACGCAACCTTGCTTGCGCATACATCATTCATGCTTGGTGTTTTACTCGCTCTAACTCACTTGCCAACACACACACACACACACACACACACACACACACACACACACACACACACACACACACACACACACACACACACACACACACACACACATTGTGCACTTACACACAAACGCTCACACACATACGCATGCATGCATGTGCTCACTCACAATCACCAGAATAGGCACATCCAAACACACTAACCATCAACCACTAACACAGTAACCACTAAACACACACACACACACACACACACACACACACACACACACACACACACACACACACACACACACACACACACACACACACACACACACACACACACACACACACACACACACACACACACACACACACACACACACACACACACACACACACACACACACACACACACACACACACCGCCAGAGTGCATGGTGCCATGGCAACACAGTAGTACAGTGGATGCTCTGGTCGTAATATCTTAATGCATAGTAAATTAGATTAAAAGGTTTCCCCCTCCCCCAACTCTGTGGTACAGTAGTCGCACGGCTCGCTCTGGCCCCTGTGTCAGCTGCCATATTGCACTGATATGGTCGCCACGTAAGTATACCGCACGTATGCTATGTGTTGGTCATGTAATACTCTATAAGGGAACTCTAAACATTTTTGGAAAAGAGATTTTGTTTTGTTCGTATTGTCTTTTAGCTGCTCATGCTTTTATTTTGACAGGACAGTGAAGATGTGACAGGAAATAGAAACAGTGGAACCGGGAAGTGACCTAAATGGGACTTGAAACCGAGTCAGATAGATAAGACAAGACAGCAAAATCTCCAACGTACGGTTTCTTCAATACAGCACAATGGTAAAGTGCAGTTATTCAGAAACAAAGTGTAATGTGTTACTCAGGTACAATCTCACAGATGGATCCAAGGCAGGGGTGGGGATCTTATGTCTCGAGGGCCGTTTGCGGCCCTTAAGGCCGTTTTATCCGGCCCCCAATATAGTTTTGATGTTATGCAGCTTCACATGAAATAGGACACATTTTATAAAGGAATCTAAGAAGATACATTTGCAATACAATTAAGTTATTTTCAGGAGACCTACAGGAGATGGGTCTGTTTTAAAGTTAGCTGCCTTCAATATAGGCCTAAAGTGCAGTACAGGGGGAAATCCTGGTTTGTGTTCATAGTACGGACCTCGGAGGACTTTTATGGCCCTTGGAGGAATTTTAAGTGGCCGCTCGAATGAAAAAGGCTCCCCACCCCTGATCTAAGGATGTGATATATCATTCACAGATGAGTCTATACCAACTTTGTTTCAACAGTCATGGCCATTCATGCCATTTAGTGGCTGGCAGTCAATCTTGCTGGCCATGTTGATTATCTTGTGAAGCTTATGTTTATGTAGCCTGGCTCTCGCGCAGACCCTTAGTGCTTCGTGCATCTTCGTTACACTTCGTGGATGAATATCCATCTGTGTGAGAACTAGGTTAATGTTTATGTGCTACAGACAGGGAAAAGACAGGTCACAGAGCAGAGTCTATGTGGTATGGGTGCTTTATGTGGTTCACCAAAGCACCACTACAAAGGTGAATATTACAGTATATGTGAAATGAATTAATTAAGCAATATTTCATTAAAATACTTTCTATAAAACAATAACTGGATTAGATGTTCACAGCCAGCCCAGAGGCTTGTCGGCCTGTGGATGCTGACACACCAGAGGCCATGAGTCATTTAAGCAACTACCGAACAAAATGACTCATTTACCACAAAAATGTTAGGCTAAACATAGGCTAGTGTTCATCAAGTGAAGAGAAACTCTGAAGTGCTCAGGAATTTGTGAAAAAATCTTGAAGGTGCTCTTTGGTGTGGGGGAAAAACAATGTCTTATCAAAAAGGGAGTCTAATGCACTCTTCATGTGCAAAAACATAAAAAAGGCTTTATTTAAACATCGCTATTACGTTTAAAAACACGAGGGCAGAGACACAACACAACGCGTAGCGGCACAGAAAGTTCTTCAGAAGAAGGCTGTGCGCCGCTAGCTGAAGAAGGCTCTGTGCCGGTATGCGGGTCTCTGCCCTCAAGTTTTTAAATGAATTTTTTGATAGGCTAGTGTTCCTTTAAACCCAACTACTTCTATAATTCAATCCTATGTTCAGATAACGTTCAGATAAACTGCAGACAACATGCAGCCAGGAAATGTGTCATGGTTTTGTGATGTAGCATTATCAGTCCAATAATGACAAATGTGGACCACAGATGTAGACACACTTTGTTATGTCTTTACTCAAAAATGATGCAATGGGCCAATTAGCTATTCTATAAATCAGGGGTAAATTGTGTAGTGCCCAACACTGTAGAGCCAACAGTGGTAGCCTCTTAGTGCAAATGGGCATGCCAAAGGGCCTATTCACTCTTTGTTGAAAACACTCAACTACATCATAACAACATCACAATGCAAGGAGTCTTAGGTTATCAATTACGACTTGGTCATTGCCATTTTGATGACAATAAGTTTATAACAGAGGGAATGTGTTAAGGCAGTAGTTATTATTTTTCCCAAAGGGCCAAATTATGTATGAGGGCCAAACATGTGCGTATGGCATAGCATAGGCCTACATATATGTTTTAATTTATTACAATATGTATACACTCATCAACTTTGTTATGTTTTTACTCAACAATGACAAAATAGGCTATGAACTATTATAGAAATCAGGAGTAATCTGTGCAGTGTTAATTCAACACTGTAGAACCAACAGTAGTAGCCTCTTACTGCAGATGGGCCTGTTCACTCTTTGTTGAAAACACGCAACTACATCATAAGTAACAACATTGCTATGACAATGCAGGGAGTCTTAGGTTATCACGACTTGGTCATTACCATTTTGGTGACAACAACAGAGTAGAGAGTAGAGTATAATTTATTAAGGTGTAAAGAGGGAATGTATTATAGCCAAATTATGTAGCGCCAAATTATGTAGCGGAAATGAGGCTGAGGGCCAAACAAATCGGCCGAGCGTATGGCATATAGCATGTACAGCACTGGTCTCCAAACAACGGCCTGCGGGCCAACTGCGGCCCGCGGGCTGCTACTTGTTGGCCCGGCAAGTGACCCCGAACAAAGGTCGGGCATGCGCAATCTTAACGCGATCCCTCCGCAGCAGTATGTTAAAGCCTGACAGTAATCACAGTGAGTAAAAGGATGTTTATATGTGACAGATTTTAGAACAACAGGCAATGGCCACCTCATCAAAGAAACGGAAAGTTGACAGAGAAAATCGACAGTTTAAACCGGAATGGACAGATCAGTTTTGTTTCATTTTACCGGAGCGTCAGAATGCTAGTCCAACATGCCTGATATGCACGCAAACTGTTGCCGTCTGCAAAGTTGACAACATCAAGCGACACTTCACAACGAAGCATGGCAGTTTTAATATAAATTTCCCAGAAAAGTCTGATCAACGCAGACAAAAAATAGCCACCATGCAGTCTTCCTTCAACCGCTCAGTCCTCACGATTGAAACATGCAACACGGCACATCAAAGGGCAAAAGCAGCATCTTTACGCACTTCGTGGAATCTCGGAAGAGCTAAAAAACCGTTCACCGAAGCTGCCCTGGTTAAAGATTGTGCAATTGGTATGGTGGAAGAGGTTTTATGTCATGACGAGAAAACCAAGCAAATGATTGTGGAGCTATTAAAGCAAGTGCCATTGTCGGCTAACACTGCCGCTAGAAGAATGGAAGTTTTAGCCGAAGATTGCTCATCCAGACTGAAGGAGGATCTCGTGAAAACAGATGCCATGTCGCTGGCGATAGACTCGTCATGCGACCGAACCGATATGGAACAACTGTCTGTGTTCGTCAGATTTTTTGATGGCAATACCTTCAGGGAAGAGCTACTTTGTTTGCTTCCTCTACCTGGGCGCTCAACGGGGGAGATTCTCTTTAACGAGCTGACACAGTTCTTTGAGACGACAGGGTTGGATGTGGGCAAAATTGTGTCCGTTGTTACTGATGGAGCCCCGTCGATGGTGGGACATCGACAGGGGTTGGCAAGCAGGCTCTGCGCGCTTAACCCACAGATGTTGACATTGCATTGCATTATTCACCAGTCAGTGCTGTGCGCAAAACTCGACAACAAATTGAAAGAAGTCATGGATTTTGTGACAAGGTTGGTGAATTTCATTCGAGCGAATTCAAGTCTGCAGCACCGACTTTTCCGTGCTTTGTTGGAAGAGATGTCAGCGGAACACAGAGACCTTTTGCTGCAGAACGATGTTCGCTGGCTGAGCAAGGGCCGTGTGCTGGAGCGTGTGTGTGACCTGCACACCGAGCTTGTTTCGTTTCTCTCCAGCCTAAACAACCAAAAAGCGCAGAATTTCCACACATTTTTAACTGACCAGAAGGAGATGTCATACGTGTGTTTTTTGAGTGACATAATGTCTCATCTCAATCACCTTAACCTGCGATTACAAGGCAAGAACCACACTGTCGCAGACATGTACGAAGCTATTGAAGCATTCCAGGCAAAACTTTGCCTTTTCGAGAGAGACATTCGAGGGAGAAAGTTGCACTTTCCTCGTTTGCAAAAGCACTGTGATGCGAACAACATGCGCGAGGATCCAGCAATGACGCGCTTCGTGACCAAATTGGCAGACAACTTCAAGGAGCGATTTGAAAACAACCGCAAACTCTCCCGTGACATCCTCCTTTTTCTGAGAGAGCCATTCTCCGTGACAGCGGATGGGCAGTGGACATCGGAGGCCAAGAATCTGCTGCCATCTGTAGATGAAGCATCCCTTCAGACGGAGGTCTTGGAGATGGCAGCATCTGACGCGCTTAAAGCGCACCACAAGGAAACCAAGTTGGCCGAATTTTGGATTAATGTCGACCGTGATCGATTCAGAAACACCAGATCAGTTGCAATGCTCCTTTTAACAAGCTTCCCATCCACATACATATGTGAAGCTTCTTTTTCGGCAATGAACTGTCTCAAGACCGAAGCAAGAAACAGACTGTCTGACGCACACCTTGGCGACTGTTTGAAGATCGCCACTACAGAATACAGACCAGACTTCAGGAAAGTTGCCTCCTCAACCACTCACTGCCATTTCTCACACTGATAGGTGAGTGAAAAATGCCTTTTAATAGCACTCATCACTACACAAACAAGTATTTTGTTATCACACAGACATTTTATATATTGTCTCTGTACGCCCCACTCCCTCTCTCCCCTTTCTCCCCTCTCTCTTCAGTGTCTGACGTGGCTGATGTTGTCCTGCAGAACCCTGCACATGCAGATTTGAAGTTCTCTCTCTCTCTCTCTCTCTCTCTCTCTCTCTCTCTCTCTCTCTCTCTCTCTCTCTCTCTCTCTCTCTCTCTCTTGTGTATAGTTTACCCATGCACACATGTAGGCCTACACTGGCTTTCCTGGCATTTAGGTGGCAATAGTTATAGTTGTGTGGCAACTGGTAATGTTTTACATTGCATTTTTTACCAGTAGTGATAATACTGTTATCTCTCTCTTGTCTCTGTTATCTCTCTCTCACACACACTCTCCTCCTCTCTCCTCTATCTCCATCTCTCTCCATCTCTCTGGGGGAGGATGCTTGTTAGTTGTCTATAGTTTGTCGGACACAGCCCCTCTGGACACTTAACATTTGTTTTATTTTCATATTGCAAAATGATTGCAAAAAAGGTCCTAATAAGGACTAATAAAAATACTGTTCATTTTATAATATGGCCTTCTGTATCTTACATGGAGGGGCGAGGGTGGCGGGGTTGTGGGGGGTGGGTGTCGCTGCGGCCTTGCGGCCCTTGGTCTGACTTGCTGTGTAAAATTTGGCCCTCCATGAAAACTAATTGGAGACCACTGCTGTACACTGTATATATTTTCATTTATTGCAACCTCATGACGGGCCAAATGTTTTCCATGCTCGGGCCGGATCTGGCCCACGGGCCGCCATTTGGAGACCACTCTTTTAAGGGGTTAATTGTTACTCTCTAAATGATGAATTAACACTGACCATGTTTACCGTGGTCTGGCATGGGTGCACAGCACAGAGTTCAACCAGGGCCGGCACTAGGCATAGGCAGCCTAGGCGGTCGTCTAGGGCACCAAATGTCCTGGGGGGGCACCAAGGCCCACAGAATTACAACATTAAGCTAAATAAAACATTAACCTTTACATTGCCATTTATTTTTAGTGGGCACTCAGTATATATACATGGTACTTGATCAGCTGTGCACGATCAGATGTATGAATGTACGTATGTTTATAAATGCCAATGTCAAATTCCACAAAAAGAAATATCGGTGCTCGCCTAGGGCACCAAATTGCTTAGAACCGTCCCTGAGTTCAACGGCCTGGAGGATTTTCTGCTGTTCTTCTGTCATGGAGTGTTTTTCTGGAGCCACTGCCTGTTACCTGATAGGTCTCCATTAGACGTCAGGCTCCTCAGTAGTGAGTGAGCCATTTGGCAATCAATACTGCGTAAAAGCCAAAGGCACTATCTGATGCGGCTTTAATGATCGATACCAGGTGGACTGGACTCGTCATTTTGTTTGTCATCACCGAGCCTCATGTATGGAAAAATGAGATTCTGCTCATACCTGCTGTTCCTCATTCTTCTGTCTGTATCTACCCTTGAGATGGGGTAACCCTCAATCCCCTTTTTACTCTGATAAACATCTTGTGTGACACAAACTCTCTTGCACACACACGCGCGCGCGTGCGCACACACACACACGTACACACACACGCACGCACACACGTACGCGAACGCGTGCACACACACACACTCACACACACACAGACATACGCACACGCACACACACACACACACACACACACACACACACGCACACACGCACACACGCACACACACACACACACACACATAGCCCTTCTCCATCCCCTCTCTCCAATTTACCCCCCACATATACCCCCCACCATTCACCGTGCCCCAGCAGAGAGTCCTCCGAGGGCAAGCTGAGAACTGATACCCCTGCTATGAGCCAACCCCAGCCCCAGCCCCACCCCCATCTCCACCCCCACCCCGTCCCCGGCCCCCTGACTGTGCATTGGGTTAGCTAGGAAAGGGGAGCAGGGGAAACTCGATGCTCCACAAAGCTGCTATCCCATCTGTGTGTCTAGGTATGCCCACCGCAGCAAGACACTGGACCAAGGGGACAAAGGGGCATGGGTGGGTGTGTGTGTGGAGCTCGGGGTTTGTTTGTCACGGGCCCGGGCCAAATCTGTCAGTGGCCCTGCCACCACAGCAAGACACTAGCTGCCTCAATCCGACCCAGGCAGACCTTTAACCAGAGTGCTGGCTGTCACTAACAAATCATCCGCTCACCTCCCTCCCCTCCCCTCCCCTCCCACTGCCAACAAACATATATCACTGGATAACACAGGCCCACTTTGAAGAAATACCTCACAGAGCTTTGACGTGTTTGGGGTTTTACCATTACACCATACAGTGTCTTCTCAAACCCCTAAAAGCTCAACTGTTGCTTGATTCGCTGTAAAAGGCCTACTTCACACATGCATATACCATAGTTACTATCATTATTTTGTATTTTAGAGTTTTGACTATTGCTTTAGAATTTCTTGTGAGCAGTGCGCCATATTCTTAATGGTTCTTCGGGGGCCAATTGGATTTTAATGAGCTCATGTGTGGCGAAACTCTAAACTGCGGAGCCCAGCACGGCAATGAACAGCATGCCATGTTTCGAATGATTTACTATCTGCAATTAAGAACATGCCAAGGATATACTAGCACAGCCATTTAAAAAAAAAATCATTCTCAGGAAAGATATTTGAAAATGATCCTGACAATGATGATGATGATGATGATGAATGATATTTTCCAGTGAAGGCCCATGGAGTATACTTTATCATCAATGTAAATTCTCAATGTTACTGATGTCGGCTATGCGTTCAACAACACATTTACAAGAATTGTCAATGTGTTTTTTTACCTTCTTCTTATTTTGTTAAACAAATGCAGTTCTACATCAGAATCATTACGTCAGAATCACAGGATAAACAAAGCAAGTACGTATATATATATTTTCATTTATTTATCCTTTATTTAGCCAGGATTGTCCCATTGAGACTACAGTCTCTTCTGTCAGGGAGTCCTGGTCAAAATGGCAGCATACATATAGTTACAGACACAGACAAACACATAGACAAAAAGGAAAATAAATGTACAAAAAACACATTAAGAAGAATAAGTTTACATAAAACGTATTTTGAGATAAAAAAGTAGCCTATGTGCTGCATAGTCAGAAACAATGACACTCCTCTGTGTATACTGTATTAATTTCCCTCTTATATCCACAGGTAGTAGGCCTATAAGTGCACGAATGCTTCGACATCAGATTGACAACGCAGCCTTCAATGCAGTTTCAATCTGTCCCTGAAACTGGATGCTGTGGTCATTGGATTTATGCCCCAGAGGTATGTGACTGACCACCAGTTACCCTTCCCCCATCCAACCATCCAAGGGGTCTGGTTGCCATATGTAGCTGATAATTTCCAGGCAAATAAATTCAACAAAAACCGCCAGGAGGCACTAAATTCCGCCCAAATTTGAACTGATTTGTATTGATTTCTATGGGCATAAATCTACAGAAAAACCCACCCAATATGTCTTTTTTTATCTGCAGATGGTCATCTCAAACAGCCCAGTTGAGCGGGAAACAGCCCAATCTGGCAACCCTGGTCTGGGCTGGAATCGGAGAGCAATGCTGCTGCTGTCAACTAACAGGCATTTCCGTGGCGAGCAAGCGGCAGGGCATAGCTATGGAAGATGTGAAAGCCATGCCCTAGCCCCAAGACCAGACACACACACACACACACACACACACACACACACACACACACACACACACACACACACACACACACACACACACACACACACACACACACACACACACACACACACACACACACACACACACACACACACACACACACACACACACACACACACTTTCAAGTAAAAGGGCTTGACAGGAGGGGGCCTTGCATAGCTGACATACCATGCTGTCAGTAGAAGTGTCTTTGTGTGTGTGTGTGTGTGTGTGTGTGTGTGTGTGTGTGTGTGTGTGTGTGTGTGTGTGTGTGTGTGTGCTTGTGTGTGTCCGTGTGTTTGTGTGTTTGTTTGTTTGTGTGTGTGTGCTTGCATGTGTGTGTTTTTGTGTGTTTTTGTGTGTTTGTGTGTGTGTTTAGTGTGTGAGCGCATTTAGTGTGTGTGTGTATTGTAAAGTCGCGCGCACGCACGCACACACACACACACACACACACACACACACACACACACACACACACACACACACACACACACACACACACACACACACACACACACAGACAGGGTATTTGTGGCATCCCAGACGCCGGACGGAGCGGACCCCCCACTCAGCTGCCCACTCTGGCTCCTGCATCCATCTCTCTGGGCTTCAGTCGCCACGGCTACAGATACAGATCAAAGGCAGCTGATAAGCCTATGGATCCATGCGCTGCGCTCGCCGCTCCACTCCACTCCACTCCACTCCACTCCACTCTACTCTCAGGACTAGACTGGTCACCTTTCAATACAGGCCATTATCTCAGTGGGCCAACATTCTCGCAGAAATTGCTACAGGTGGGCTTGCATTTTGGCCCAGAGCTGAGTAGTTTTAGGAAAAATAACATACATGCTATTCTTACTTCGCTCCACTCCACTCCACTCTACTCCGCTCTCCTCTCAGGTCTGTACTGGTCATCTTTCATACAGGCCATTATCTCGATGGGCCAACATTCTTGCCTTTTCGGCCAGAGCTGAGCAGTTTTAGGAAAAATAACAGGCCTCTATACATGCTATTCTAACTTAGCTAAGGAACACTGTAAACTGTCAAAATGAGAGTGTTAAGTCAACACTTCGAGAGTACTCTGGAGTGGGCTCTGCTCCACTCTACTCTCCTCCGCTCTACTCTCAGGACTGGACTGGTCATCTTTCATACAGGCCATTATCTCAGTGGGCCAACATTCTCGCAGAAATTGATACAATGCGTGCTTGCCTTTTGGGTCAGAGCTGAGCAGTTTTAGGAAAAATAACATACATGCTATTCTAACTTAGCTATGGAACACTGTATATAATAAAATCTGAAATGCAGTCTGGGTCAGAGTAGCATTCAAACTTGCAACCTTCTGATCTTCAGATCAACACCATAGCCATTAAGCCTATGTAGACTAAAGCCTGGCTCAAACGACATAACTCCCGATTTTGTGTTCGATTTTGACGTCGGGATGTGGCTCACACATTAAGAGAATGGCAACTGTCAATCTTATCCCTGATCGTGACCACCCAAGACAACGCCCAACGTTCCATTTCAGTCACAGCCATCAAACACTGCTTGATTTCTACGATTTGCGATCGGCGACTCTTTGAGCTGCCAGAGTTCTATCTTCGTTCCACCGATTGTTGTAAGGGGGGTTTTCAGCTGAGAATCGAGACGATTGTCTTGTAGTTTGAGCCTAGTTCCCCAACAAGATGTAATCGAATGCATGATTTTAATATTATTTAATCGATATAGAACCATGGTTACTACATAAAATGGTAGACCATGTTTGACTTTCATAAGGGTGACTGTATTAAGTGACAAGAAGGTTAGTGCTTACTGCATGTGTGTGTGTGTGTATGTATGTGTGTGTGTGTGTGTGTGTGTGTGTGTGTGTGTGTGTGTGTGTGTGTGTGTGTGTGTGTGTGTGTGTGTGTGTGTGTGTGTGTTTGTGTGTGTGTGTGTGTGTGTGTGTGCGCGCGGCACGTGTGTGCATTCATGTGCATTTGTATGTATTTGTGTACGTATTGTAAGCGAGCGTGCACTTGTGCGTGTGTGTGTATGTGCATGCGTGCACATAATTGTGTGCATGACTCACTGATTGATTTATGAGAAATCTTTCAATGTGCCAATATGTAGGCCTACGTATGCAAGCACACACACCGTACTACAATACTCCCTAACTGCCAATGCAAATATACGTATGACAAAGTATGTGTGTAATGCACGGCAGTGTGTGTGTATGTGTGTGTGTGTGTGTGTGTGTGTGTGTGTGTGCGTTTGTGTTTTTGTGTCTGTGTATGTATGTGTGTGTGTGTGTGTGGGTGTGTGTGTGCGTGCGTGCGTGCGTGCGTGCGTGCGTGCGTGCGTGCGTGCGTGCGTGTGTGTTTGTGTGTGTGCGCGCGCATGTGTGTGTGTGCGTGCGTGTTTGTATGTGTGTGCGTGTGTGTGCGTGCGTGTTTGTATGTGTGTGCGTGTGTGTGTGTGTGTTTTATATCTCTGACAACGACACAATGGAGAGAGTCATTAGCAGCATTGGCGTTGGAATCAGATGTGTTATTCAGTGACCTACCTATTCTCAGAAAAAAAGAAAACGAAAAAAAGGAATAGAATACAAGAGATCCCTTTCATGTCACGCTGAAGGAGAAGAAAGGCAGAGGAGAGAGGGAAAAGAGCACCAGCTTCCTTTCATTTCTGCGTGTGTGTGTGTGTGTGTGTGTGTGTGTGTGTGTGTGTGTGTGTGTGTGTGTGTGTGTGTGTGTGTGTGTGTGTGTGTGTGTGTGTGTGTGTGTTCGTGTTCGTGTGTTCGTGTGTTCGTGTGTGTGTTTGTTTGTCTGCACGCGCGCGCACGTGTGTGTGTGTGTGTGTGTGTGTGTGTGTGTGTGTGTGTGTGTGTGTGTGTGTGTATGTGTGTGTATGTGTGTGTGTGCACGCATGCGTCTGTGCACGTGTAGGTGCATGCATGTGTGTCTGTGCGTGCCTGCATGTGTGTGTGGCTTTGCGTGGGTGCGTGCATGTCTTTGCGTGGGTGTGGGTGTGAGAGAGAAATGGTGCACATGTACCATATATGAGTGAGAGAGATAAAGAGATTGAGAGTGTCAGGGGCGGAACTATAGGCGGGTCAAGCAGGGCATTTGCCCCTGGGCCCAGGGCTCTTCCGTATTGGTGGTGGGGGGCCCTATTTTTTACCTTGGCAGGCTGTATGGGGGGCCTATCAGTGTTTTGCCCTGGGGCCCTATGTGCAATTGTTCCACCACTGGAGAGTGTCAACTCATTTTTAAAGACTTACTGTAAGGAATGTGGGGGAGTGGTGGTGGAGGTCAGGGTGACTACGAGAGGAGAAGAAGAACATTCTGCTGCTGCTGCTGCTGCTGATGATGATGATGATGATGATGATGATGATGATGATGATGATGATGATGATGGTGGTGGTCTGACACTGATAAGGCTTAGACGAGAGCGTGAAGGAGCGATTGATAAGGATGGTGGCACTCCATTACGACTCTTCTCTTCCCTGGAGGAGGAACAGACAGATAACGTGTGTGTGGGTATGTGTGTACGTGTGTGTGTGTGTGTGTGTGTGTGTGTGTGTGTGTGTGTGTGTGTGTGTGTGTGTGTGTGTGTGTGTGTGTGTGTGTGTGTGTGTGTGTGTGTGTGTGTGTGTGTGTGCGTGCGTGCGTGCGTGCGTGCGTGCGTTTGGGACTATTGTTGTAGGAATAGGGATTGGTGGATGGCCACTAAGAGGCCTGATTAACGTTTGAGAAATATGATCATAGTATATATTCTACGGTCACTCATCGCCTGTGTCTAGGCCCAGGGGTGTCGCACAGGGGGGTTAAGGTGTGACTGAGCTACCAGGGCCCCACACAGGGCCTGATTTATGTAGATATATCGCTGGGGGGTCCACTGGAGCTGATTGTACATAGGTCCCAGAAGTTGCGGCCACACCCCTGTCTACGCCACACATGGACACATGCATGCACACAGGCACACACAGAAACACGCATGCACGCAGACACACCCACAAACACACAAACACACACACACACACACACACACACACACACACACACACACACACACACACACACACACACACACACACACACACACACACACACACACACACACAGAGAGAGAGAGAGAGAGAGAGAGAGAGAGAGAGAGAGAGAGAGAGAGAGAGAGAGTGCTCCAAAATGTGCCTTTGAAAAAGGTTAAGTGACTGAAACGCGAAACGCAACTGAAATCCAATTGGCTAATAACTGAACCACAAAGGGGGGTAGTTGGTGTGTGTGTGTGTGTGTGTGTGTGTGTGTGTGTGTGTGTGTGTGTGTGTGTGTGTGTGTGTGTGTGTGTGTGTGTGTGTGTGTGTGTGTGTGTGTGTGTGTGTGTGCGCGTGTGTGCGTGCGTGCGTTCGTGCATAAGTGTGTGCGTGCGTGTGTACATTGGCACATGTGCATGTGTGCATCCTTATGCATGTGTGCGTGCGTGCGTACATGTGTGTACAAGCATGTGTGGCGGGTGTTCTGTGATGAGTCGATCATGCTTACCCCCAGGCGCTGGCTTCTCCCACCGGGCCTGTACTACAGAAGAGGCCCATGCATAATTCAGCAGGCATGTGTGTAGGACGGCCTCTGATCATGGGCCCTGTTAAGAATTGTGAGCCCTGAGTCCCCTGAGCCCTCAACAGCCAGGCATCTCCTCACTGCTCTTAGCAGGTTGCCCATCCCCCGTTGCTGGTGGGCTACCTGTGTCCCCCCTCCTTCTACTACTCTCCTCTGCCTGACCTGTGCACTCGGTGATTTTCCGTTCGTGGCCCTATAGTGGGTTGCTAGGGGCCCTCGGCAACAGGCGCTCCCCCTGCTACTGACATACAGACCCCTTTCACTGACCTACAGACCCGGTACTTTTCCGTCATGCACCGAGTGTGTGGGTAGGCAGTGATTGGCCCAGCAAGCAGACCTTCCGGCTCCAGAGGTGGGTCCTGGCCTGCTGGTAACACCCCTGGCTCGGCACCCTGCTGTGCTGCTGGGAGCATATAGGGCCAGGACAAGAGGTCACTAGTCAGACCACTCATCGGACGGGGACTCCATGCACACTTGGGATCCATCTTTCTCTTCATCTTGGACGTTTCAGGATCCCAGCGTCCACTCATGTACTCTGGCCGTGCGTCTTTGAGAGCAGGCACATACCCATGCCCCAGTCCACACAGCTACTGTAGGTAGCTGTGTCATGTTCCCTCCTCACTCCCCCCTGCTTAAGATGGCTGCTTGTAGGCAGTCACCTTCATGTTCCCCCTCCCCCTTGGTAAGATAGCAGCTGTAGGCAGCTATCCTCATCTCCTCATTGTATATATTGTATTTTATATTGTATATAGTATTATGTGTATATACTCTGTATGTGTAATTTCCTTGTTGCATGATTATGTGTATTTTAATATATATTTTTTTCATGGTCCTCCTCGCCGGATACAACAATTGCCACAGTGAAGATGTCCTTCCCTGAGGATCAGACACACACACGCATGGACATCCCCGTCGTGGGACACAGCAGGCCCCGGGAGGTGACACCGTCTCCCCCTGCTGCTCAGACCCACCTCGACGCATCAGCAGCGATCCTCGCCGCTCTCAAGCAGCTGAGAGAGGAACACAGGCAGACCTTCCAGGCACTGCGAGAGGAGAGCAGGCTGATGCGTGCAGCCAATCAGCAGCTGAGGAGAGACGTGGACTTCCTCATGCAGCAGCACCTAGCCGGTCTCCAGGTGCCAGCTGCTCCAGCGTCCTCTTCTGTCGGACATCACAGCCCAGGTCATCCAGTGAGGGATCACCGGCATGTCCCAGGACCAGAGGCACGCCCCCCTTCTCCTCAGCCTGCACAGCTGAATGATGACAACTTCCCGCCGCCTCCTCCTCCAGTGTACTACACTCCAGGCGATGCAGCAGAGTCACCACCCCGGGTGCCACCACTGCTGCATCCTTCCTCGCCTGGGTATGCAGAACCAACAGAGCACGTGAGGAGTCAGCAACGGCCACCAGTGGACAGCTCACGACCCCCCTCATCTGCACAGAGACAGCAGGCTGCGCCTCACTCATCGGCAGACCAGAGGGCCACGGGTTCGGACCAGCACACGCAGCTGCAGTCCTCGCAACAGTCAGCGAGACCGCCATCTCCGCCGCATCAGGAGACGTGTCCTGTCAAGTCTGCTGAGCCATCTTCGTCATCGTCATCATCTTCATCTTCGTCATCATCATCGTCGGCTCGTCAGAGAGAGCCACAGAAGTTCTGTCCGTGCTGCAGGACAACAGAGCACTACTTCAACCAGTGCCCTGTCTTCACATCGTTCTCCACTCAGCAGCGAGTGGAATGGATCACGGCTGGACACAAGTGTTTGAGGTGTGGTCGGGACCACCAGACTGCCCAGTGTTACCTGAAGGCTCGCTGTAAGCAGTGTGACCGCACCCACCTCGAAGTTCTACATGAGGTCAACAGTCCAACCTCAACCTCCACTTCACAGAAGTCAGCCACCGCCCGTGAGCCTGTGAACTACTGCGTCACCTCAGCACGTAGTAGCACAGTGCTACTCAAGTTGGTGAAGGTGTGCCTTCATCACCGCGGGAGGAAGGTGGAAACTCATGCTATCCTGGACGATGGGTCAGAGCGCACCATCCTCATTCACAGTGCCGCTCAGAGGCTACATCTCCAGGGTCAGAAGGAGGAGGTCTCACTCAGGACTTTTTGTGAGAAACAGAGGCCCGTCTCAGGGAGATCAGTCTCCTTCTCTGTTTCACCTGCTGATCAGCCCCGGAACCAGTTCCCTATCAAGCAGGCATTCACGTCGCCAGAGCTTTGCCTGTCCAGCCACTCCTACCCAGTGGAGGCCCTTCAGGAGACCTACCCCCACCTCAGAGGTCTGCCTCTCCAGGAGTTCACGGCAGCTCACCCCCTGCTGCTCATTGGCTCCGACTGCCCTCATCTCCTCACGCCAGTCGAGCCAGTGCGCCTGGGCCCTTCAGGTGGGCCAGCAGCAATGAAGACTCGACTCGGTTGGGCGCTCCAAGGACCAGCCCAGCTTCAGCAGTCACCCTCAAGCTGTCTGTTCACCGAGGAACAGACACCTGCCAGCCGTCATCAATCTGCCAAGTGCCAGCACCACACCTCAGGCAGGCTGGCTCAGGCAGCGGCTAGCAGACATGGTCAACGGAAGCATTCAGAGGTCCACAATGAGGCAGTCAGTTCTGCCAGCAACTCAGCTGACAGCCACAACTGGCGCCCCCCTCTGTCTCAGCTTCACTCATCATCCCCTGCTCAGGTTGTGCATCGCATCAGCACCACCAGTGAAAGCAGGAAGGAGCCACAACGCACACCTATCAGAGCCCGTCATGGGGCGGCCACCATTAGCGCTGTCCATCCCCGAGTGTCCACCCCAGGTCAGCAGTTCCACACAGCCATGTGGAGCAGCAGCTACACCAGCATCACTCCACTGCAGCGTCGGAGCCTCATCGGTCCAGGCACCATGGGCAGATGGGGCGGCTCAGACATCCGACCTGAAGTACCATCCATCAGCATCCCACCTGCACCCTGTTTCACCTCACCACAAAGTTGGGGGCGGCTGTTAAGAATGTGAGCCCCGAGTCCCCTGAGCCCTCAACAGCCAGGCATCTCCTCACTGCTCTTAGCAGGTTGCCCATCCCCCGTTGCTGGTGGGCTACCTGTGTCCCCCCTCCTTCTACTACTCTCCTCTGCCTGACCTGTGCACTCGGTGATTTTCCGTTCGTGGCCCTATAGTGGGTTGCTAGGGGCCCTCGGCAACAGGCGCTCCCCCTGCTACTGACATACAGACCCCTTTCACTGACCTACAGACCCGGTACTTTTCCGTCATGCACCGAGTGTGTGGGTAGGCAGTGATTGGCCCAGCAAGCAGACCTTCCGGCTCCAGAGGTGGGTCCTGGCCTGCTGGTAACACCCCTGGCTCGGCACCCTGCTGTGCTGCTGGGAGCATATAGGGCCAGGACAAGAGGTCACTAGTCAGACCACTCATCGGACGGGGACTCCATGCACACTTGGGATCCATCTTTCTCCTCATCTTGGACGTTTCAGGATCCCAGCGTCCACTCATGTACTCTTGCCGTGCGTCTTTGAGAGCAGGCACATATCCATGCCCCAGTCTGCACAGCTATTGTAGGTAGCTGTGTCATGTTCCCCCTCCCCCTTGTAAAACCACGGTTTCCACGGTTTCACGGTTTCACTTCTTCACCTGTGTGTGTCTGACTTCATTGGACATCTTCATACTGTTCTGGCCGGACAGCCTGTGGTGTTTGTTGTTACCTGATCCAGCTCCCCTATCAATACAGTCCTTTTCGGGTGCACACACCACTATATATATTTTTTT
Organism: Engraulis encrasicolus; assembly: GCF_034702125.1. NCBI lineage: Eukaryota > Metazoa > Chordata > Actinopteri > Clupeiformes > Engraulidae > Engraulis > Engraulis encrasicolus. Next base: position 27,538,920 of record NC_085868.1, read on the forward strand.
CAGGCCCCACTTCTCAATGAATTGCAACGTCCTTTTAGCGAGCCGCAGACGCACTGTACTTCAAACTGGAAACCGCACAGCACTCCGCTGTGCTGGTAGGAGGAGTGGCGATTCAGAGTTTCTTTTGACGATAGTAGAAGTATCTTGTGAAGAAAACTTAGCACTGGGAAATCTTGAAAACTGGAAACCGCAGAGCACTGTGCTGTGCTGGTAGGAGTGGCAACTTTCATTTTCCAAAAGTAGGGAGTATCTTGTGTGATACATATTTGTTTCCCCACATACAATATGGGCAGCCAGAACCAGTGAACCTGTGAGCATGGTCTTATCCCTGTAGACCACCTGGGTGGTTGAGAAGAGCGCGTTCACTTCGTAATGAGTCATTTAACCGGGAACCAACTTACCAAGATGATTCATTAGCCTCAAAAGATCTAAGATGGAGACCCGATGAGAGCTCCAGCTCGACTCATGGCCTCAGGCTGGGAGCCCCGGAGAGAGAGAGAGAGAGAGAGAGAGAGAGAGAGAGAGAGAGAGAGAGAGAGAGAGAGAGAGAGAGAGAGAGAGAGAGAGAGAGAGAGAGAGAGAGGGAGGCCCGGGAAGAGCCAGGATCAAGAAGAACATGAAAGGCTCTTTACTAAAATGCCATACTCTCAACGGCCACTTTATTAGGAACACCTGCTACAACTTTTCCTTGAGGCAAATTTCTGATCAACCAATCACATGGTGGCAACTCGATGCATTTACGCATGTAGACATGTTTGAGATAATCTGATGCAGTTCAAAGAGAGCATCATAATGGGGAAGAAAGGCTATTTAAATGACTTTGTACATGGCATGGCTGTTGGTGCAGATAGGGCTTGATTTGAGTATTTCAGAAAAGACTGATCTACTGGGATATTCACACACAACCATCTCTAGAGTTTACAAAGAATGGTCCGAAAAAGAAAAAAAAATACAGTGAGCAGCGGGCAAAAATGCCTTGTGGAACGCAGAGGTCAGAGGAGAATGGGAAGACTGGTTTGAGCTGATACAAAGGCAACATTAAGTCAAATAACCACTCATTACAATCGAGGTATGCATAAGAAAATATCTGATTACACAGCACATCAAATCTTGAGGCAAATGTGCTACAGCAGTAGAAAACCACATTTGGTGCCACTTAGCTGCTGTCAGCTAAGAACAGGAAAATGAGGCTCACCATAAACGACACTAAGATCGGAAAAATGCTGCCTGTTCTGATGAGTCTTCATATCTACAGCAACACTGAGTTGGAATGGTCAGAATGTGGTGTCAACAGCATGAAAACATGGATCAGCCCCTGCCTTATATCGTTTCGAACGTTTCAGGCTGGGTACAAAATGGCATAAGGATATTTTCTTAGCACAATTTGGGCCAATCAGTACCAATGTATCTTTGTTGGAATGCCACAGCCTAGCCAAGTACTGTTGCAGGCAGTTCAGCCAGTTTTGAAGGCACAAGGGGTCCAACCCAGCACAAGAGAGGTATTCCTAATAAAGTGGCCGGTGAGTGCATGTCTATACCAAAAGTATTACAAAAATCACATGTTTTTATCGTGCCACTCTAATAACTGTAAATTCACTGTTTTGTGTTTGAACTTTGCAATCAATCGGTCAATCTGCCAATCAATCAAAAGCCATTGACTTGCACTCCCCTATAACTAGCGACCTCTAGAATTACTAGGACTGCTTGGAACATCAAAAAAGTGTCTCCACAAGTCTACAATACTAACTAGGAAGTATAAGGTCCTACATCAAAAATCTTTAAAAAATATATATTTTTTAAGTGTTTTTAGAAGTGTTCTTCAATTGGATGCTATACTCTTCAAGCCTTTCATGATAATCACAACCCACTGGATCTCAGAGCTTTGGTTTGGTCCCACAAGAGCAGGCTGACTCACCAGGGGAGATGATCAATGCATATTTTCATCCATATATGCTACAACTGGTGACATTCCTTCCTACATTCCTTTGATCACTGCACTCCCTGGAGAGGCAGAAAGGCCCCTCAGCCATCCTGTCCTGGGATGACACCTGATCACTCTATGTGATCATTAATGGGAATACAGTGCAGTAGTATGGAAAACATGTGAGTGAACATGTGAAGGTATAGGAACATGTAGAATATAGAGCTGCAAGAAGCATTATAACATATTAAGCCATGTTCTGTGACTAACATGAACTGTACCTGAGGATCTATGATAAAAGCTGAGGATCTCTATGGATGAACTGATTTATGGATGAACATGTGAGAATGTTACAGTAGCAACATTTAGAATGTACTAGTGGTGGTAGGAACCACACTAATGAATGTCTGGTTTCAGCCCTATTCTAAGACTCACATGGGACATTCCTTTGATTATTTCTGTGGGCGGTGGCAAGATTATGTAGGAGCATACAACTGAGATTCACCCTGGTCACCCGGGGAGAGTACAGTGGGATAATTGTAATGGAGGATGAGAAAAATGTGTGTAGCTGTGAAAAATAGAATATATATTATATATTATAGTATACACTAACATGGACTACATTAGAGTGGAACACCAGTATGATCAACACAGCCTTTGATTTGAACCTACAACTGATCACATATTCATTTGATATTTCCTCTCTGTAGCTGCGTTTTTTGGCCCGTTTTCAGTTTTTAGCTTGAGAAAAAATAGTATCAGTTATTCTTTCACACTGAGATTCACTGGGTTTGGCTCATTTTCAATGAGGAACATGAAACTGGAAAAAAAAATAGTGACCCCCCATACTACTATTTTTCTATATGCCGCGGTCAAATTGACCAGAACATCTTCTATGTAACCAAAACACGAACGCTTCACAAGGGTTAATCTGGATGTTGTCTCCATGCTGCTTGTCTTTATCCTAAAATGGCTTATGTTGCTCATTGCCCAAAATCGGTCAGTGTTAAGTGATTTCAGCAGTACTGTAAAGCTGCAATCTAGTACATTATCAGAGACATTAGTGTTAATGTGGAAATGTGATATAAAATGCCTCAAGCCATAATCCGTGATTGATTGTGTTCATGTCCATTTTTAATCATAATTTCTCGAGACTATGTCTGAATGGTAATTACTGAAGATGGCAGGAGATGGAACAGAAAGCAACTCTCCATGACCCACAGATAGACTTCAGTGGTAGTGGACTAAATGGATAGCGGTAAGTGCACGCTGAAGTCTGGAAATAGCTGAACAAAAACGTAAGTAGCATCCAGTGTGTCAAAACCACTAACTGGCAAGTGAGTTGCAATGACATGAAGAGAGGGGTAAACACATAAGGCTATCCTTCAGCTGGATACAGGGCTGAAATGGTTGAACAAAAATGTGCCAGGTAGTTAACAGACAAAATACAACACGTTTTTGAGTTGTAACGCTTAGAATTGTACTGTTGGAATCTCTCATACAGTTATCCACAAAAAAAACAAAGATTTTAGAGGCTTCTGAAACACAGTTATATTGTTAATGATTGACGAGTCAGACAAGCTGCATGGTGTAAGGGAAATGTATTTTGAATGAGAGTCTTTTGTAGACAGGCACTGTCTCCAGTAGACCAGCTCTGAACTTTGAAATGGGCCCTGGTAACAAAGTAGAGTAAAGATATATAACTGTTACCACAAGCCCAGGCTAGGCTTGAACGCACTCAACCGACCAGGGGCCTGTAGCCTACTAAGAAGTTGGTCCAGGAGTAAACCAGGTTAAATTAAGAGGCTCTTCTATTAGATAATTTACCTGGTTTACTACTGAAGCAGCTTCTTAGTATAGACCCCGGGACTCCACTTAAATAATCTTTTTGGGCTTTTTAGCCCTTGTTGCTATAGAACAGCAAAAGATGGTGACAGGAAATGAGTGGGAGAGAGACAGAGATGGGGAAGGGTCGGCTAACTTGGCTTGAAATCTGTGCTGCAATCAACAAAGCTGTGTCTATGCAGGATTCCATAGACAAAATCAAAACAAACAACAGAGAGCACAAATCCAGCAGCATGGCTGAGGAAGACAATTGGCTTTGTGTTGGGAGAGCATCTCCCAGAGGGAGCCGGGGAGCTGATGATAGATAGATAGAGAGGACTGTTTGGCTTATCTGCAGGCAGTAGCCACACCTTTTCCTACAGGAAGAGGAAGAGGAAGTGCTCCCTACTTCCTGCCTCTTCATGGGCTGCATCTGTGTCTGCGACTGTAGTAGGCACTGCCTCCTTAGGCCGGTTTCACACCAAAGTGGTGAAGCGATTTTTACCGGCGGTGGCGAAAATACATGGAAACGTATCCGTCCTTCGACACCAACCGGCGGTAGTCGGGTGTCAGCGGTGCCGGAGCCGGCCCCGCTCCGTGCTGCATTTGGAAAATAGAACTCGAGCGGATTTTGGACGGCAGCGACCGGTGGTGTCCCATTCAAATGAATGGCAAAGTAGCACACTAGCTTTGGCTGTGGGGGGGATTTTGAACTGGACTGGCCAAGCACGCCGATGCTGTCGGTGTGAAAGGTCGAGTAGAACACACCTGCCGAATCTAAGCAGAAAGACCTCAATCGTTTCGCTGCTGTTCCGCCATGCTTTAGTGAGGAGCCGGCCTTACCAGTAGCCGCCCCTCATCGTCCTGACCAGTAGCTTCTACGTAGTATATGTAGAGAACCAGCCAATAGTCAGCACAATTCGGACGTACTACAGCACCACCCTTTTCATAACCTTTGAACCAGATCCAATGTCCATTCAGTTGTCAAGCCCCTTGCAGACTTCTGGGGTGGTGAGGTAACCATTTGCCTATGTACGGATATAGAAAGTCATCCGTGTTCCGTTGGAAGCCTACTCTAGACAACTGGCTACTGCATTTCTTGTGCTTAGCATTCATCTTGCCAAACGAAATAGATGCCAGGACCAGTGTTGCCAGATTGGGCGATTACCTGCCCAATTGGGCAGCTGGGGATGGCCGCCTGCGGGTAAAATCGGGAAAAATCGGCCATTTGACGTTTTTTTCTGCAGTTTTATGCCCGTACAAATCAATGCAATTTGTTGAAATTGTGCGGAATTTAGAGCTTCTTGGTGGTTTTTGAGCACATTTTGGGAGGGATTGGATCAGACACATCTGGCAACACTGTTCAGGACCTCATAGGTTGGGTGTAGACACATTGTAAAGGTTGTCCTTTAAGACGGCTTTATACATTTGTTGTTACCAGTATGGTAATGACCAAGTCGTGGTGCATTACTAAAGGGCCTGTGTTGTGTCATAGTATTGTAGTTTCAATGACTATTACAGCGTGCCACTGGAGGTCCCACTTAAACTTTTTGTTGCTATCATGCCAAACAAGTTCCATTTTGATGCGAGGCAGATATGTACAAATGACTACATTTTCATAGAAAACACTGTATGGCCAGGGGTGGGATACCTTTTTCATTCGAGGGCCATCCGAGGACCATACAAGTCCTCCAAGGGCAGTACTATGAACACAAACCAGGATTTACCCCTGCACTTTAGGTCTTTATTGAAGGCAGACATCTTTAAAACAGACCCCACCTTATCTGGGTCTTCTGAATAAAACTTAATCATATTGCAAAAGTAATTTCTAAGATTCCATAACAAAATATGTCATATTTTATGTGAAGCTGAATAACATTAAAATTATGCCGTGGGCCGGATTTAACGGCCCTCAAGATAGGTTCCCCACCCCTGATCTATACCATTGGATGTTACTTATACCAGCTTCGAATGCATGGAATCAAAGGTGTCTAAAATCACATAAAAAAGGCTCATTGGAACGCAAGGTTCTATTGGTATGAGATGAGGCCCCTCAATGGTCTGTGAATGTCAGGACAATTCTAGGGGCCCTGGGGGTCCAACAAAAACAGAAGAGCCAACACTGTTACTATTGGGACAATGGCAGTCAACCTCATTATTAGGTGGGTATTGGGTATTGGGTATTGGGTGAGGGGGCCCTTCTGATGACTTTGACCAGGACAGGCCAAAGCTGTCACTGACCCTGACGGCAGGCCAATATATTTATTTCAGCAGCCAAATTATCGAGAAATGGTCCTAGTAACAACATCGCTTCTCTTTCATACTATACATGGGTTCGTCGTGTTTGTAAACACGATGTTGTGAGGAGGGGCAAGACACTGCCAGCCAACCACGGGAGCTAATTTTTGACCGACAGCGCTTTCCAACAATCAGAGGTTGAGTTGTGCACAGCTAGTTTCGCGCAGTCAGGTTAAAACAAACATTTAGAACCCATGTATACGGGGATAGAGGTGCTGTTGACTCTCAAACAGTGGCGCATCAGAGGATGAAACGAGTTTTATTACCGAAACTCCAATTTGAGCCATCCATCTGTATCATAACATATCCGGCTTTATACGGTGTCTACCTCGTCATATGAGACTCACTTATATTGCTGATTCAGGCATTCCTATGTACAGTATGCTACTTCCTTCCTGGTGGTGGACCAACCAGTCAGTGAGTGTATATATACCATAGCTACTGTCATCCTGAGCTATGGCTGAAATAGGATAGGATAGCACACTGGATATGGATCCGACCACCAGATTTCCGAAACCGAGTGTGTTTGGGATCGTGTTTCACTGCGTGGTGTGGAGCAGAAGATGGTGGCGGCGGGGGCCACTGCATAATTAATCACGCACGCTGCCCCCGCAGGCCTGGACCTGAATTGAAGAGAGAGAGAGAGAGAGAGAGAGAGAAGAGAGAGAAGAGAGAGTGAGAGAGAGAGAGAGAGAGAGAGAGAGAGAGAGAGAGAGAGAGAGAGAGAGAGAGAGGGAGAGAGGGAGTGAGAGAGAGAGATGGAGGGAGAGGGAGAGTGAGAGAGACGCTGTTAAAGGCTCCCGTTGTTAAAGTGTCCTTCTGCTTTCATTAACCTCCAGCGACCTTGCCAATCTGCCGCGCGAGTTGGGATATATTCGTTAGATTGTAATCTGGAGATTACCAGAATTGAGAGTATATAGATGAGATCGCTCATTGGCCTCTCTGGAAATGTATTGCAACAACTTGCATAGGCTAATGGAATGGCTGCACTGGACAGAACCTTTCAATGAACAGTGTGTGTGTGTGTGTGTGTGTGTGTGTGTGTGTGTGTGTGTGTGTGTGTGTGTGTGTGTGTGTGTGTGTGTGTGTGTGTGTGTGTGTGTGTGTGTGTGTGTGTGTGTGTGTGTGTGTGTCTGTGTGTGTGTGTGTCTGTGTGTCTGTGTGTGACGTGTGTGCCCTCTGATGTTCAGAATAAACACAAGAGGAAGCAAACAATTAGTCGAGCATACAGCTTCCTCATTTGCAATTAGACTCAAGATGTTAGCTAGCTACGCTCAATCTACTGTATATGCAGGAGTACATACACTACTCACATTCAAATCTACACCACATCATCAGCAATAACATCATCAACAACCTCATCCACATCAACAACAGCAACAAAAACAAAAACACAATCATGGACTTCCTGCAGCGCGCCTGTGTGCTCCTCCAGCCCTTAATTGGTGCGATGGTGTAATATATGCCAAGTTATCTGGGCTTTACTCAAGCGCTCTCAGCATATGGCTCATTTCTCCCTATTAATTATTAACCGGGGAAGAATAGAGTCACGGAGAGAGAGAGAGAGAGAGAGAGAGAGAGAGAGAGAGAGAGAGAGAGAGAGAGAGAGAGAGAGAGAGAGATGATGATGCACTACACACACACCCTGCGCGCGCGCACACACACACACACACACACACACACACACACACACACACACACACACACACACACACACACACACACACACACACACACACACACACACACACACACTTCCTTTCCTCCTCCCACGAGGGTATAGTGGGATGCATTCTGCTTTCCTCTTCCTCTTCTTCCACCTCCTCTTCTTCTCCCCATCCTCCTCTTCCATCACTGATCCAGATAGGAGGCTGATAAAACGTTTGCTGTATAGATTGTATTGACCGGAGAGGATGCCGATGGCACCCATTGTGAGAGCCTGGCAGGCACGTTTACATTGCTTAGCGGTATCATTGTTGTTTTCAGACCTGCTGACAAGGGGGGACAAAGGGGTGAGTTGAGCCGGGCCCATGGAGTAGGGAGGCCCAGAATTTGGTCACCATTACATAAAATGCATTGAATGGGGGGGGGGGGGGTTCCTTCAGATGATTTTGTCCCAGGCCTAGGTAAAGCTGTCAGCTGCCCTGGTCATGTTCTGTGCTCCCTCGCGGTGAGAGGTTTTGGTTAAAAGCAGCAGGCTGTCATGTGTCATGTTAGGATGGGATGTGCTTTAATGTCAGAGTTTACAGGAAAAGCAGATGCTGTTGTTCACAAGAGAGACAGTTAATATCCCTGGCTTGGGCTTGGAGCGACTAATGGTTAAAGGAAAAAAAAATACAGCGTGTCCTGGCCTGCTTGATTCCCTATTGAAAAAAAGACTAGTCTAAAGACTAAAGAATAGTCTGGCTTGAATTTGTGCCTAATTGTTGTACTACGATCCCCAAGATCCCTCCCTTTTTATTTTTTATTTATTTTATATATTTTTTCCCTCCCTGACTATTACATGTGTGTGATATGTGTCTTTAAATTTCCATGTTGGCATTATGTGCATTTATGTAAGCTACTTGACGCCTGAATTTCCCCTCGGGAATCAATGAAGTTGCTCTACTACTCTACTGTACTCTACTCTACTACTCTACAGTTCCTTCGCCACTCTTCAGACAGACTGGAAGGTTGAAAATGTTCACGTTTTTTTTCCAGTTGCAACCCGGCTGACTACAGAACACAGCTATGCAAGGACAGAGGAAGTGAGTAGGTGTGGGTCTGTAAACGCAGCAGCAGTGACTCCTAACATTTATCCCAACAACTCCCTAGACGTCACGGAAACTCACTTTTGAAAACGAACGCTGAATTAACTCTGCATGGCCCCTGAGGACGTTCAGGCTTTCAGGGTTAGCAAAAGAAAAGAAAACCTCCACTCTTTAACTTAATTGCCACACCATTGTTCGGCTATCCCGTGCAGAAATAACAAGGGAGGGAGGGTGGGGCTTAAGTTTTTCAAATGAAATGTAATATAGTGACTGTGTGCAAACAATGAGGTCAGTGGGTGCTTGGTGGGTACTGGCTCCATTCAGGGGACTTGTGTCACGCCTGGCCCTTTGTATTGTATGGGATGGAACAATGGGGGGAGCGGGAAGCGAGCGTGTGCCTGTGCCTGCCCTGACTGGCCATGCTCTGCTCTTTCTCTCTCTCTTTAGTTTGCTCTTTCTTTCTCATTTCTCTCTTTCTCCCCCCCCCCTCTCTCTCTCTCTCTCTCTCACACACACACACACACACACACACACACACACACACACACACACACACACACACACACACACACACACACACACACACACACACACACGTGCACACACACACACTATCTCTGTCTTTCTCTCTCTCTCTCTCTCTCTCTCTCTCTCTCTCTCTCTCTCTCTCTCTCTCTCTCTCTCTCTCTCTCTCTCTCTCTCTCTCTCTGTCTCTCTCTCTATCTCTCTCTCTGTCTCTCTCTCTCTGTCTCTGTCTCTCTCTCTCTCTCTCTCTCTCTGTTTCTCTTTGAGAGTTGGCAAAGAGCCAGCAGCTTTGATCCCCCTGTCAATGGCAGGGGGTGTGGGTGGAGGGGGGGCTGTACGTATAGACCATGGGCTTTTTAAATGCTCCATTGTATAGCTCTGCTTCGCAGTGCCTGTTGAGCACACCCTATAGATATGTGTGTGCGCATATGTGTGTTAGTAGGTCTGTTACTGTGCACGTTTGTCTCTCCACCTCTTTCCCCCTCTCTTACAGACAGGCACATGTGCATACACACACAAATACACACAAACACACACATACACACACACAGACACACACACACACTCACACACACACACACACACATGCAGTCTCTCTCTCTCTCTCTCTCTCTCTCTCTCTCTCTCTCTCTCTCTCTCTCTCTCTCTCTCTCTCTCTCTCTCTCTCTCTGAGAGTCTGTGCCAAAATGTGCCGATATGATATCTGTATGTAAGTGAGGTCATCCTATCCGGTATCAACCACTGATATGGGAGGCAGACATTCTACCTACATTCGACACCTACCATGCTAAGCTAGTAGCATCTGAATGAGGCGTCATGCCAGGAGAGAGGTTTAAAAATGTTCCACATCGATCTCTGCTAACTGGAATCCATCACATGTGCTGATGAGTGTGTGTTGTGTATTTATCTATTTGCATATGTAAGGTGTTCCCGCACAGTTCGTCCACCTCAAAACCGCGAACTGGCCACCTTAGTCAACGCATCGGTTCGGGAATGGGAGGCACAGCACGATACCACTGAGCTGAAGGACCAGTCCAATGCTACCGCTACTGTATGAGGCTTCGGGATGGAGGTTTACTAAGGTTCCACGCCACACTCTGCTAGTTGTCCTCCATTACACTCACACCCCTAAACCTCACTCCCATCCCGGGTCAACGGCACTAGTGTAACTGAGGTGTTCCTGCACAGTTTGTTCATCTCGGGGCCACAAACTTGCCACCTCCTTGTCAACACATCGGTTTGGGTATGGGAGGCATAGCACGATATCGCTGAGCTAAAGGGGGACCCACTAGTTTGACGCCCTTTCGGTACCGTCACATGGTAATAAAACATTTCAAACAAGCAATTTAGGGTTAGGGTTAGGTTTAGGGTTAAGGTTAGGGTTAGGGTTAGGGTTAGGTTTAGGTTTAGGGTTAGGTTTAGGTTTAGGTTTAGGTTCATGTTTAGGGTCAGCGTAAGTACCGAAAGGGCGTCGAATTAGTGAGTCCCGAGCTAAAGAACCAGTCCGATAACCCAATGCTACCGATACTGTATGAGGCTTCGGGAGGGAGGTTTATTAACGTTCCACGCCACACTCTGCTAGTTGGCCTCCGTTACACACATAGGCTGTCTGAAACCTACTGACAAGACCTGATGTGAACCCTAGTGTTACTTTAAAATCACGTCAGACAATCTGATTAGGTACATCCACCTGCTTTACAGTAATCGCATCCTTTACCACTGAGGCACACCTCACCTAATCAAGCGTGCTCAAGCACACACATCCACACATACACACAAGCACGCTCGCAGGTAGGCAGGCCGACAGGCCCACACTCGCACTTGCACACACACACACACACACACACACACACACACACACACACACACACACACACACACACACACACACACACACACACACACAGTGTGTGGCTATGGTGTCCTCATCCATGCCTCTGCCTTAATCGGAGCAGGAAGGAGTGGATTACAATTTGTTGGCCAATTAGACTAACAATAGCCACAGACGTGGCACCGTGCCCAGGCTATAAAAGTTCTGGACAGCCTTTACAATGGAACCACACGTGGGTTGCCAAGCAACGAGGCTAACAAAGATATCCAGTAGGTATGACACTCCTCTGCCCTTTTGTGTTGTGTGTGGAGAGAGAGAGAGAGAGAGAGAGAGAGAGAGAGAGAGAGAGAGAGAGAGAGAGAGAGAGAGAGAGAGAGAGAGAGAGAGAAGGGGGGGAGTTGACTTTTGAAATAGGTTTTATTACACATTCATAAAAGCAAATGGAAATCTAGATTCAGAAAAAGCACTGTAAAGAAAATAAAATCATTACAATTTTAAGAGAGAGTGGGGGGGTGGGGGAGAGAAAGAGAGGGGGGGGGGGTTTGCAGGTCAAATATGTTGTGGGGAAACTATCCTACGCAGAAAATAGGCCTAGTTTTGCCCAGTGTGTTGGTTTAGCGGCATACAACAGAGTTGCCAACTGTCCCTTGAAATACGGAAACGTCCCGTAGATAAAAGTATGGCTTCCGTATTGAGCTGAAATGGGACACGGGACGTTAAAATGCAGGAAATTACACATGAGAAATGCCAAATTTTCTGACCCCCAGACCCCTGCCATGATGAAGTGTCCATTATTTTTTCTATTGACAGTTGACAACCCTATTATTGTATGTTTTGAATCTGAGTGGTTGGAGTGACAACACACATGTGCTTCTCTATTATAAGTAGTTGAACAGTTTGAACTGCTTTCATTGCTTAGCCTACTGGTAACTGGTAACTGCCAGGTTCTGGTAACTGGTTGAATGCTAAGGGGTCTTACACACCAGGGCGGTAAAGCGGCACGGAACGGCCGCGTTTTTTACCGGCGTCTGTGAAAATACATTGAAACATATCTGTCCTTACACACCAATCGGCGGTAGTCGAGCCTCAGCGGCGCGGGAGCCGGCTGCATTTGGAAAATAGAACTCGAGCGTATTTTTCACGCCGGTGACCGGCGGTGTCTCATTCAAATGAATGGCAAAGTAGCATGCTAGCTTTGGCTGTGAGGGGGTTTTGAACAGGACTGGCTGCGCATGCCGACGCTGTCAGTGTGCAAGGCAGAGAAAAACACACCAGCCGAAACTTAGCAGAAAGACTGCGTTCGTCCCGCGACCGTTCCGTTCCGTTTTGGTATGTTTTGCCCCTAAGGCTGTTTACACACTAGGGCGGTAAATCATTGCGTGACGGAATCGATTTTTACCGGTGTTGGTGAAAATACATGGAAACATACAGTATCTGTCCTTACACACCAACCGGCGGTAGCTCCGCGGCGTGCTACATTTGGAAAATAGAACTCGAGTGTATTTTTCACGCCGGCGACCGGCGTAGCAAGCTAGCTTTGGCTGTGGGGGGGGGTTTTGAACTGGACTGGCTGTGCACGTCGACGCTGTCAGTGTGAAAGGCAGAGTAGAACACACCGGCCAAAACTAAGCTGAAAGACCTGGTTCATCTCGCTTCGGATCGGTTTCGCCTTGATATGTCTAAAGCCTAACTGTCTACAGCTTCACCAATGGTGCAATGGCAGATTATGCTTTTTATGCTGAAGACTCTCAATGTAACAACCAAGATAAATGTCACCATTGAGACAAAGTCGGATCAACTCCAGTCTCCAGTCAATGTTTTTTGCCTCTGTGGTAAAAATGTAGCCTCGTGCACCATCCTACGTACTTCCGCCAAGAGACTTGGCTCTGCACTACATGAATACGAAATTAAATGGTAGTATTATGGGATGGTCAGGACCAGGCTTGTAAAAATGCTAATGATGACCAAGTCTAGGCCTACCCAAAACACCTTGCATTAGCGATGTATTTGTGATGTTGAGTGTTTTCCGCAAAGAGTGAATAGTTAACGGACCCCTGTGCAGTAAGAGGCTACGTCTCAATGAGTGTGTCTTTTTCATAATTTTATTTAAATTTTTACCTGAACTCCTTTTATTCAGAGCTCCAGTCATATAAAGGAGCATGGCAGCTCATGCATCTTAGAGCCTTACGTCACATTCAGGACTCATATTTTTATTCATCACCAGCCGAAATGGCTAGTAGACGTTAATCTAGCCAAACACACCGCACTAAAGGGTTAAAGGTCTTGTCTACCAGCCGAACTAGTAGTAGGGAATGGATCGCACTCAATTTTTCTTCTTTCTTGTGGTTTTATTTTATTTTATCTTTGCAGGGACTGACATGACAGACGTTTCGGCTGCACAGAGCCTTCTTCAGTGTCACCCAGCCGAACCAGCCGAACTGCAATTTCACCAGCATTTGGCCGGTTGGCTGGTGTTCATTTAGAGCCCTGGTCACATATTTCTTTCAAAAGAAACCCCTATTATGAGCCATTCCCCCTTATCCATTGTCTCTTGCAAGGTTAGGGTAGGAGGTGAGTGGTTAGATACCACCATTCAGACATACCGCCATACCGCCATTGGAGTTTTATTGCTGGAACCATTTTTCCAGCTTGCAGGAACTGTTCAAAGATCTCAGACCCTACCTTTAAGGGCATTTGGACCGTGACAAAATTATACACTAATCCTGTAAATTGCGCTGTCATTCTCTCCACTTTCCGCTTGTGTCGCAACATTGTTGCAAATGTCAATAGAGTTAGAGCGTTGTTCACGCGCCTTTAAGTACTTGCAACAATGTTTAAATGACTCGGAATGGCTCGGAATGGCAATCAAATACTGTCGGAATGGCGGTATGTCGGAATGGCGGTTGCCCCCCGAGGTGAGTGTGGGTGGGGTGTATATAGCGCTGGGTACGGTAGAATGTGCTGAGCGTTTGTTGTTAGGCATCCTGAAGTGTGCCATGAATGAGCCGAGTCCAGCCGAGCCACATAAAAGGATAACAAAAGCCATGCAGGTGGCAGAACAGACTGGGTGGAGGAAGGAAGAAAAGCCCCAAGCAAGCAGACAGACAGGCAAGTCAACACACCCCATGACAGGTTTTGTGTTGGGCTGGCTCTTTCCAAAAAGGGACCCCACTCTCCCTGCAAGGGGAGGGCCGATGGATGTAGGGAATCCGACTGGGGGACAAAGGGGTCAGTTGTCCCGGGCCCCGGGGGAGAGGGGGGGGGGGCAGAATTGGGTCCCCATTACACTATGTATTGAGGGAGGACTTTCATTTGACTTTGTCTCGGTCCCAGCCAAAGCTGTCAGTGGTCCTCGGTGGGTGGGTGGGTTGTGTAGGTGTAGGGGTGGGGTGCCCCCGTGGACCCTTTTACACCCAGTACGGATCCTGCTGAATCAGGTCCCTATTCGTTACACACTTTATAGCCACTAACGGACTCTTTTCTGTCTTTTGCCCATGTTTGGATTTTTTTCCTGACACGCCCATCCTGTTCTCTGTCTCTGTCTCTCTCTCTATCGCACACACACACACACACACACACACACACACACACACACACACACACACACACACACACGCACACGCACACGCACACACACACACACACACACACACACACACACACACACACACACTAATGTTCTTGCCTGTGCTGTGCTGTCTCTTTCATGCTCTGCTGTTGACCCCTTGGCTTTGTGTCTGTTTGACCTGACAGACAGCGGGTCATCTCTGCATTGTAAACACTGAAGTGTGATTCATTGGCTACACCATGCTCAAAGCAATGCCAAATTAGACAAAAATGCAAAATTAACTTTGAGATAATCAATAGACTAAAACTGAAGGCATGATGGTAGACAAAGAGAGCCATATAGCTGAACTACATTTTCAGTGATAATATATGGATTCAGTAAATCTGTTTAAATTCTGCAATCTGTAAGTTCATTTTAGACCAAAAAAGCTGGTACACTACCATTTGTTAAAATTCATAGATGACACTTTAGCTTAACCCATCCATGTGATTGATATTCCAGATCCGGGGGGGATCCATGTCACAATAAAAAACAAAAGAACACAGTATACAGTTAATGTGTTACGATTACACGTAATATATTTTTTTTTGATTGTCATCATCTGAACCACATTCCCAAATGTCCCTCTAAGTTTACAGCTTCAAACTGTCACAGGAATCACATTTGTGAGGTAATAATGTTCAAAAGAATCCAAATTGTCATGCTGTTTGTGTGACGGCAGTTGTCAGTGGCTTCAAAAGAGTCTGGTGATTACTGAGCAGGCTGTCGTCAGTGTCAGTATGTGTGTTACTGGAGCACTGTGTGTCAGTCCGCATGCATGCTGTGTCTGACCGAGAGGTTGTTACCCTCCTGTCTCCTATACTGCGTCCACCACCCCACGCATGCATGCTCTCTCTCTCTCTCTCTGTGTGTGTGTGTGTGTGTGTGTGTGTGTGTGTGTGTGTGTGTGTGTGTGTGTGTGTGTGTGTGTGTGTGTGTGTGTGTGTGTGTGTGTGTGTGTGTGTGTGTCTCTCTCTCTCTCTCTCTCTCTCTCTCTCTCTCTCTCTCTCTCTCTCTCTCTCTCTCTCTCTCTCTCCCCCTCTCTCTCTCTCAAACACACACACACACACACACACACACACGCACACACACACACGCACACATACACGCACACACACACACACTTTTCTTTCTTTCCTGTGAATTCTTCTTCCCATTATGACTTAAAATCAAATGGAATTAGAAACCGGATAATACAATACTTTTTGGCCTTAACAACCCAAAGTCTTTTGCAATTTCTTTATAAACTACACCCCTGCCTTTATAACATTGGCTACATGGGCGTTTCTATGCCTTATTCTAAGTGCTATTTAATCCTTTCAAGGTTAGTTTTCTCAACCTCTTTCAATATTTCAGCTTTTGGCCTTGTGCTCTGGTGTACTAATTTTAGCAGATGTATGCCTAGCCATTTTAGCAGTTTGGCTTTTATTGAACATGTTTGTTTATCCTCTGAAACACTTGTACAAGTGCTTCTTAAAAGAGGCTATGATTATGATTAATACTACATGCTATTAGCAAGTGCTATTAAGTCTTTTTCAATGTTTTTTTATTTATTTCTTTTTACCAGAGAGCTTCTCTTAATTGGATGTGCTTTTCTCCGGAAGCAAACACCACAAGTATCCAGCTCTCTGTTCATGCAATCAAAGCTAATTAATGACATTAAGAGTGAATGAAATCGGCTTAATTGGTTGAAGGGAAAGCATGTCGTGGGAATGTGTTTGTGGGTGGCTATGAGTGGGTGGGGGATGTAATTGAGTAAAGATAGCTCAGCATCCTACATGCCGGAGAGAGAGAGGGAGAGAGAGAGAGAGAGAGAGAGAGAGAGAGAGAGAGAGAGAGAGAGAGAGAGAGAGAGAGAGAGAGAGAGAGAGAAAGAGAGAGACGGGACAGACAGACAGAAAGACAGACAGACAGGCAGGCAGGCAGCCTACACAGACCTCTGTCTTCCACTGTATCGCATCCAGAGAGAGAGAGAGAGAGAACTGTAAACCTGGTCTTTTGCTGAACTACAGTACATCTTCGCTGCCTCTCTAGCATATATACTTTGACACATAGCCTACAGTAACTAGGTTCTTTAAAATGCAAAGCTGTCTGTGAGGTACCCCCACCCCGTCCACAGAGCCACATCTTGTCACAGAATGTTTTCCACCTGGACAGAATGGACTCCTTGGAAACTGAATTATGACGCAATTGCAGCAGTCCGGTGAGAGAGACAGATTAATTCTGAAGCCTCTCCGCCAGCTGCTGTGCTTTGGCAGATAACTGAAAAAGTTTTTACACTTGAAAAAAAAACTTTACTTTAACTTGCCAAAAATGTCCATTGAGGAATCTGCTTCATGGACAGAACTTTATTTTGTGAAGAAAATAGATATATAAAAATGTTTTTCAGGTTAGAAAAAAATGAGTCTTTCGCCTTATTGTACCAATTAACATGAAGTGACATAAGCGTATCATATGCTTGAAATGTTTAAGAACACCACAGTCTGAAAGTCGGGTTAAATAAGGTAACACCATATTTGAAGGGTGCCATGTAAACAGCATAAGAATTACATGACACAACAGGGTCATTACTGTGATGATACATTGTAGACATATATGACCGTTGTCATAATGTGCCATTTTGTTTCTGGAAGCTTTCAAATTTCTGAGTAGAAAATTCACATTTCACATGTTGGAGTGGAAAATGAAACACCATCTAACTGTAATTTGAAGAGGTCTTCATAAGGATGACATGCAACCAGCATAAGAATGATATGACACGTCGGGAACATTAAGAATGTTTATGACAGCTGTTATCATGATCATGATGTGTCATTCGGCATTTGGAATGTTGGAGTCTGTACCATGGGCAAATAGTTATCAACGAAACATTGCTAGAACAATTAGCACTATAGGACATGCACCAACCCAGCGCCATGTAACAGACTAAAAATCCTCTTCCCAGTGTAAGTATGTATGCTTGTCCTCTGCAGCCTCAGTGCCCTTTTCCCCCATTCTCCTCCAGCGTGTGACCGAGGCTGCCCTACTAAAATGACCAGGACTCACTGTGAGTGAGTCTGTGAGTGTGAGTGCCACACGTGCTTGATGGCTCAATGCCTGGCTGCCTGGCTGGCTAGCTGGCTGGCTGCAGGACCACTGGCAGCTTTGGCTGGGCCCGGGACAAAGCCATCTGAACACCCAATTCTGGGCCCTCTCTTTCTCCCTGGGCCCAGGACAACTGACCCCTTTGTCCCCCTTGTCTACTACCCTGGCTGGCTGATTGGCTGGAGGCTAAGATGAGATCAGGGTGACAGCTGAAGCGTACTGTACTGTATAGCCTTGACCAGGGACAACGGTGACAAAGGGGTCAATTGTTCCGGGCCCAGGGAAAAGGGTGGCCCAGAATTGGGTCAATATTGAATTATATGTATTGGGGGTGGGGGGCTTTCAGTTGACTTTGTCCTGGCCCTGGGCCAAAGCTGTCAATAGCCATGTCTACTTTACTGTATAGCCCTGACACTCACTACTGTACGCTGGCCAGTCAGAGGGCCAAATGTTGGAAATGGTTAGTCTGCAGCACAGTACTCCAAACATGTACACTTAATATCTTTAAACGCTTTGTGCAGAGCTTTATAGCCTTACTGTCCCCAAAATTGTAATGACCAAGTCTTAATCTGTTACATCTGGCTCTCTGTTATTTCATAGTCAATGTTGTTATGATGTTGTTGAGTATTTTCTGCAAAGAGTGAATAGGCCCGTTCACTTGCCCATCTGCAATACGAGGCTACTTAAAACATAGGCCTACAATGTTTCGATCCCTTTGGGCTTGATGAAGAGCAAGGGGATCAAAACGTTAGTTGTATGTTTTAATAGTTTATACTGTATTTTACTGTATTATAGGCTACTGTATTTTTATGAACAAACTATAGGACAGGCCAATTGTTTCTTATTGTTTGCTACTAGCACCTACAAAGTTACACGCAAAGCACCAATTGACATATTAGTACAAGTAATTTGGATGACACATAGGCCTATTATAACCTGGTTCTCACAAGCTCACAAAGATGCACAAAGCACTAAGGGTCTGCTATTATTTCCAGGGATGTATTTTCAGGGAACTTAGTGAAGGTGGGGTCTGTAAAGGTGGCCGGCTTCAATGCAGGCCTAAAATGCAGGAAGAAATCCTGAATTGTGTTTATTGTACGGCCCTTGGAGGACTAATTCAAATTTGAAGTGGCCCCTCAAATGGGTTCCTCAGCTCTGGTTTAGAGGATCTGGAGTAAAGTACGCCATTGATGTCAATAGTGCCCGGGAATTAAGAGGGTCTGTGATGTAACAAGCAATGACACCCCAATTTTACGACTTCATATATGAGGTTAGGCTACACCGAAAGCCATGGTATTTTGGGATGGTGTGTGACAAAATAAATAATTGAGGAGGGGGGCTTTCAAGGAGTTAAATGGGCGTTAGTCCTTGAGAAGGCAATTTGCATTAAATTTGGTGATTTGCTGTGGGATACTTAATAAGCTGTGGATCAATACAAAAAAGGATATTTCCATGTGAATGCGCATAGCCCAGGGGCGCATGTTGATTCGACCTAATTGGCTTGACGCCTTCTACATGTGAATTAAATCCCCGCGAGACCCTGTTTTGATCTGGCGCTTTAAAAAACGTGAGAGGGGCAACACGACAATGTTAACAAGATTATTTGTTCTGCCTATTATTCCAGCAAAGGAGGGAAGGATATCCACGGCGAGATCCTCTAAGGCGAGCCGCAGGAAATGTCAATATGAATTCCGATAAATTGCGTGAACTGAAGTCTGATCAGATCAATGAATTACTAGGATGTGTTCTGGTTGGGACAGCCCCTGCGGGTTCTTGCATATTTCTCTTGCCGGGTACTGCAGATGGGATGAGATGGTTGGTTTATGGAATGTGTGGTATGCGTCCCGGGACGAACCAAAACTGTTTTTTAGGGGGGTGACGCATCACATTCCCACTATTTAGAGTTGTGAAGACAAACTGCTTATCCGATTGTGAAGCTAACCAAGAATAATTAATTGGACACGTGTCCGTAACCTGACAATGTATAGATAAGCCTTCGGTGTGGTCCTGACGTTGAAAGTGCAGGTTGAGGTTTTCCCTAACAGTTCACGGAAAAGTGGTTTCTTCCACAGGAGGTGGGTCTAGGCTGCGGGCCACAGAAGTCAGATCAATGAACCGGGCGGGTTCCTGAAACTGGTTTGGCGACCCAAGGTAGAATAAACCTTGGACATATTTTACAGTTAAAGTTCACCGTTCAGTGGTCTCATTTACTGATACCCCGTTTTACATTTTTAAAGGCGATCCAAGCCTCCATACAAGCCGTGTGATATGTGGATCATTTGTGCGCTGTAAAGAACCCCGGGATAAACGTCGACTGTGAGATATTTACTCTGAATACTTTTTATTGGCATCGTCGAGCATCGAAAATCAAGGGAATTAAAATGATCTTCGCCAATACAGCCAATCCGATGAGGACTCCGTATCGTAAGCAGGTAGGTCTCTACATAGTAACGTTGCGCGAAGTGACCCACTGTGAATTGGCAATGGCAACTTAATTAAATGGCGAGTCTTTTTGTACATCGTTGCCGGCTTTATTGTCGGCTTCTTTGTGTCCCACGTTATTATTAGTTGTTTCTAACCATTGTTATAACATTGTTACTGAATAGAAAATCTCCAGTTTATGTAAAGATGTGCGCGTAAAGTAACAGAGCTGGCTGGCTAGCGATTTCCCCTTCGCTTGCTTTAGATGACTGATTGCATGTATTTCGTAGTATTGGAATAGGGAATGGTGTCGCTGGACATGTTTGGAGAACGACTCTTTGAAACATAGCCCTGGGTCACTTGCTTGTGAATATTGGCCATTTGGTTTTAGATGATGGGTGATGCCTCGTATTGGCAGTGGGACCTGAACGCTACATAGCCCAGTTGACCTTTGTCGTGATCAGGATGCGAGATAAACCAGCAGGAAAAACGGCTTATCATAGCCCACCGCTTTTTTAAAATGACGGACGCATATTTGGTTACAGATGAGCTAAACAGTTCCTGTTCGCTTCATATAAGATTACAGGCTACGGCTTTGCAATGCACACTAGATACAGTATCCTACGACCATATCGCGCTCAACATCCGGTTTGTAAGTGAATTAACGTCCCAGCCCTGGGCTGTGCTGATGCTGATAAAACAGGAATTTTCTGACGCTTTCAATTACTAAATGTTCAATCCCTATCATTTCCTATTCATAGGCGTACCCCTTCATATTTAGAGATCCCTTCATCTATTGTCGGCTAAAACGTGCATCCATTTACCATACATGACCCAAACTGCATGTGATGTTTTTTTTCCAAGCAATGCCATCTCAGTGGGTGGTATGTGTTTGTTACATGCAGAAAAAAAGATGTCCAGTCATTTGTCATCGACACCCCATTTAATACATTGTATCTAACAATGACATCAGCAGAAACGTGGGGCTTTTCCTTTTCTAAATTCGGTGGGAATTGGGAGCCAGGTTTTTTGCTGTCCCGGTGGAAGGATGGGGTCCCAGGATGCTCCGAGGCGAGCGAACGACCGGAGGAAAATCTCGAGCGCTCATGCATATGCATGAGCTGCCATTGTAAGCTGCACTCAGGGTCAAACCACCCAGGGGTGTGGCTAGAGAGAGAGAGAGAGAGAGAGAGGGAGAGAGAGAGAGATGAGAGATGCAGTTGAATGATGGTCGCTATATGACAACATGCCATCTTGTACTTAATCCCCCCACTTCCCTGTTGTAGCTGTAATGAAAAAACAAGGTGGCGGATATTTCTAATCATGGCTGAAAAGCATATTGGAACTGATGGAAAAACACACACATCATTTGCCTAAAGGCGAAAAATACACATGCACATTACCCTACATCCTGCCTATTGCTTAACGCCAAGGTTGGTGATGGATGGATTAGCACTGTTTTTGAATTGGGCTTCATCATGTATTGCAATGCCATGTTCAGTAGCTTCCTCACCAGTCACCATATGTTTTTTTCCTTCAATTTGGTCTTTGGTAATAAAGGAATGAATCAAGAAAGGATGACGCTTTATGGTCTTTATAAGTCAGTGATATTGTTACATCACCGAGAGAGGGGTATAAAAAAAACAAAAAAAACAAAAAAGTTCAAATTTTCCATTGAGAGATCTCTAGACGTCAGAGCCTTCTCCGTTGCACTGCTCTCTTTCCACCGAACTCCCTTCACGTCAGCTTCGCCTGTGTGGGATGCAGGCTCGCCTAGGTTAGTGTGGCCTTGCGATTTCACAGTTTACACAAACCATATGGCCAGAGATGACTGCTGCTGCTGCCGAGGCTGCTGCTCGGGCTCGCTCTGCGTGGCTGTGTGTGCTGTTCGTGCACTCCCATGGGGTAGGCTGCTACGCCATCACAGGATGGTGGATGGTCTCTCTCCACATACAATCCAATCTCGTCCACCTCTCCTTCTTCCTTCCTTCCTTCCTTCCTTCCTTCCTTCCTTCCTTCCTTCCTTCCTTCCTTCCCTCGCTCCATCCCTTCCTCCATCCCCCCTTTCTCCCTTCTACATATCCATGCATCCTCCTGAAGGCTTGAACGCAGTGTCTGCGTCCAGGTTTTTTTTTTCTTTTTTACATCTTTTATCTATTTCCAGCAGCGATCTGGCCCACCCTTTTTGGACTGTGTTCTTCACTCAGTTTCCCTTACTGTTTCCTATCGTTTCAACGTCCTTTTCTGCCATTTCGTATGCACTCTCTCTCTCTTTCTCTCTCTCTCTCTCTCTCTCTCTCTCTCTCTCTCTCTCTCTCTCTCTCTCTGACACACACACACACACACACACACACACACACACACACACACACACACACACACACACACACACACACATACAAGCACTGCCAAGCTCATCGAGTCACTGAAGATTGTTGTGACTTTTGATCATCTTTGTGGCACCTATGAGATGAAGGAGGCTGGAGCCTTTGGTTTACAGAAAAAAAGGATCATCGGTGAGCTGATCTCCAACAGAGAAGAATAGATAAAAAGAAGAATGTTTCTCAAAATAGATTTGAGATAGAACCAAGCCTCTCCTCAGCTCCAACCAAGAAGAGTTCCTGGGTTGGATCCTGTGCTGCGTTTTTGATTGAAGTTCTTCTTTTACGGCTGAGAAGCATTCCAAAGAGGACCCTTGAGGACACTTCTCTGGGTTGGAGCCAAAGAGACTCTTTATTCTCACAGCGATCTTCTCTGCCCACACTTGAAGTGCGAGGAGGATGGAGTATTTCGGAAAGGGGTGACTGCCCCCCACCCATATACGCAGGCCTGCCGACAAAGTGGGGTACAAAGGGGTATGTTGTCCCGGCCCCAAGGAGGTAGGGGGCCCAGAATTGGGTCCCCATTATATTGTACTTATTGTGTAAGGGGCCCTTTCAGATAACTTTGTCCTGGGCCCAGCAAAAGCTGTCAGCGGCCCTGCCTATACGTACTGTCATTTTCACAACCCCTGCTTCTGCTTTGTGGTCAGGCATGTCTTTGTGGAGGCCTTTACGTTTTGGCCTGTGGCTACTTTCCAAGTTTTTAACGTTCATTCACTCGCCCACCGTGGATGGAATCAATAGATTCTTTGTCTCACGCCCTTTTCGCTCCATATTCAAAGAACTATAAACCCCCATACACACGGCACACACACACTCCCAATTTTACACTTAGTCTCACCATTGCACTCTCATTTCTTTCTTTCCCTCCCTCTCCCTCTCTCTCTCTCTCTCTCTCTCTCTCTCTCTCTCTCTCTCTCTCTCTCTCTCTCTCTCTCTCTCTCTCTCTCTTTCTCTCTCTCTCACACACACACACACCCTGAGGAGAAATGCCCAGATGTGTGTGCCTTGCCTCAGCTCCCCCCCCCTCCCTCCTTTGCAAGTGCTGGTTTGATGCATGTGACATACTGAAATTGAGCGGTCTTGTTTTTACTTCAAGACGAATCACTAGGATCCCCCAGGATCCTCCTCCTTACACCGATTGATGAATGCGCCTCACCTGATGTTCAAGATGGCTCAGCGTCTCTCCTGCTACACCCTCAGAGGAAAAACAATATCTTCATGTGCTTGGCTCGTCAGCTCATGTCTTACACCTAAACCATCAGGGTTGTTCTGTTGTAGGATTATGTGTCACCAGCCCAGCATGGTCCCGCAAAAAGTATCAGAGCTTTGAATTTGGAATAGAGGATTTAGTAATATGTGAAGAATTTTGTGGCAAAACGATGTATCCACCATTTTTGACTTTTGCATTTTGTTATTGGAAATGACTGTTCAGAAGTCCTATCATCTACTGTATGTGTGAATTCTTGCCATTCAAATATTTTGAGAGCATACTTTTTAACCATATATAAAATGCATTTTGCAATGCAATGCAATCGAATGCCCAATACAAAAATGTCAATTTTCCCAACTGTTCTGAAATATCGACACCATTTTGCAACAGAACTCTTAAATGGATGGACCATAGGCCTATGAATACCTTCATAAGCACTTTATAAATAACTATTTATCAACAAAATGTTTACAAATATTTATATATTGGTAAGAAATCCTATGTTACCACAGCAGACACAGCACAGTCGTATCAGTCCTGGAAGTTTCTCCTCCAAAGACCAAAAGGCATTAAACCACATAAAACTCACACAGTAGAAGTTGATTCCCACTCCACTGTGCAGTCGTAGTTTGGTTCTCTTACTCCTTTACAAACATTTATAAATGCTTTGTTAAATATTGATTATTATTAAATGTCAGTGTTTATAAAGCTTTTTTGGGTAGTTATTCTAAAGTTTTAGCAATGATTCATATGTGAACTATACTACAACTCTTTTATGGACCACATACTGTAAAAGTGGCCCATTCCTTATTCTCCTCTTATAGAAGTAAGCCATGTACGCTTTACATATCTATATGTCTAAGAACTACGTATATATTGAGTATATCTTACACCTTAACCATCAGGATTGTAAATGTTGTGGGATGGAGTGACATCTCTCGTGTAGCATGGTCCTACATGAAGTATCAGGGTTTCATGGGCTTTGAATATGAGGATTTAGTAATGGAGATGGACGATGGGATACACACGTTATGTAAAACTTACAAAATGGTTCATATATGGACTATCAATTTCTTACATGGCACATACTATTACAGTGACCCATTGCTCATATTCCTCATATACTGTAAGTAAGGCACCCATACTTGTCCATGCGTAAACATTGTACATGGAATTTGTATGAGTTTGAGCGGCAAAAGTGGCAAATTTGTAATGTAAGATTTTTATATGAATTTGTATAGCCATATAAGTTTAACATATCTATACATCTAAACATTTGTATAGCCATATAAGTTTTGCATATCTATATATCTTAACATTTGTATAGCTAGTACGTTTTACATATTTAAATATCTTATCCCTATGAGGTGCTTGTGTGGCTGCATCTCACACATCAGCCATCAGGGTCGTTCTTTTTGTAGGATTATGTGACGTCAAGTCAAGTCGGCTTTATTGTCAATTTCTTTACATGCACTCACTGGTCATACAAAGAATATGAAATCACGTTACTTTCCCATGCAGACATAGGCATAGACTTTAGGTGTGGACATAGACAATTAGACATAGACAAATTGCCATAGACAGTAAGCATACATTACACTTAGAGTACCTATACAATACCCATCTCTAGCACAAGTCCTGCGAAAAGTAGGCCTAGATATATAGATATATAAATACAGAACTTAGTGTAAGTAATGAATGAATGGAGATGTGTTACGTTTTGTTTGCCCGTAACTGAGTGACGGCAAAAATTGAAGGTGTGAAAGTGAAACGCATCGCAAAAAAGAGATGGACTGACTTCATAGTTTCCAGAGTGTGTGTGTGTGTATATCGTGTGTGTGTGTATCGTGTGTGTGTGTGTGTGTGTGTGTGTGTGTGTGTGTGTGTGTGTGTGTGTGTGTGTGTGTGTGTGTGTGTGTGTGTTCGCTTAGCCACAGCCTGCCTGTCAACACGACAGGGAAAAATGTATGTAAGTGAGAGAGTGGGGGCGTCTGACTCTGTCTGTGTTTGTCTGTGTGTGCCTGTGCCTGTGTTTGTTTCCATCTGAGTTAGCTAGCGGTTTCACTTGTTTGTGTGAGCATGACTGAATGGATGAATGTCTCGTGTGCTCGTAGAGAACATGTAGAGAACTTGACAGAGTGTGACTGTGGATACCTTTGTGTATGTGTGTGTGTGTGTGTGTGTGTGTGTGTGTGTGTGTGTGTGTGTGTGTGTGTGTGTGTGTGTGTGTGTGTGTGTGTGTGTGTGTGTGTGTGTGTGTGTGTGTGTCTGTAGAATGTACCAGTCCATATGGGTATGTACTATACCTGTATCCAAATGGGTGTTGGGGATATTGTAAATATTAGAATCGTACTACTTACTCTTTATAACAAAGTAATAGGCCTATGTGTCATCCAAAACAGGGCACGGCTTCAACCCATGCCAACAACAACAACACACACACACACACACACACACACACACACACACACACACACACACACACACACACACACACACGCTCACACGTGTCACTACGTCTGCTTGTGCAATGCATGTGTGAGGTAGTGGAGGGCTACTCTCTCTCTCTTTTTTTTTTGAAGTAGGTCAGTGTGTCAGAGCGCATATGGCTCCTTGTTAGCATCCATCCACACCAGGAGCCTCACCAGGTGCCTTCAAAGGTTGCACACCGCACACCGCCGCTGCCTTCAATTGCCACCTTTGACATCAGAAGCGGATCTCACACTTGCAATTTCTCTTCATCTTCTTCATGCATGGTCCCCTTCTCTCTCTCTCTCTCTCTCTCTCTCTCTCTCTCTCTCTCTCTCTCTCTCTCTCTCTCTCGCTCTCATCTTTTCATGCAACCCAACACCCGGCGTCCTTCTAAAACCCATCGCTGATTAGTCACTCACAAGCAGCTTCACAGCATTCATAGCACAGCTACAGCTAGCTTTCTCACCACTTCACTCGCTGTGTGAAGTGAATACGTTGGGGGAAGTACTTGATGAACATTCTCTTTTTTTTCCCTCTACATTCCCCGTTGGAATCTGAGGCAGCTTTCGCATTTTTTTTCCTCCTTAATTTTATTTTTTGATTTATTTTTTTTTGGTGCAAAATTAGTTGGTGGCCATTTTGTTGGGAAGAAAGGAGAGTGCTGTGTAGTGTGGAATGGAATGGAATGGAATGGATGCTGTTTTAATGAATGAGTCAGAGAGAAAGGAAGGAAGTGAATCAGCGCTGTGGGCTGTGGTGGTCGTCGCTCCAGCTCTGCCGTGCCGTGCCATGATGGAGCACATGTGCTTGTTGGATGATGATGAGGGCCGGGGGCCCCCCACTTCCGCCAGCCATACCAGGCCGATCAAGCTCACCTGGTCACATGACCAAACCCCAACCCCCCACCCCCACCCCTACCTCTCTTCACCAGGGCTGCCACCATTTTTTTACCCCTTCCCTCACCCATACTCTAACCAGGTCGGCTGAGTTGATTTCACCTGGTCACATGACCCTACCCGAGCTGCCTCAGGCTGCCCCCCCCCCACACACACACACACACATCCCCTTCCTCCCACTTTACACAGTCTGATGCCACTTTTACCACTACCCCAACCCAATACAACACCCATTTACCGAGCCGGCCGGGCTGAGATGACTGCACTTGGTCACATCTCACCACCAGAGGCGCATCTTGTCACCAGGCTAGGCAGGCAGCCGCTTGGGGCCCCCAATCCTATACATGGTGAATAACAGCCAAGACTTGCAACTACAGAAGTGGTGATTTGTTGTGAATGTTCATTATCTTGATTTTTTGCTTGGGGCCCCAGCATACCCTAGAATCGCCTCTGCTCACCACCACAACCACAACCCAACCCAACCCAACACCCCACAGTCAGCCACCCCTAAAACTACCCAGCTACCCAACCTCCCACCCTTCAGCCCTTCTACTCAGATCTGACGCCACTTTTACCACTACAACAAATCACACCACACCCCTCCAGCCAGTCTGCCAATATTTTCTTAACCATTACTCATTACTCACTCCAGTCCAGGCCCACTCCAACCCCCTTACCAAAAGGAGTCCCAGTACCACATCCACCCGGCCCCACCCCACCCCCTCCCTACCCTACCCTACCCCTCTACCCAGCCACACCATTATTTTTTACCACTTCCCCCACTCCACTCCACTCTCAACCCAACTCCCCCCCCCCCACACACACACACACACTTTTTTTTTCCAAATGGCATCCCAAGCCAGACGCACTAAAAAAATAGTAATAAATAAAACGCTGTGATGGAGAAGCTGTTTGTGTAGGCAGGGGGAGAGGAGGGGTGGAGGGGAGAAGGAGGGGGTGGGGGGTTGGGGGGGTTAGTCATTCCTGAAACCTCAAAAGGCACATTAGCAATAAATCCACAGCCAGCCCCTGTGAGGCTTGGCTTCCATTCTCAACAGCATCACACGCCCAGATCTTCCAGCTTTGCACGTTGGCTGGAGTAGACCCTGTGTGACCCAGTATTATTATAAACGCATTTCCTTGCATATTTACTCTCTTGGCCGCTACCCTAGGTATAGAACAGGAGTAAGGAAGGACTCTTCAATGAGATTGTCTTTGTCACACTACCATCTTCAAGCACTGTTCTGCACCATGTGTAGAATTGTGTTCTGCGTCTTCAGCATCCCCATCAATATGCTCCCTCTTATAAGGATAGGGTTACACTAGATGTGTTACATTATGTGAGGTCAACATCAAGATTAAATTGAAAGAATGGTCTATTTTTGTAGAATGTTCGTAACGCTTCTGTGTCTGATGTCGCGAGCCTCATTGATTTATGAAGGAAGCTAAATTCTTAGGGCAGATACCAGTAGGTCTCTCCCTTATGAAAATGAACCATGGTTTTATTGTAGTAACCATGGTTCTACCATCATATGTCATAAGTACTCTGAACCAACCGTAGTATTACTATCAAAGGTGTAGCTATGGCTTGGAGAGTTGTTGGAATCAATCAATCAATCAATCAATCAATCAATCAATCAATCAATCAATCAATCAAAAGCTCTGCATTATGTCTGTAACAGTTGGAGTGTAGTTTCTATACTGCATGTAGTGTCCTCACTGTCCTGACTCCTGACCTATAGTGGTTCTTTTTTAGTGGTTTTCGTTTATCACTCTCCCAGTTTCAAGCTTAGCTCTATGGCTGTGTGTTTGGCTATATAACTTCAGTGTCCCTACCAATGTGTTTTCACTCTCTACATGTATTTCATGCTCTACCTCCTTCTCACCATTAATTTCAAGTGCTCTCTGTCTTCCTCCCTCCCTTTCTTTCCGTTTCTCAATTTATCTCCCTCACCCTCTATCTCTAGATTTCTCTCATCCTCTATCACTCGGAATTTATCTCTCACCCCTCCTGTCTCAAATTCTCAGCCTCCCTCTCTTTATTTCACCATCTTTCTTTCTCTCTCTCTTAGGTTAGTATTTTTCTTTTATAAATGCTTAAAATGAGGTGAAACTCTTCAGGGAGCTTGGAATCACTGTATCACAGTATTATTGACATCTAGTTCTCCACTATGGCTGGTAGTAGACCCAAAAGAGTTTAGTTGAAAGCATCTGGACTCCTTGATGTCTTTCTTGTTCAAGCTCCAACAACGAGTCTGGTTGCTTGCAACGAAATGCTTTTGGATAACTTGACCTGGATGGATTGGAATCTTCACGAAGCTTAAGCACTGTTGTAGACCCTCTGTGTTGTGTCCTCAGCATCCCCCATCATCAATGTGTTTCCTTTTACTAAGTATAAATGCCCAAACGGTGGAAGAGAACAGAACAATTAATCTGTTCTAGGCTGATAGGAAGAAGCAGTTATGGAGTTATTTGGAGTGTTTAGTGGGCATTTTGTACCTGTAGTTTTTCATTCAGCAAAAGTACTATAGAGCCTGTGTGCTGTGTCCTCAGCATACCCCATCTTCAATGTGTTTCCTTTTATAGATGCCCAAAAGGAGGAAGCGAGCAGAATAGAGTTAGCACTCCTTCCTATCACTCCTGTTCACGGATAGGGTAGGGTAGGGTTGGGTAGGATGGGATAATTGTACTCCTTGCACCCATATCGGGATCTCCTTGCCACCCCATCTCCTGTGGCTCCATTGTTTCACCCGGACAGGAAAACAAGCATTTGGAAACTGTGAGTGCACGGGGAAAGGAGAGGAGAGGAGAGGAGAGGAGAGGAGAGGAGAGCAGGAGGAAGAGAGTTGAAAATGAGAGGGGAGAGGGAAAGAATTGGAGAGTGTGAGTGGGAGAGAGGATGGCGGAAATACAAAAGGAGAAAGAGAAAGATAGTGAAATGAAGAGAGGGAGAGGGGAGAGAAATGAAGAGAGAGAGAGGGTGAGAAATACATTTGGACAGAGAGAGAGAGAGAGAGAGAGAGAGAGAGAGAGAGAGAGAGAGAGAGAGAGAGAGAGAGAAATTTAGAGCGAGATGAGAGAGGGAAAGAATTGGACAGAGGAAGTGGGAGAGAGAAGGGAGAGAGAGAAAGAAAGATAGTGAAAGGAAGATAGGGAGGGTGAGATACAGAGAATTTGAGAAGGGAAGGGTGAGAGGTAAATTCAATGAAATGGAGAGAGAGGGAAGGTGAGGGAGAAAAACTTAGATATGGAAAGAAAGAGAGGGAGGAAGAGAGAGAGAGCGCTTGAAATTAAGGGAGAGATGGGGGCTCAGAGAGATGAGAGTTAGAGCATGAGATATGTACATGGGGAGAATTGTAGAGAGGAGGAGAGAGATGGAGTGAGAGACAGAAAGAAAGAGTGAGAGATAGAGTTTGAGAATATTGAAGAGAAATGGAGAGATGAAGAGAGAGATGATGAGAGAGATAGCATGAGACATGGTGAGAAAGACATGAGTGTAAAGTGAGGGAGATGAATTGAGAGATGGAAAGAAATGGAGAAAGAAAGAAATAAAGAGAGAGAGAGAGATAGAGAGAGAGAGAGAGAGAGAGAGAGAGAGAGGGAGGGAGAGTTGGAACAGGGCATTGGGTGTGCTGGAAGGGGATTGAGGGCCTGCTGTGCTGTGCAGGAGGCCGGCCGGGAGGGAGGGAAGGAGGGAGGGAGAGAGACAGAGAAAGAGGGGGTGTGGTAGTGTAGGCTTTCAGGCAACCCCCTTGGGGAATGGAGCCGCCAGATAAGGGAGGTGATTTGCAGGTCGGGACAAGAACGGCTCATTGTGACGGCTCTGGAAAAAGAAATGGTGGTAGTGCTGGTGGAGGTTGTTGGTGGTGGGGGGTGGGGGGTTGTTGAGTCGCTTGACACTTGGCGTGTCAAAGGCAGTAAACGTTGGTGCGGAGGTTCAGGAGGAGAGAAAGGATGGAGTTGGGTGGGGTGGGATGGAGTGGATTAGGGGTTCACCAGTCTTCTGACGTGGGTGTCATTGCCAAGAGAGGAAAGCATAACTTTCCAGAGATGTGATG
>NC_085868.1:27575200-27577700 GCF_034702125.1 Engraulis encrasicolus
ACGGACGCGTACAGGCTGGCAATTCTCGAAATTGATTCTTTTAGAGTCGGTTAGCAAATAGCCGTAATCCCCACCCCTTGGCCGGCGTCCTGGCTTGGAGGTTTAGCCGGGGTCATCGGAGTAACAGGAGAGGAGGCAAATTGAATCAGAGCTGAGCCGCCGCCCCATGCAGCCCCGCACCGCCCTACACCGGCCCAAACCACCCCAGCCCCACATGGCCCAGCCTGTTGGCTTAACAGGCTTTCAGATTTCACATTTTTGATATGGAATGGTGACATTCAGGCAGGCAATTACAGGAAAGGTGGAGGAGGAGGAGGTGGGTAAGAAGGATATAGTGTGGCTGGTGGATGGGGACGTGGTGCCTGATCTAGCCGGCCTGTATCCACCTCCTCCAGGGTCACTGCCAGCATTGCCTGGGCCTGGGGCAAAGTCATCTGCAAGGAAGGCCCCTCTACTTAGTAATACACACCCTCTCTCTCCCTGGGCCCGGGACAACTGGCCCCCCTTGTGCCCGCCTGTCGGCTTCCCTGCCTACATCTACGTACCTCCACAGGCCCCGCTAGGCCGGTCAACTCAAGGCTTCAGAAAGATCCCCTTTAAATCACTGCAAATTATAGACCAGCTCACCTGTGTTTTGGACATGTTGACATTATGGGGTCGGCTTAGCAGACTTCCGGGGCTGGGGGGGGGCATTGGCTGGAGGGGGGCAGGGAAGCTGACAGGGGAGGGGCAAAGCGGTTGAGCGGTGAGATGGGGAGCCCCAGAATTGGGCCCTCATTACATTGTATGTAAGATATAAGGTGGGGGTGTTCAGATTACTTTGTCGTGGGCCCAGCCAAAGCTGTTAGCGGCCCTGGTGGGGGGATAGAAGGATTGGGAGGATGGGGAGCCATGGAGCCAAGCCAGAGCAGGGATGATTATTTCACCTTGTTTTACTTTTTTTCCACCCGCAGAGGATAACATTCCCCCTCTCCGGATGGGGGAGTGTGGATGAAGGCTATAAGCCCCTCTGGCTAGGTTGGCTTAACCCGCTTATTTTATTTTCACTCGAGAGCAGGGCTGGGCAATATGGTATGAAAATGATCACGATATTATTTTTTCCACATTGCTTTAAAACTACATATTAATCACAATTACTAGAGCTAGACTGTGTAGAACATCAAATCAAAATGTTCTGTAATTGACTGGACTTGGCAGAAGCCATGGTAGAGAAAATGTGGTAGTGAGCTTTCAAAGAAAATACAGTACGTGTATACACACAGTGAAATGTACAGAATATTGAAAGGAACAGTCCACCCTTTTTGATTTTCACTATTTGCAGTATTTCCAAATATTGCAGTATTTGAATGTGCATATCAATTTCTTTTCAGTGTGTTCAGTACTTACAATGACAGTATTAGCATAGCTTAGCACAGTCACTGGAAGTAAATTTTACCATTAGCACCAAGGCACAAGTAATCACTGGACGGCATTAAATAGGCATTTGCACTTTGATGAATTTTACATGAATTTTAAAATACTTCACAAGTTGATTTGATGATGTTGTATCTGGTACAATAGACTTCATTGCTACACTAAATATGGCTATGCTGTCAAACTAGACATTGCAAACACATAGAAAAAGTCATATGTATTCTCATATTTTACCAGGGCTCAGCTACAAAAAGCAGTTTCCTGAAATAAGGTGGACTGTTTCTTTAAAGCAGGGGTGGGGAACCTATGTCTTGAGGGCCATTTGCGGGCCTTTACATAATTTTAATGTTATGCAGCTTCACATGAAATATGACATATTTTGTAAAGGAATCTTAGAAATCACATTTGCAATACAAGTAAGTTATATTCAGGGGACCACCAAGAGAAGGTGTCATCTGTTTTAAAGGTGGCTGCCTTCAATATAGGTCTAAAGTGCAGGGGGAAATCCTGATTTGTGTTCATAGTACGGCCCTCGGAGGACTTTTACGGCCCTCAAATGAATTTGAAGTGGCCCCTCGATTGAAAAAGTTTCCCTTCCCCTGCTTTAAAGAAAAGGTAATAAAGGACAAACGTTAGTAGTCATGTTCTTAATCGTTCTCAATTAATGGTGTCCATAGTCCAATTCATTTTTATTTTTTTATATATATCTTTTGGTCTTTTACACCTTTATTGATGATAGGACAGTTTGAGAGGTGGACAGGAAGCGAATGAGGAGAGAGATGGGGGTCGGCAAAGGACCCGGACTGGGAATCGAACCCCGGTCGGCCGCATTGCAGACTAGTACCCTACCGGTTGGCCACAGCAGGGCCATAATTCATTTTTCAAGTACAATTCCCAGTCCTATTGAACAACCCCTTGACAAGTGCTGTCGGATTTTTATCTGGAGGCGCTCTGGTAAAAAAAAAAGCTGTCTGGTGGAAATGGTGCTGCGGTGGGCTCCTCCCAAAAATTCCAGAACTTTCCAGAGATTCCATAATGTAAACGATCCCTGTCCGTTTGGCGTCCAGGCCTCTCTTGGAGACTCTCT
>NC_085868.1:27582700-27592700 GCF_034702125.1 Engraulis encrasicolus
CAATAGTGCCATTAGCTGTGGTTGCACCACCCTGACATGTGATACTACCAAAACGTCATTGACCCATAGACATACATTTTCCAACCACTTTTTTTCTTGCTTTGCATCAAACACAGAACTTGTCTGAGGTCAGAGTGAAAAAGTCAAATTAGGGCAGTCGGACTAGTAAAACCAGGTAATTTGGAATATGTGGCACTGTATTGTAGCTGCTGAATCCAGGTTGCTCATCACTGCTTGTGCAAAGGTGTCAATCCAGAAAGTAAAAACCCCTGCCAAAGATTCCCTCCCACACAATATATACTTCACTGAGTAGCTGGTCAACCTATCTTGAGTACTCGTGCTGATCAGCAGATTCAGATCTGGGGTGCATTTCTCAAAGGTGAAGTTGCTAGCCAATTAGCAACTTGGGTAGTTGCCAATGGGAAATTGAATCGCAATCAACACAGGTTTGTAGATTTTGACAATCTAGAAAGTAGCTAACCACGTTAGCAACTATGGTTTCCAGAAATGCATCCCTGGTTGGATCAAAACTGTGGCAGGTTTTTTTTTAAACTGCGTCTCATTATTTATTTATATTACCACCATGTCCAAAAAGCAAACGCGTTTCGGCTATCAAGCCTTCATCAGTGCGTGATCCTTTTTTTTTTCGCACCCAAAGACTTTCGTTTTTCCAAGAAGTTGAGCGCGTCCTTTGCCTAAACTTGAGGGTTTTTTTACCCTCTGAACCTGGAATTGACACGTCTGCTTGACTCCTCTCATCACTCCTCACTCAGTCTTTTGACAGTGCTGCTGACATGGACTGAAAGACCGAAACAACCACAATACTCATCTTTTGTTCATGCATGCACAACACAAGTGTATTGAGATATTATTATGCAGTGTGGAGAATATACTGTGGTTAAAAACCTGGGCTTACCATGGTAAAGTTTGGGAACCCCTGGCCTAGAGAGTGAGACCATGTCAGCTTGCAGGCAGTCATATGCTGTCCGTGCTCTAGGCCAGTTTTTCCCAACCAGGGGTACGTGTACCACTAGGTGTATGCGAGCACACTGCAGGGGGTACTTGGAAAAATTTTATTATTATAACAAATGTATGAAGCAGTCACATCAGGACAGAGAAAGCTATATAGAACATGAATTCGGGGGTACTCATGGCACAACTAAGATGCTTAGGGGGTATGCAAGACAAAAAAGGTTGGGAAACACTGCTCTAGCCTGTAGGGTGGGTCTTTGCCTGGAGATCCCCCTATTCTCCTCTCCTCTCTTCTCTTTTCATTTCATTACCCTCCTCCCTCCCATTCCAACGCCTGTCAGCACATTACACTTTACACATTACTTCAACTCAGTTCAGTTCAGCACACACGCCCTCTCTCCTGTGTGTGTGTGTGTGTGTGTGTGTGTGTGTGTGTGTGTGTGTGTGTGTGTGTGTGTGTGTGTGTGTGTGTGTGTGTGTGTGTGTGTGTGTGTGTGTGTGTGTGTGTGTGTTTCTGTACTATCTACTGCATACATTTATGTGAGTGTATGTGTAGATATGCATGGGTTTGTGTGTGTGTGTGTGTGTGTGTGTGTGTGTGTGTGTGTGTGTGTGTGCTTATGTTTGTCTGTGTGCGTGTGTTATGTTTGTCTGTGTGTGTGTGTTATGTTTGTCTATGTGTGTGTCTATGTGTGTGTGTATGTGTGTGTGTGTTTGTGTGCATGTGTGTGTATGTGTGTGTGTGTTTGTGTGCATGTGTGTGCTTATGTTTGTCTGTGTGCGTGTGTTATGTTTGTCTGTGTGTGTGTGTTATGTTTGTCTATGTGTGTGTCTGTGTGTGTGTGTGTGTGTGTGTGTGTGTGTGTATGTGTGTGCGTACATGTGATGAACGGTTCTCCTCTGAGGAATGGACTTGTTTGGCTCATTCTGCTGATCTCGTTAGAAAAGCCCAGGAGTGGTGTGTGCGTGTGTGTGTGTGTGCGTGCATGCGTGTGCGTACGCGCGAGTGTGTGTTGCCCAGGAGTAGTGCATACGTCACGGCCGAGCCAATCAAGGCTGCTATGCAAATCACCATTCCGTATCCATGGCGACGACCCTCCGCATGCACACTCCGGAGCGCAGGCAGGAAGGTCATGTGGTGCCATGACTCATTTGCGTTGCGCCGCGCCGGCCCTGAAAACCAGCTGACTACACAAGAAACCCTAACCGTCAGCGCGGCGGCAGCACCGGTTATACCCATTTTGGGGCCCTAGGCGAGATATATTCATGGGGCCCTTTGGATTTTTTTTGCTGGTATTTACCATGGTGGGACTGACTGTGGGGGGCCCCCTGCAGAGAGCAGATTTTGGTGGGGCCCTAGGCAATTGCCTATTCTGCCTATTGGTACAACCGGCTCTGAGCGGGGGCCGACCCGAAACAGAAAACCCTTACCGATATTCATCTTCATTTGCCTGCATTTCATTTTCTGTGCGCAATCATTCGGTTTACCCACATGAAATATATGTATATTTAAAAACGTATGCCTATAGCGTCCTATCTAGGCCACCCTCATAGTATGGGCCACAGAAGTAAGCTCTTTCGTCGGGTTTCAGTAAACGCACACCGTTTGAGGTGCGTACGGCAGACAATTGGACTCAACTTGAAAAAGAATGGTCGTCGCACACTCAGAACTTCATGCAGTTACATTTAATAAGACCAATGTTTCGGCTTTCGCCTTCATCAGGGTCATCATAGAAGTAAGCTGTCATACGTATGCATTCCATGTGCAATCTTTACCCAGATGAAAAATATGTATAAAAAACGGATAACTGGCTCTACCGTGGCGCAAATGGTAGGGCACTCGTTTGCTATTGTACGCGGCCGGCCCGGGTTCGATTCCCGGCCCGGGTCCTTTGCCAACCCTTCGCCATCTCTCGGTCCCCCACTCGCTTCCTGTCATTACCTTCACTGTTCCGTTCAATAAAGGCAAAAAGACAAAGGCAAAACCTGCCTGGAAGCACTAAAATCCTACCCAATTTCACGTAAATTCTATTGGTTCTATTAGCCGTAAATGTGCAGAAACCTCCCCCCCAAATGCCCTTTTTACCCATTTTCACCCACAGACGGCCATCCTAAGCAGCCCAATTGGGCGGCTAACAGCGTAATCTGGCAACAGCACGGGCTCTATTCAGGGTCTAATGAAGTAGCCGAGGGAACAGGAGGTTGCGCCGTCCCATCCTATCCTCCCACGAATCACATGAAGTGGAAAGGTTTTTTAGTCACATACTACAGCAAGAGGTTTCCTGTGTGGTTGTGAAGTATGAAGTGCGTAGCCTACAGCATGAGCACATTGTCAGGGGGGTTTCCCTAGATGGTCAGATGTACTCAAATGTTCCTCGAAATCCAAACCAGATGGAGGATGGAGGATGTTTGCTTTATACAATGCAGATCAGATGGGCCAGTATGCACATTCCATTCGTCACAGCACAACGGCAAATGCGTCATATTTATTGGGCATGTGAGAGAGGCTCACCCGGCTCTCGTGGGTGGAGATGAGAAGACGGGTTATGAATCCAGATTAGCACACACATGCATGCATGCATGCACACCGAAGATGCAGTGACACGCGCACGCACGCAAACACACACACACACACGCACACACACACACACACACACACACACACACACACACACACACACACACACACACACACACACACACACACACGCAGTACTTTTATGCTCACACGCTAAGGCACTCACACACACTCTCACACTACCTTGCTATCTCATACAATCTTGCTCTATCTTTCTCACACACATACTGTGTAGATTCACTGTATACACTATCACAAACAGACACACATGCACACACATGCACATACACACACACACACACACACACGCATGCACGCACGCTTGTGCGCACGCGTGCACACACACACACAGTAGAAACACTCCTGACGGCCTATCACACGTATACACACACTCTCACACTTACACTTGCACACCTATTTGCGTTTACAGACTTACCATCTCCCTCTCTCTCTCTCTCTCTCTCTCTCTCTCTCTCTCTCTCTCTCTCTCTCTCTCTCTCTCTCTCTCTTTTACCCACACACACAGGCACGCACGCACACACACACACAGGCACGCACGCACACACACACACACACACACACACACACACACACACACACACACACACACACACACACACACACACACACACACACACACACACACACACACACACCATGTGTCCTGTGCTCATTACGTTTGCCTCCAGGATGCGCTAATTAGTCCATTCTGCCAGTAGATCTCAGAGCTGAAATGCGCCGTGCAGGAGGTCCATCAATGTAACATAGCCTCTTCTGCCTGCACATCAGCTTTACATTCATGACATCGATCTTGTGTAGGATAACACACATCCCACCCCAAGCTTCAACCCCCCTCCGCCATCACATTCCGCAGTGTTGCCAGATTGGGCGGTTACCCGCCCAATTGGGCTACTTGGGATGGCCGTCTGCGGGTAAAAACGGGAAAAATTGGCCATTTGCCTTTCTTTCAGCAGTTTTGGGCCCATAGAAATCAATGCAATTTGTTGAATTTGGGCGGAATTTAGCGCATTTTGGCGGTTTTTGAGAACCTCTTGGGCGGGATTTGATCAGACACATCTGGCAACACTGACATTCAGCACTTGAAGAACCACCATGCCGTCACCTTCTTCAGGTTCTCTCTCTCCATGTGCATTTGATTAGCAGGAGAAAGACGACGGCAGAATCCGAGATGTTCACTCGTTTGCAGGCAATGTTCTCTCTCTAGCTCATACACCTTCTTCACCAATGGCACCCTTACTGTATTTGGTGGACTTATCAGTTAATAGTGAAACATTCTGGATCCACTTTTAGTTATGTTATTGCAGAATATTTTAGGTGCAGCCCAGAATCCAACCACCCGTAGGTTACTTTTGAAAAATGTTAGAAATTCATGTAGGCGCACTGGTACTACCATGGTCTCTTTACTTATGATGTATGATGAGATTCACCCATTCCCATTGGTAACACAGGCTATACACATAAAAGCATTTTGTCTGGCTGGCAATGTTCGAATGGGGATTTCTGGGTGTGATTAGCTAGCAGCTGCTTGGTTTTAGCTTGCCTTCCTGGCTACATATCCCGGCTGGCTGAGTACGTACAGCATCCTGGCTGCATATCCTGGCTTTGTATCGGTTGCCAATTGCCTGTCTGACCAGAGGCGGAACAGAACAGCACCCCACAAACCAACCAGACCTCAGACCTCAAGAGTTGGCATAACAGATGCCAGCCAGGGTTGCCAGATGAGGCTGGTCATTTCCAGCCCAAAAAAATGCTCAAAACCTGCATGGAAGCACTAAATCCCGCCCAATTCTATTGATTTCTATGGCCAAAAAGTGGGCGTTTTTTTTTCTGTGAAAACCATTTTTACCCGCACACGGCCATCCTAAGCAGCCCAATTGGTCGGGAAACTGCCCAATCTGGCAACACTGATGCCAGCTACTACGGCTCAGCATATGAGGGGGGGGTCAGCTTTATGTTCCCACAGCTCTATGTTCCCACAGCCTTGTGTTCTTGTTTTTGCTGTCAGTGACAAAACTAAAGCTGCAAAAACATGCCTTTGCTGACAGGTTGGGGTTAGGGATGATTTTTTTTTTATCTTGGCACAGTATATAATAGCATTCCTCAATTTAGAAACAGAATTTGGTATCGGCCGAGTGGAAAGGTTATTGCGCCAGTGTTTGAGGTGAGGTGTGTCTCTCTCCTAACGGCAGATTAACCAAGGGCTGTGGGAACATAGTCACGCTCCTCTTTGCTAGCGCTATAGTGTAATGGATTCCAGCTAGCACAACTTGGCATGAGAATGAGTGGGGCACTAAGCTAGAAGAAGCCCAGCTTTCCGCTAACCTGGTAGCACGTTTGTCTGTGTCTCCAAAAGCTGAGGTTGTGGCTTGCAACTCGGAGCTGGAATGTGTGGGCAGAGTGCGGTTAGAGTGGTGCCGTGACCTGGCATTAAGGGGAGTGAATGTAATGGAAGCCAGCTGCCTTAATGTGGTGCGAGAGCGTTAGTGAAAACAGACCCCACTGACACTACGATAGCCGACTCTACTGATTCACTGGATCACTTGATGGGACATTTGTCTCAGAACTCGGAGGTTATGGGTTCATACCTGGGGCAGGACTAGCCTGGTTGCTCTCACAATAGCTTTATTAGCACTACTGATATGTGATGTTGATATGCATTCATGTATTTAATCAGTCGCCGTCCTTGGCAGTTTGATATTCATAAAATAAAGTAGAAATAGTACTTAAAGGTCTAAAAGTTCTAGTTCAAAAGTAGCTACACCTACTATTTATTAGGTGCTTGTTTTACTTAAATTAAGATTGACTAGATGCTTTGTCACGTGAAAGTAGAAAAATAAGCGTGCTACGATTTAATTTTATGCAGGGCATACCTGTCCAACCTTATTATAGCATTCTTTCTTTTGTACTGTAAATGTTCATGAGAATTATACGTTTCATCTCTGTGTTTTTAGCAGCAGTAGCGAAATAGCCTGTAGGCTTTCTGTCCAACCTCGCCCTAGCATTCTACTTTAGCATTAGCTTATTAGCTTCATTTCCTGTATAGTGTATTTGCGGTAAATGTTTGTGAAATTTATACGTCTGTCCTCTGTGTCTTTAGCAGCAGGAGCAGGACCCCACCAACCTGTACCTGTCCAACCTGCCGGTGACGGTGGATGAGCAGGAGCTGGAGAGCCTGCTGAAGCCGTTCGGTCACGTGGTGTCCACGCGCATCCTCAGGGACACGCACGGAGTCAGCCGCGGAGTCGGGTTCGCCAGGTAGGTGTCTTTGCGGTGTGTGTGTGCGTGTGCATGTGTGTAATGTGGTGTCCACACGCATCCAGAGAGACACACACACAGTCAGCTGTTGGGTTGGGTTCGCCAGGTAGGTGTCTTTGCGGTGTGTGTGTGTGTGTGTGTGTGTGTGTGTGTGTGTGTGTGTGTGTGTGTGTGTGTGTGTGTGTGTGTGTGTGTGTGTGTGTGTGTGTGTGTGTGTGTGTGTGTGTGTGTGTGTGTGTGTGTGTGTAACGTGGTGTCCTACACCCGCATCCTGAGGGACACGCGCAGAGTCAACCGCAACGTTGATGCCCTCGGCTAGAGATTCTACACTGCACTGTAAATAACCATGAAAATAAAGACAATACATTGAAATGATAAGGTGTGTCCAAACATTTAGCCTGTATACTGAATGCATGTTTATGATGTCTAGCTAGGCAGGGCCCTAAATTAACTTTTTTCACCACCAGCCAAAATGGCTACTAGATGTTACTTTTATTGGCCAAACATACACTCACTAATGGGTCAAAGTGGCTAGTAAGTTGGCCTTTTCTACCAGCCAAACTGAAATTTCACCAGCATTTGGCAGGTTGGCTGGTGTTAATTCAGAGCCCTGTAGCTAGGTATATAAAAACGAGATACAGGGCTGCCATTCCATATATACAGTATGCTACTGTTGTCATAAAGACTTGTATGAAGGAGACTGAGAACTCCAGCAGTTTAGATGACGCCTTTGTCATGTAATTTATTCCTGTGCTCTCTAATTGTTTGCACATATGTGCATATATTATGTTTGTACGTATCTGCATATGTCTCACACATAAATATACATTATGCATGTTGTGTGTGTGTGTGTGTGTGTGTGTGTGTGTGTGTGTGTGTGTGTGTGTGTGTGTGTGTGTGTGTGTGTGTGTGTGTGTGTGTGTGTGTGTGTGTGTGTGTGTGAGAGAGAGAGAGTGAGAGTGTGTGTGTGTGTGTGTGTGCGTGTGTGCGTGTGTGTGTGAGAGAGAGTGTGTGTGTGTGTGTGCGTGTGCGTGTGCGTGTGCGTGTGCGTGTATGTTTGTGAGTGTGAGTGTGAGTGTGTGTTCGTGCGCATGAATGCGAGTGTGTGTGTGTTTATATGTGTGTGTGTATGTGTGCATGCCTGCCTGCCTGCCTGCTTGCCGGTGTGCCTGTGTGTGTTTGTGTGTGTTCATTCTGTTATGT
Organism: Engraulis encrasicolus; assembly: GCF_034702125.1. NCBI lineage: Eukaryota > Metazoa > Chordata > Actinopteri > Clupeiformes > Engraulidae > Engraulis > Engraulis encrasicolus. Next base: position 27,590,730 of record NC_085868.1, read on the forward strand.
TTTCTGTCCCGCTGTTGTTTCATTTTTCTCTCCTGTGTCTTCCCCCCCCCCCCCCTCTCTCCTTCCTCTCTCTCACTTTCTTTCTCTCCATCCTTTCTTCTCCCCCCCACCTCTCTCTCTCCCAGGATGGAGTCGACAGAGAAGTGTGATGCAGTCATATCTCAGCTCAACGGCAAGTTCATCAAGACAGCAGGAATTATGGGTAAGCGCCCGAGTCTCCCGTGGTTCAGTTGGCATGGTTATGCCCGTCCCTCCCCCCCTCTCTTCTGTGTGTGTGTGTGTGTGTGTGTGTGTGTGTGTGTGTGTGTGTGTGTGTGTGTGTGTGTGTGTGTGTGTGTGTGTGTGTGTGTGTGTGTGTGTGTGTGTGTGTGTGTGTGTGTGTGTGTGTGTGTGTGTGAGTTAGTGTTAGTGTATGCGTGCCTGCGTGTGTGTGTTTCCTCACAATAAATTGCTCACACTTCGTCAGACACAAGCAACAAAGCACGCTCCCGTAGTTCCTTGGAACAGCACACAGAAACAGCGCTATTCCAGGGAGAGGGCAGGAGAGAGGAGATGAGAGGAGAGGAGAGGAGAGGAGAGGAGAGGAGAGGAGAGGAGAGGAGACTACAGGAGACGAGAGGAGAGGAGAGGAGAGGAGAGGAGGGGAGGGTAGAGAAGAGGAGATGGGAAGGTTGGGGTGGAAGGGATGTAGGAGAGAAGAGAGGCAGAGGAGAGGAGAGGAGCCATGTTGTTTTGATAGTAGTGCCTTGGCACGGCACACTGAATAAATGCTATTCCAGGGAGAGGAGAGGAGAGGAGAAGAACGGAGGGGGGTAGAGCAGAGGAGAGGAGGAGGAGAGAAGAGCAGGAGGGAGATGAGAGGAGTGGAGGGGATGAAGGAGAGAAAAGAGGAAGAGGAGAAGGGAGGAGAGGAACTGTGTTTTGGCAGTAGTACCTTGGTTTGCAGGTTTGCGTTGGAATGACATATTGCAATAGTGCTATTCCAGGAGGCGAGAGGAGGAGGCAGAGAAGGAGAGCAGAGGGAAGAGGAGGGAAGAAGGAGAGGAGAGAACAGGAGAGGAGTGGAGAGGAGAGGAGAGAACAATAGAGGAGAGGAAAGAGGAGGGAAGAAGGAGAGGTGAGGAGAGATCAGGACAGGAGGACAGAGGAGATGAGAGCAGAGGAGAGAACAGGAGAGGAGCGAACAGGAGAAAGAGAGGAGGAGAGGGGGAGGATGGACGAGAAGGGGAGAGGGGAGGAAAGGAGGGCAGAGAATAAAAAAGCAGAGGGAAGTGAAGAGGTAGCAGGGAGAACAAGTAGAGGAGAGGAGAAGAGAGTTGATTGTTTAGGTTTTCCCATTGCATTGTGGCTTCCTTAGCGCCACTCTGCTAATTGTTGTCTACACAGCCAGCGTTGCCAGATGTGTCTGATCAAATCCCGCCCAAAAGGTTCTCAAAAACGCCAAAATGCGCTAGATTCCGCCCAATTTCAACAAATTGTATTGACGTCTATGGGCACAAAGCTGTAGAAAAAACGCAGAATGGCCTATTTTTCCTGTTTTTTCCCGCAGACAGCCAACCCAAGTAGCCCAATTGGGCGGGTAACCGACCAATCTGGCAACATTGTACACAGCCGCCGCTCCCACTGTAAATCACATGCATGACTTTATCTTTACAACCATTATGGGGAATTACTGTAGAAGCTGTTTGCCACTTCCTCCCTCTGTTTCCTCATTACCGTGCTCTTTCGCTGTGTGTGTGTGTGTGTGTGTGTGTGTGTGTGTGTGTGTGTGTGTGTGTGTGTGTGTGTGTGTGTGTGTGTGTGTGTGTGTGTGTGTGCGCGCGCGCACGTATGTATGCACTTGCACATTGCACTGTGTGTATGTGTGCGTGTGTGCGTGTGTGTGTGTGCGTGCGCATGTGTGTGCGTGCGTGTGCGTGTGCGTGTGCGTGAGCGTGTGTGTGTGTGTGCACGTGTATGTATGCGCTTGAA
>NC_085868.1:27597700-27600200 GCF_034702125.1 Engraulis encrasicolus
TCTCTCATCTCTTCTCCCCCTCTTCATCCTCCTCTCTCTTCCACATCTCACCCTCAATTTCCTCTCTCTCCTCCTCCTCCTCTTCATCCTTCTCCCTCTCCTCCTCCTTCTCTTCCTCCTCCTCCTCCTCCTCCTCCTCCTCCTCCTCAGCATGACTGTGTTGGGGTCCAGACCATGTACATAATAGTAGGTAGGTGACAATGTGACTTTGGGGACGTGCGTTGTGACATCGTACGAATCGCATTGTTCACACTTCTATATAGGTGACAGTGTGTCTTTGGGGATGCGCGTTGTGGTATCGTATCCTGTTGTTCACATGAGTATACAGGTGACAGTGTGACTTTGGGGATGCGCGTTGTGGTATCGCACCGTATTATTCAGGCGAACAGCATCGCTCATTAGGATGGGGGAACTTTTTGCTGACCAAGCCCCGGTTTCTATGGGAACGGTGGAAAAAAACCTGAGGATGGAGAATGAATACAGATGAGACGCCAAAGGACATTCCAGTCACACTACACTTACACACTAGGCGCACACGCGCAAGCGCGCGCACACACACACACACACACACACACACACACACACACACACACACACACACACACACACACACACACACACACACACACACACACACACACACACACACACTTTTCTAGGCACACAAACACACACCCTACCACACTTGGCCACCCACCTTTAAAACGTATATCTTCAACATCTCTCCCTCTCTGTCTCTCTCTATATTTCCATTTTCTCCCCTTCTCTATTTCTTTATAACTATCTCTCTCTCTTTCTATGTCTCTCTTAATCATTTTCTCTCTCACTTTCTCTCTCTCTTACTCACTCTCTCTCTCACACACACACACACGACACGCACACGCACGGACCCATGCATACGCACGGACGCATGCACACACACACACACACACACACACACACACACACACACACACACACACACACACACACACACACACACACACACACACACACACACACACACACACACACACACACACACACACACACACACACACACACACACACACACACACTCACCCCATTACTGTCTCAGAAATAAAACTTCAACTTGGCTTTCATGAAAGAAATATAGAATGGAGCTATCTACTGTAATAATCATCCAACAGTCAATCTGGAACCATTTCCTAACTCTTAAATCCTCCTGCGTGGTTTAGATGAAAGAACAGGGCATTTCAAGGTAGGGCTGCACGATTATGGAAAAAAATCACATTTATGATTATGTGGTTCAAAATCATAATCACGATTATTAATCACGATTATTGATTTTCGCAGATTTTTTTAAAAATTATAACAAAATGAAATATAACCAAGAATGAATTATATACGGGATGAGCAAAATAAAATGAATTGTAATAATTATGTAAAAGGCAATAGCATGAAACTTAGGTGAACAGATTTCTGGCCAGAAACACCAGCCTGTCAGTATGTTCTGACTTCAAGTAGGCTCTCGAAGGTCGGTCACTATTGCCATGATTAAATCCCGATTGAAATCATGATTTCGATATCACGATTATATCACGATTTTCGATTATTTTCGATTAATTGTGCAGCCCTATTTCAAGGTTTCTGGGGCCCCCAAGGCCCTTATCCCCTTTTATAACTATTAGACAGGGACCTTACATCATTGCACTTTGTAGGGAGGTGCTGTCACACTCACAAAGATATCACTGCTGTCATTAAATACAAGTGCAGAACCCGTCATTACCCAGGGCCCCCCTTTTCAGCGGGGGCCCCTAGGAAATTACCTAGTTGGCTTGCCTACTTGTGACTGGCCTTAGAAAGAATGTCTTTCCATTCAAACTCTGCTTACGCCACTGACACCTGAGCCCTTATCCATTTGCATTGTCACTGTTCTTATCAAAAATGAAGGACTGGAGAGGGGAAAAAAAGACTTTGGCAGATATGCCCTCCACTGCCTGCCTCAGTATGTCCGCGTATACATTTTTTTCTCAATCCCTCTGCGTGACTGCTCGCCGCAAATTTGATTCCGTCTTTATCTGGCAGTGCGATCGCACAGATTTTTTCATTTAGGTGTCGCCAGCCAGCGCCTCTCCCTCTCTCGATTGCTCTCTCTCTCACTTATTCACTCTCTGCAGGCTTAGTGTCTGGGTTTTGGAAAGCCTGGCAATCTTAAAACGAACACGCACTCACTTATGCACATGCATTTCAACACACACACACACACACATTCGCTCGCTTGCTCTCTCTCTCTCTCTCTCTCTCTCTCTCTCTCTCTCTCTCTCTCTCTCTCTCTTTCTCTCTCCTCACACACAAACACAAACACAAACACAAACGCGCGCGCACACTCACACTACACACACACAGTGGTGGGGTGGGGGAGGGGAAAGGAAGAGGCCCTGCCTGAAGAGTATCATGTATCTCCGCAGATCATCCACACACCACACTCTTCTGGCCCATGAACAATATCTCTCTTTGTCATCCTCTCATCTCCTCT
>NC_085868.1:27602700-27612700 GCF_034702125.1 Engraulis encrasicolus
TCTGTGACTGTGTGTATGGGGGCTGGTGCCATCTGTATTTCTTTCACAGATGGCGGTGAGGGGAGGAGAGAGTAGAGGAAATGTGTTTGTGTATGTGTTTGGGTGTGTGGGGGGGGGGTCTTGTTGTCTCTGCCATGCCCTGATAGGGAAATGCAGCCTTTTTAATGCCAAAACCCCATTTTCACACACACACACAAAGACACGCACACATGCACACGCACACGCACACACGCACACACACACACACACACACATACACATTCATGCATACACATTTACTCCCTCTCTCTCTCACACACACACACAGACACACACTCACACACACACACACACACACACACACACACACACACACACACACACACACACACACACACACACACACACACACACACATACACACACACACACACTGTCTACTCCCGCTGCCCTCTGCTCCGCTCGGCTCGGCTCCGCTCTGCCAAACCACTATCTGTGTCTGTGTCCTGTTTTGTCGCTCTGTGGGCTACTGTCTGTAGTGTGCTGCTTGTGTTTTGCATACAGGCCTGCATGGTTAAGCACCGCGCACTCTCGCTATCTGCTGTGGCCTAAGGGCCATTTGCATGGCCATCCGATCATAAATAACGCAAGGGAAGGGTTTATTTTTTTAAGATTGCGTCACTCTCTCGCTCAGTGTAATCCATATTTTCCCTCCTCCTCTTTTCTCTTCCTGTCTGTCATCCATCTTATTGTCTCGACTACCATTTCCTGCCCTCTCTCTCTCTCTCTCTCTCTCTCGCCCTCTGTTTCTCTGGCTCTACTATCCTATCTCTTCTCTCATTCACAATTGTCTCTCATGTTCTCTCTATCCTCACTCTATGTCTTTTTTCTCTCATGCTCGTCTTTTCTCTTCTCTTCCGTTCCCCTGTCTGGCTTTCCTTTCCTCCCTCTCTTCTCTCCTTCTCTCTCGCCATGTTATCCTATCTATTTTGTATTTATTTTCTCCTGTTCTCCTCTCTGGCTTTCTATTCCACCTCTCTTTTTGCCTTTTCCCTCGTCATGTTCTCTATCCCTCTCTTATTCATTATTTTTTTACTCTATTTCTCGTCTTTTCATCCCTATCTGGTATTCTTTTCCTCCTCTCTTTTTGTGCCATGTTCTCTGTTCCTTTCTTATTTTCTTCCCCTCTTTTGGCCTTTTCCTTTTCATCATGTTCTCTACGCTTCTCTTGTTTTTTTTTCTTCAACCTGACTCTCTCTTCCTTCCTGTGCTGTGGTGTGGTGTGTGTGGCGTGTGCTGTGGCGCAGGGAGGGGTTTTGTCGCCCTCTATGGAGCACCCCATGACACTGCAGCCGTCCTCCATCATGGCGCCCCTCACGCAGCAGATGGGGCATCTGTCTCTGGGCAACACGGCAGCGGTGAGCAGCCTCCCCCACACCTGCTCTCTTCTCGCTTCTCTCTGCTCTCTTTCATTCTCTCGCTCTGTTTTCTCTCTCTCTCTCTCTCTCTCTCTCTCTCTCTCTCTCTCTCTCTCTCTCTCTCTCTCTCTCTCTCTCTCTCTCCTCACTCACACTCTCTTTTGCTATCCCCCCCTCTCTCTCTCTTGCTCTGTCTCCTTCTCTTCCTCCTCTTCCTCCTTGTCTTCCTCCTATACTCTCTTGTCCTCCACCTCTTCGCCGTCTCTCTCTCCCTCTCTCTCTCTCTCTCTCCCTCTCTCTCCTTCCTTCCTTCCTCCTCCTCCGCCTCCTCTTCCTCCTGTTCTTTTCTACTGCTGCTGTTGAGGCTAAGTGTTGTGTCTGGTCATGCTCAGAAGAACTGCTAAGTGTTAGTGACAAAGCCTTATAGCCCAGCAGCTCAGGACCATTCTGTTTTCACTCTGTATTCAGTGCGAAACTTCACTTTTATTTGTCCTTTCTAATGCCCAAATGGATGTAGGGTTGAGCAGGAAATATCACTGTAAGCAAATTGGGCAGGTGTCTGTGCAATTAAGTCGATCCTCATATCGAAAATAAGTGGCTTTGCGTCTTACTGAAAGAGCATAAAGAGCGTAATAAACCCCAAAAGTAGAAAGAGTGAAAGAATAGTATATTTTATGCTGTTGTAAGACCATTTATCTTTCTTACTTTTCCGATTAAAATGTATTTTCTAGTGACAAAAATACAATCAAAGAATTTCCTATTCCCTATAGTCTGTTCTCATGAGCTTTTTCTTGTTGGAAGGTTACTTTGTTTAGAAAATAAGTTTTCTCTACTTTTCTGCTGAGATCACAGCACATTTTGAAGGGCCAATTCAACACTGGAGGCGCTGTACCAACACTGTGAGTGTTAAAATGGACCCTGTTGGTGTTGAATTAACACTACAAAATTCTCTGTGTAGCTGAACTCCTTTGGCCATAAATCATTGTGCCTTAAACGCAGTGTAACCTTGTACCAAGGTGAATATTAAGAGTCTGTTTTAAGAGTCAAGAATCCATAAAATCTATTTAAATTGCAAATGTCACACATTTTTTTGCATTGAGCATCACATTAGGCTACGTTGCTTTTTCAAGATGGATGGCTGTGACAAAAGGAGGGCTCTGTCATTCAATTTCAAAAGTTTCGGCCTAAGGAATAGAAAATCTTCCAGACATTGTCGGTTCAGCTGTCCACTGAAGGCCAAAATGCCATATCTTAGAATAGAATACAACAGAACAAAATTGAATAGAATAGAATAGAATAGACACACCCAGACACCCAGAGAGCAACGTGTTGATCTGATACACATATGCGGCTCTTTACCAGGCCAGGTAGTTGTTTCCTGTGATTACCTGTTCATAGAGCAATTCAAAATCAGGAATTCTGTAGCTCACACTCAGTGAAAAACAACTAACAAGAGATGGTCATATAAAAGTGGGACTTAAATGGTCTCAGAGTATGCTGAGCTTTTTACAAAAGTGCAAACGTTTCAGTGCACTGCTCGTAGCCTCTTTGCATTCGCTCATTGCTGAAAAAGCTCAATAACATTGTAACAACATTGCTATGAGATGACAGAGAGCCTGAAGTAAAAGATGAAGACTTGATTATTACAATTTTAGCGCCACACCACAAAAGGCACTTTGAAAGGCACAGGGCCTCTCTTGGATTACATTACCTGTTTATAGAGGAAGAAAATAACACATTTCAAATGCAATACCACTGTTGCCATATTTTTTGTCTCCTGAAGGAATTCTTTCCTTCTACATCAAACTAAGCTATCAATTGTGGGCTAAGGCTAGACAAACATTTCCATTCCTGGGCAAGGCTAACCAGAGCTTGAACGTGAAACTAGTAGATCTCCTCTGGGGCCCTTCAAACCAAATGTGATTACTTGTGGCCTACATAATCAAATGTGTCTTTTTCTGATTGCCAGTCAAATCTCTGGTTGTGGCTTCTAAGCTCTCTCTTGCCCATATCTTTTCACTGGGGCTTGCAAATACGACACATGCTGTATATCTTGCCAGTATAAATGTTGGCATACTGTACATCATTTTTCTCCTCTCAAAACTTTGTTATATTCCAAAAATAGATGGCACTACATTTCTGAAATGTCCATGTTCTGCTCACATCAAGTTGCAATTGTTCTTTAATCCCAGTGATCAAGGCTTGTGCTGCATATATTTATGTATCTTTCTAACTTTCTTATTTTTGCTCTTATTTTTCTCTATCTTGCTCTTTCTATATCTGTCTCGCTCATTCTTTTGTCTTCCCGTCTTCTCTTTCTTTCTTTGCCTTTTATCTTGCTGTTCTTTCTGTCTATTCTGTCTGTTTCTCTATTCCCTTCTTTCTTTTCTTTCCCACTCTTTTCAATGTTCTCTCTCTCTCTCTCTCTCTCTCTCTCTCTCTCTCTCTCTCTCTCTCTCTCTCTCTCTCTCTCTCTCTCTCTCTCTCTCACACACAGTTTATTCCAGCCAACGCTAGCATGCAGGGTGCCTACATCCCCCAGTATGCACACATCCACGCCTCCGCCATGCCCGTTGAGGTGAGCACACACACACACACACACACACACACACACACACACACACACACACACACACACACACACACACACACACACACACACACACACACACAATGCCTCCACCATGCCCGTTGAGGTGAGTGGATCAGGGAGTGGGGGGTGCAGAAAATGGCTCAGGTGCTAGGCTAAAAATAGCCAACAACATTCACAGTTTTAAATTATGCCCCCACACTCTCTTCTGCGATTCAGAGTTGGACGCTGGCTTTTATATCACACCGATGTCGTTGACAGGCAGAGTCCAGTACTGTTGCCCACACAAATAATGCAAATCATTTGATCTTAGGCCTTGAATGTAACTGAAGGAAATGCTCACTACTCTAGAGAATTGACCTATAGAACGGAAATGGAAAGGGTTTTATGTTTGATGAAACAAATTCAATTTGCATATCTGACACCATCACTCCAGAAATATTACAGATTTAGATTGTGGCCCGACTTAAACCCGTAGGCTACTGCAAAACACCTGATTGGTTTAATAAAAGTATCACGTCACAAGTGCTCGGAAGGGATCATCTAAAAATATAATTTTCTTTTGATTCCCAGGACAATTCAACCCCCATCGAATCATCCAGTGATCATTCAACATACAGTTATCAACCCAACAAGTAGTACTAAGGTATTTACTAACTGGTGATAATAATCAATTGTTTTCACTCTTGAAGTTTGACCATGCAGATGACAGATTTCTGTTTATCTTTGTAGGAACAGGAGGTCAAAGAGTATGGACAGAAGGAACATTGTTTCCATGGAAACTAAAACAAGCTGTCTCTGGGAGGATATGACATCAAAACCACACGTCTTTGTCAGGATGGAGACTCAAAAGAAAATGGAAATGACGTGAAAGGACGAAAAAAAACAAAACAAAACAAAAAACAGTAACTTCTTTGAACTTTTTTGGGTGACAGTGCAACTCTCGCAGTCGAAGGATGATGACAACCTGGGCAAAGTTTTTATTTTGTTAATGAAAAAATAAATCATGAGATCAACCTCTTTTTTAAGGACACAAGAGTGCACAAATAGGCACAGCCTTTTTTTCTTCTCTTTATTCTTCTTCTTCAAAGAAGTGCAGTCAATCTTTCGACAAGAGAACACCCAGTGACTACCATGTGCGTGAGGACCATGAGGTTTGATGCTTCTTCCATGGCAGACTGTCCTCTTGAAAACTTTCTTCTTTGAATCAATTTTAAAAAAGGAGCAAGCAGTGTGTGCTCTTCCGAGTGAATTTAGAAGGAAAAAACAACCTATGAAAAAGGCAAAAAAAAATTATTCAGCTCCATCGCTTTCCCCTTGCTGTGAGAATGGGGCTGACATCCGCATGCAGTGATTTGAGTGAAAACTTTTTTTTTTAATTGATTCCCACCCATGGACTTAGCTAATTTTATACTAGGATGCACTGTGTGTCTGTTTGTGTGTCTGTGTGTGCGCGTTGTTGTGCGTGTATGCAAGCATGTCTGTTGACATGGCTGTGGTTGTGTGCGTGTGTGTGCCCTTGTATGTGTGTATGTGTGCGCTTTTGTGTGTATTTGAGTATTCCGCTGTTTGAGCTTCCTTCAAATCTTTGCCTTCTAAGGGTGTACTCACACTACGACATCCGCACCGTACCCGAGTACAATTGACCCCCTAAAATCTGCTTTGTACACATAGTGATGTGTGGTTGCAAATGTGCCTGAGCACAGTTATAAATTCCATGAGATCGTCAATAACTCTGTTGTTGGGTAAAAATTCATTAGCTTTTGGCGCAATTCTAGCATTCTATTCACGTCACCATGCCACCATGGTTTTAGATTGAGTTTTAAATACTGTGTGAATGCGGAGAATGGGAGCCAACGGAAACAAAGCCTACTCCAGTACGATACGAGTGAACCGAGGCTAGTGTGAGTACGCCCTGAGTCTGATGTGATATAGTAGTAGTAGTAGATGAAAAGTGGTCGTCTTGGGTGGGCGGTTCGGAGGGGAGGGGAGGGACTTAAAGTTGTTGTGGGAGGGGGGGTGTGGGAGGTGGGAGGTGTCTAAGCATGGTGGGCAGAGGCTGTATGACAAAAAAAGAGATTCTATATTTCACATTGGAGATTATGATGATGGTGATGATGATTTTTGTGGTGGGGGGTGGGGGGGTTTGGTTGTGTGAAGAGCATTAAGGTAGTGGCTAGCAGAAAGGTCCGTGCAAAATGTTTATTATTTCTAACTCTGTGATGAAAATGCAATACAGGCGTTAATTCAATCCAGCACCTTAGCCACGGATCAGCAAATTGTGTTGGTACTAGTGTGGCTAAACTGCATCAAATTTTTCGTTTCCCCTTCATGATTTTCACCCTTTCACAATAAAACAGTAAACACATCTGTGGTTAAGACATGGGCATGCATCCAATGCCCTCTTGGCCTCAGTGTGACACCCATCTCCCAATAGTCTTTAAAAAAAGAAAAAGTTAAGCAATAGTTTCCTTGTGATGAAAAATCAAAAATATGTATTTTTTTGCACCTGATATTTCTTTCTGTTGTCAATTGCACGCCAGGTTTTGCCTCACATGTTAATAGATATTGTGCTTCTTTGCACTCCACATTGTCTTGTTCAGACATCAAGGATGCAAATACTTGACAAGGACGTTCTAAGGGGGTCTCACATAGAAAACACGTACCGTAAACGTTGTAGAACTATTGGTGCGTTTAAATGGGTGGATGGACAGGACATTTTGAAAGACCAATCTCAGATAACAGACAGGGCATGTTGAAAAGCGTCAGTTGGTACTTCTAGGGCTATGGTTTCATTGTTGCAGGCAGAATTTTTTGCATTTGTTGCTATTTGTTTTTTTGGGGGGATTTGCGTTCTCTTTTTTTCGTCATCATCAAGTAGTGGTCAATATAGACGCTACAACGTTGCACCTGTGAACAGCAAACAGTGATCAAAAACAGATGAACCGTTGACATCTCCCTTTTGATACCGCTTTTCTTCCTTCCTTCCGCTTGAACCTGAAGAAACATACAACTCAACTGCCGGTGCTGCCCTCCCATTTATTTGAGGAGACAAACCCGATTCACCTGAGCGTTATGGTTCTAATCTACACACCTGACTGAATCTAAAACATTAATCCTCTGTGACCTTCCAATGACCTTCCCTGCCCAATCAGCTGTGAAGGTGTTGGAAGAGGCCACAAACGCATGACATGCTGTACATAGCTAAGACAAACACACCCGGGGCACATCCATAGAGATTCAGTGCACATGGGGCCTCTTAGACATTAAAATGGCTAACTTAGTGCAACCCCTCAAACTGGGAATCCATAGCTAGGCAAACATGTGCTAGCCCCACCCATTAGCGCTTCACTGCAGATATGGTCTCGTAGAGCTGAAAACAGCAAACTTTAGTGCAACTTAGCCTCAAAACTGGGATCTGACGTGATCCTGAGTCAGCAGAGCATGGCGTGAAGTGTACACTGTGAGCATAGAGATCCTTTAACTGAAAGGCAAATGTTAGTTTCACGCTTTGCTTCGCTAGCTGCCCCTGTGTCATCATCTCTCTGCTGTGTGTGCTGTAGGCGTACTCCTCAGTGTGTGTTTCTGGCAAATATATGCCCAGCTGGTACATTTACATTCACAGCACTGACCTGGTCTGGCGGTGACCTGTTCAGAACTATTCATTTCTGAACAATGTCTTAGTCTCAAAGTCTCTAATCTTCTTCATTAGTTTCAGAGACTAGGCTATGATGATGGCACATATTTGACTTTTCAAAAGGGAGAATAACTGGCCACCGTTCTTTTGTCTGAAGATGAACTGATCTCACAAAAGAGAACTGGGTATTACCAAAGACCGTCAAAATGATAAGATCTTGCTGAGACGTTGGATCTGACTGTCGCTGGCTGTGTGGAATTCAGTTATGTCTCCTTGACACCCTGTAGTAGAACCAGTAGTAGTAATACTTAGTAGTGGTAGTTATAAAGCTTTTTCGTGCTAGATTCCTCTCCCCCTTTGTCAGCTGTCCCTTCCATATCTCATCCTGTAAATACAGTAATGTGGGTGACGTGTGAAGGGCTGGACTAGCATGGACAGTAGTTTGGATATTGTGCCTTTGTTCCATTCCAGAGCATTTAATTTAAGTTCAGGGGTGTGTTTCTAGATAGCGTCGCTGGTAACTAAGTTAGCATGTGACTTGGTTGCAATGTAAGTTCCCATTGGCAACCTATGAAGTCGCTAACCGGTTAGCAGCGATGCTTTCCAGAAACAGGTTTCTGTTCAGTTTCTTCATAGGCTGGCTCGCCCAGATGCAGTGAACCAAGACACCTGCTCAGTGTACCTGATACGACACTACATTTTTCAACCTTCAAACCATTCATTCATTCCTTTCTAACAAACAAAAGGTCCTTACACATATAAATCCTTTTTGCCACATGAAAGTGGAAAAGCTGCATTAGAATAAGGCAATAAATGTAGAAAAACAAAACAGCTGATTTTAATCGCTACGCCAAGACACAGAACCTTTGTGTTGAGCGCTCCCAAGCAAACACGCTGCAACAGGCCTTTTTTTTTGTTTCGGCCTGAGACTGATTCCGATGCTATACCATTCAAGCCAATCAATTGAAATGACAGAGCTATATATACGTTATATATTATATTGTGGAGAAGGAGCTGGCGTGTTTTGATGTTAATGGTCTGCAAAATGGCCGACGAACTACCTCAGAGATGCATGAGCTGTGTGCAAGGGAAGTGAGCAGGGGGTGCACTGAGGATGGGGACATGCAGGTTCAGTCCCCCTCCCCCTCTCCCCCACAAACTCTCTCTCTTCCTCCTCACAGAGCGTTCGCTATAAACGGTCCGGCTCAGGAGCTGGACACAACTACACTACAGGAAACCTCTTCTTCATCTCCGTCATTTTCTCTTTTTCTTCTTCTTCCTACTGTCTTCTTTCTCCTACTCTTCTTCTTCTTCTTCGTCCTTCTCTCTTTCCTTTCCACCTCTTCTCTGAGGAAGCATCTGGTTTTTAGATTAGTGGGTTTCTTTTGTATTTTTTGTTTTATTTTTTGAGGTATTGCTTGACGGTTGTTGGGTGGAAAGCAGATAACCTTCTGGGTGTGTTAAAAGATCCTTGATTTGGGTCATTTTGGTCACTGCTTTCCACCTGCCATTTTGGGAAGAGTTGTGTTGAGTTTTTTTGGGGTGGGAAGATACTAAGAAGAGTGGGAGCTGAATAAATGGATAATGGTATGTTGTGTTCCGATAAATGTCTGCCCACCTGAATTCGAGGTCTTTCTTGTTTATGGGGGCGGCCATTTTCCCAGTAACCAAAGCAAACAGTCGTCATGGTGATCAACAACAACAGTGAACATTATCTGTCAGACATTTAGTTCACTATACTCGACATCAACAATTCAACAAAACAGTCACATAAAGTGGTGGGAAAATAAAGTAATAATAATTTATGAGTTGATTTCTTTTGTACAGACAAACGCAAAAAGTGAGAGAATTTCATAAGAGTTGTCTACAAGATCCAATACAGAGTGAATCCTCTTTTCTTTTTCGGTTTTACAAGAGCCACAAATGTGCCAGTCCTAATTGTGTCCAATCCAAGGAGAAAAAAAACTGCTTTGTTATTTTTGCATTGTTTCTTACTGCCGAAATGTTTCTTTTTTTAATCTTAATTTAAATACCACCCAGTAGATTTAAAAATACCCTGTCATCCTTTCCTCTGTCAAACCCTTTTTTGAAATAAAAAAATTCAACCACAAGTGTGTTCCAGGCCTCTTGTTTTCACGCTGTGGAGGAATGAACAGTCCTCACCCACTCGCACAGCAGAAACACAAAAATATTTCCTCTCCGTGAAGAGAAACACATTTAAAACATTAGGTGTTTTAGCAAATTTTAGTGTTTTCCGTGAGAGAGAGAGAGAGAGAGTGTGTGTGTGTGTGTGTGTGTGTGTGTGTGTGTGTGTGTGTGTGTGTGTGTGTGTGTGTGTGTGTGTGTGTGTGTGTGTGTGTGTGTGTGTGTGTGTGT
>NC_085868.1:27617700-27620200 GCF_034702125.1 Engraulis encrasicolus
CTGTGGGGTGAGGGGTGCTTGTAAGGGTAGATGGGCTGATTCAGAAGGGGTCATATTCAGAGAAGCGGGGCAGGCACCCCAGTCTGAGTGGACAGCCAGAAAGAGGGGTTGGCGGTCGGGGTACTGTAGACTGAAGAAGGGAAGTGTGTGTGTGTGTGTGTGTGTGTGTGTGTGTGTGTGTGTGTGTGTGTGTGTGTGTGTGTGTGTGTGTGTGCGTGCACGTCTGTGTCTGTGTGTGTGTGTGTGTGAGAGTGTGTGTGTGTGTGTGTGTGTGTGTGTGTGTGTGTGTGTGTGTGTGTGTGTGTGTGTGTGTGTGTGTGTGTGTATGTATGTTAGTGTGTGTGCATGTGTCTGTGTCTGTGTGTCTGTGTGTGTGTGTGTTGGTGGGGGGGGGTCATGGAGGGAGCAATCGGGTGGGCCTGATTCAGAGGGGGGTCAGATTCAGAGAGCGGGTGGGCCGGCTTATTCATTTCGAGTGGAATTCAAGGCAGGCGCTTCCTCAAACAAAGCCTCCTCAGTTCCTTGTCGGCGGTGGCCACGGATACCCCCCCCCCTAACCCCCTCCCTCTCCTTCAAGCCCCCACCTACACCGCCACCCGGCCGTCACCACAGCCCCGATGACAAAAATGTCACTTTTGTACAGAGAATCAGAGAGTCACAAGACTGGGGTTAGCCATATGGATCCGAAAACAGCAGAGGGGAAGGCCTTGTGGCCCAAACCTCACCTGGGGTGACAGACACGCAGGCGTATGCACGCGCGCACACACACACACACACACACACACACACACACACACACACACACACACACACACACACACACACACACACACAGGGCCGTTTTAAGGTACTATGTGTGGAGCCCTAGGCAAACATGGACTTTGGGCCCATTTTTTTTCTTCAAATTATCGAGGAGGGCCCCGAACCTCACTCCCACAAAAAAGAGGGAGGTTTTTGCCACACTCAAAAAGTTGCCGCTGCTGATATTTGAATACAAGTAAAAAAAAAACTGATTACCAATTGCCTAGTTTGCTTGCCTGGTTGTGACAGGCCGGCACACACACACACACACACACACACACACACACACACACACACACACGGAATAGAAATGAAACTAGCTGACAAAAGTACATGACTGAGATCCATTCAGTTGACAAAGGTTACAGGGGAAATGATGTCTGGTGACGGCAAGTCATTTCCATGAACCAACGGTCCTCAAAGTGGGCTCCGGGGACATTTTGGGATGCAGGCCAAACTGAGGGTATTTTCACACCTAGTCCTCGTTAAAGATGCACCGTGTAATTTTTTAGTAGTTAATTTCCAGAATCTATGCTGCCCATTGACAAATGTTACCTTTTTCATGAATACTTACCACCAACATCAGATTCAAAGTATTCAATATGACTTGGAAAATTTCTCTTTTCATACATGAAAAGGGGGATCTTCTCCATGGTTCGCCATTTTGAATTTCAATAAATAGACATTTTTTTAGCTGCAAACACACTTTACTTTGGGAATACAGTACTAGTAAATACTAGTTTATTAATTAATTAATTAATAATTAATTCATGAAAAGATCAAATTTGGCAATAGACAGCACAATTTCACTGAGAAGCATAGTTGAAATATCTATTATGGCCCCAATCTTACACAGTGCACCTTTAAGTGAACCAAACTCGAGCCTCTTTTATTGGACCAAAATGTGTACCGACAGCAAAAGGACTCAGTTCTGTTTATTTTGGTGTACATTGGTTATTCAATTTCTTCAATAATTTATTTTACTATTTCCTACCAACTTCCCGCACCCCCCTAGCACCCTCTCGCGGCCCCCCCAGGGGTCCCCGACTCCCACTTTGAGAACCACTGCAATAGATGATTGGGGTATAGCAGAGCAGGTTTAAGTGGATCTCTGACGTTTCTGCTGCAATTATGAGGAGGTGCCTGGAACATCCGCTGCATCATTAGAGGTCCCTAAATGAAAACATTTTCAAGTCAAGTCAAGTCAAGCCGGTTTTATTGTCCATTTCTTTACAGGCGCTGGTCATACAAAGAATTGAAATTACGTTTCTTAGCCTACTTTCCCATGCAGACAGACATAGAGCTTAGACTTTTTTTGACAACCCCTTCCATGAACAATAGAGTTCGCCTAAAGAGCTTCTCAACACTTGCAATGAGTCACATGCGCAGAGTATTTGGGTTTCAAGTGGAATATTACCAGTATTCAGTTTGAAACAAGTTCCGGAATATTCTGTTTACATGTGTGAAACAGCATTCGGCAACCAGAATATTCTTCAAACACAAACACAAACCGCTTGTGAGCTTGTGCATATTGCTTGCTTGTAACTGACTTAAAATAGGACATCAAGACCATGAAAATAGGAGACAAAAATAGGAGACAACTTAAAAATAGGAGACAACTCAATTCTCCATCGGACTCCTAAATACATCACCCAGTAATTTCAGTGCCCTGCCCTTTACTGGAGGTACTGTCCGGCCC